>NC_059074.1:24343844-24645521 GCF_020497125.1 Mauremys mutica
AGATCTGAGAACATATGCCTCAAACTAGCTGATTGCAAAGATGCAGATACTCAGATTTGCATCTGCAATGTGTGTCTTGGGTGGAAAAAAGAATGCAAATTCTGAGCAAGATCTCAACCACCAATGAGTCTGGCGAGAGTTGTGCAGTCAAACATCCACAGCCAAAGATGATCCTGCAGATCCTGAAGTGGGAAACCCTCCCATCTCAGGCCTGGTCTACACTATAGAGTTAGGTTGACATAAGGCAGCTTAGGTTGACCTAATATGTCACTATCTACACTACAGCCTTGTCTTGCCAATGTCAGTGTAGTTAGGGTGACGCAGTGTCTGTGTAGATCGGTGGTCTCCAATCTTTTTATGACCAAGATCACTTTCTGAATCTAAGGGCAACCCAGGATCTGCCCCCCTTCCCCAAAGCCCTGCCCATTCCCCAAAGCCCCACCCTGCTCACTCCATCCCCTCCTCTTTCCGTCGCTCGCTCTCCCCCATCATCTCTCACTTTCACTGGGTTTAGATGGGGTTGGGGCTTGGGAGGGGTGTGGGCTCTGGGCTGGGGCTGAGGGGTTCGCAGTATGGGAGGGAGCTCTGGGCTGAGCCTGGGGCAGGGGGTTGGGGTGCAGGAGGGGGTTCAGGGTGCTGGCTCTGGGAGGGGGCAGGGCTGGGGCAGGGGGTTGGGGTGCAGGAGGGGGTTCAGGGTGCTGGCTCTGGGAGGGGGCAGGGCTGGGGCAGGGGGTTGGGGTGCAGGAGGGGGTTCAGGGTGCAGGAGAGGGTGTGGGGTGCTGGCTTCAGGAGGAGGCTCAGGGATGGGGTTGGGGTGCGGTCTCCTGCCGGGCAGCACTTACCTCCAGTGGTTCCCAGTCGGTGGCAGGTGCAGCTAAGGCAGACTCCCTGCCTACCCCGGTCCCACGCTGCTTCCAGAAGGGGCCAAGATGCCTCTGCAGCCCTGGGTGGGAGGGGGGCCAATGGGAGCTGCAGGGGTGGTGCTTGCAGGCAGGAACAGCACACAGAGGGAGACCCCTGGCCATGGGGCTATGCTAGCTGCTTCCAGGAGTGTTGTGGGGCCGAGGTAGGCAGGGAGTCTGCATTAGCGGCAGCCACACGGCGCCACCGGAGATCGCGATTGACTGGGAGATCCTCTAGGATAGATCAGTCGATCACGATCAACCAATTGGTGACCACTGGTGTAGACACTGCATTACTTACAGGGAGCCATGAAATTGTCAAGAAAGCCGGGCAGCTCCGACCCAGCTACCCCCAGGTCCCCGGAGAGCTGGGCAGCTGGTCCCCACTCCTGGCTGGCAATTGGGGCGAGAATGGATCCCTCTACTTGCTGGGAGTTATGGGTGGCTGGACCCCACTCCTGGCTGGGAGCCAGGGCGAGGAACCTGAGTGGCTGGACCCCACTCCTGGTGGGAAACAGGGAGGCAAGAAGCCCCAGGCAGTTCCCCCACCCCCACTCCCAGCCGGGAATGGGGAACAAGAAGCCCTGGGTGGCTTCCCCAACTCCCAGCGGGGAATGGAGAGCCGAAGTCAGGGGGCAGCGGGGGCAGCCTGCCGGGAGCCCAGAAGCCTGTGGGGCAGCCAGAGCTGCCAGCGGAGCTGAGAGACTGGGCTCTCACCTCCCCACACTTTCCCTCATAGGTGGGTGGAGGTGCTCCTTGTGAGGATGCGTAAAACCGACCCAAGGTCTCTTCTGGCCTTAAACTCTGTGAATCTATGAACTCTTAACTTTATGCACAGTGAATAGTCCCATTGGTTTCAGTGGGGCTATTTACTCTACATAAAGTTACTTTGGTACCCTAAATGTTTAATAATCAGGAGCATGGGGGCATGCTGCATCCTTCCTATCTGGATGAGATCCAGCCTTCCCCAAAAGGGGGTGTTTGGATCTGGGGTTTTGATTGCAGCCCATCTCTAATTGTCACTGAATTTTCTTGACTTTATTTGTTTAGTTTATGTAGTAAAAAAAAAAAGGAAAACTGGCAATAAAAACAACTAAAGAAAAGAAGTAGAAGAGAGGCATGAGTCTGAAAAATTGTCTGGTTATTACACAACTCAGCTTCTAGTTCTTAGTTTTTGCTGGCGAGTGAGCACTGTCGTCCTTAATTGTTCAGCCTTATATTTTCACACTAGTGCATAAATGTTTAAAACAAATATTTTCCTAAAAAAATCCCTACATAACAGATGCATTCTGTCAAGGTATGTTGGGTGAATTGGAACGACAGGCGTTGTTGCTGTTCAGGATTGAGAGACGCAATGAAGTGTGCAAAGATCCAATGAAGGAATTTCCTCATTTTGATGTTTCTTCGTTTGGTTCCATTGTGGTTATTTGTCACAACTGGGATCCTTCGGGTCTGAATGTGCTAAAGAAGAATCTTTGCTAGCTGTCAGAAATATTAGCATTAGCACTGACCTCCTCTTTCTAACATCCAGCCATCAAAAGGTGAGACTATTACAACCTCCTCAAGTACTTAGTGACATGAGGAGACAACGAATGGCTTTGTGAAAACTATCAGAGGGGTAGCCATGTTAGTCTGTACCCACAAAAACAACGAGGAGTCCGGTGGCACCTTAAAGACTAATGGATTTATTTGGGCATAAGCTTTCATAGGTAAAAAACCCACTTCTTCAGATGCATGGAGTGAATTGTGTAATACTTCCTTGGGCAGACGGTGCTACAAAAATGCCAAAGATTGATGATGATGATTTAATATTGAAACTTGATCTGCTATTGCAGTTTCAAACACACTCCCTTGCGGTTCTGTTTTTGATTGGATTTCCTACTTTGTAAAAGGTCATGCATTTCCTGAGCTAAGGTGACTTGTTGCTAGGCAAGAATGTAAAGTGCTCATGAATAAAAGTTGCAAACAATTGGTGCTGCTGACAGTCTAGGCAGAGAGACCAAAGACTGAATGGTCATTGAGGAGGAACAGCTCCCTCACCCTAAAGATCAGTTACCTTTAGAAAAAAAGGTTGAAGACATTGACAGTATGGTGCAGGAAAGAGAGCACTGCTTCTGTGACCCGGGCTACCAATCTAGTGCCTTTTGCACAGTAGGAAGCATGGTCTTGCCGTTAAGGCACTGTACTGGGATTCAGAAGATGTGGATTCTATTCCTGGCTCTAACAAGGACTTCTGTTGTGACTTTGGTCATTTAATCCCTCAGTCATTTCCTATGCATACTAGTGACAAGCACAAATAATGATGGTAATTAATAGGGCTGTCGATTAATCACAATTAACTCACGTGATTAAAAAAATTAATCATGATAAAAAAATTAATTGCAATTAATCACAGTTTTAATTACACTGTTAAACAATAGAATACCAATTGAAATGTATTAAATATTTTTGATGCTTTACTACATTTTCAAATATATTGATTTCAATTACAACACAGAATACAAAGTGTACAGTACTCACTTTATATTATTTTTATTACAAATATTTGCACTGTAAAAATGATAAATAAAAGAAATAGTATTTTTCAGTTCATCTCATACAAGTACTGTAGTGCAAGTTCTTTATGGTGAAAGCGCAACTTATAAATGTAGATTTTTTTTTTTACTCAAAAACAAAACAATGTAAAACTTTAGAGCCTACAAGTCCACTCAGTCCTACTTCTCATTCCACCAATTGCTAGGAGAAATAAGTTTGTTTACATTTATGAGAGATACTGCTGCCTGCTTCTTATTTACAATGTAAGCTGAAAGTGAGAACAGATGTTCACATGGAACTTCTGTAGCCAGCATTGCAAGGTCTTTATGTGCCAGATATGCTAAATATTCATATGTCCCTTCATGCTTCGGCCACCGTGCCAGAGGACATACACCTCTATCCTGTTAGAACATGACCCGATATAACACAAATTTGGATATAACATGGTAAAGCAGTGGGGAGCGCCACCTGAGCCCTGCTGCTTTACTGCATTATATCTGAATTCGTGTGGAGCCCTGGGCCCTTTAAATCACTGCCCGAGCCCAGCTGTTGGAGCCCGGGGCCGCTGCGGGGAGCCCCGGGTCCTTTAAATGCCCACCTGAGCCCCGCTGCCAGAGCTCCAGCAGTGATTTAAAGGGCCAGAGGCTCCAGTCGCTGCGGGGAGCTCCGGGCCCTTTAAATCACCGCCGCCGAACCCGATATAACGCGGTCTCACCTATAAGGTGGTGAGATTTTTTGGCTCCTGAGGACTGCGTTATATCCGGGTAGAGGAGTACTTCCATGCTGATGATTCTCATTAAAAATATAATGTGTGAATTAAATTTGTGACTGAACTTCTTGGGTATTTATTGTATGTCTGCTGCTCTGTGTTTTACCCATATTTTGCCATATATTTCACGTTCTAGCAGTCTCGGATGATGACCCAGCACATGTTTGTTTTAAGAACACTTTCACTACAGATTTCACAAAATGCAAAGAAGGTACCAATGTGAGATTTCTAAAGATAGTTATAGCACTTGACCCAAAATTTAAGAATCTGAAGTGCCTTCCAGAATCTGAGAGGGAAGTGGTGTGGAGCATGCTTTCAGAAGTTTTAAAAGAGCAAAACTCCGATGTGAAAACTACAGAACCCAAACCACCGAAAAAGAATATCAACCTTCTGCTGGTGGCATCTGACTCAGATGATGAAAATCAACATGCGTGGGTCTGCACTGCTTTGAATCGTTATTGAGCAGAACCCATCATCAGCATGGATGCATGTCCTCTGGAATGGTGGTTGAAGCACAAAGGGACATATGAATTTTTAGCGCATCTGGCATGTAAATATCTTGCAACGTCAGTTACAACAGTGCCATGTGAACGCCTGTTCTCACTTTCAGGTGACATTGTAAACAAGAAGTGGGCAGCATTATCTCTTGCAAATGTAAACAAACTTGTTTGTCTGAGTGATTGGCTGAACAAGAAGTAGGACTGAGTGGACTTGTAGGCTCTAAAGTTTTACATTGTTTTATTTTTGAGTGCATTTATTTTTTGTACATAATTCTACATTTGTAAGTTCAACTTTCACGATAGAGATTGCACTATAGTACTTGTATTAAGTGAATTGAAAAATACAATTTTATTTTTACAGTGCAAATATTTATAATAAAAATAAATATAAAGTGAGCACTGTACACTTTGTAATTGAAATCAGTATATTTGAAAATGTGGAAAACATCCAAAAATGTTTATATAAAGAGTATACGATTATTGTTTAACAGTGTGATTAATTGCTTGACAACCCTAATAATAAATAAAACTAAAAGTTTCCTACTCTGAGGGTACATGTTGTATGATACTTAGAGACTTCTAAAAGTGTTTCCTTTGTCCCCTCTTCTCTTGGATGTTAAAGATGTAATTAGTTACATGTTTCCTGTCTCTGACACTAACTACCATCTTAGATAAGAAACATTACATAACTTTGTCAGCAAAGACACATAAAATGGTTAGATTCAAAATGGCGGCATTCCACATACTTAACTAGGTAATTTCAAGGAGATTTATAACAAGATGCAGAGATTTGCTCACATTGCTACCATTTCAGTTCCAGCCTTTTAAAGTCTCTGGTGATGCTAAAAAATTTAATCAGTGAGCCATCTGAATAAGATAATGAACAGTATCCTTTTAACATATCAAAAGCTTTCTTATTTTTGGAATCTTGTGGCTAGTCTTGTAATTGCTCTGCGAAATTCATTTGCTAGCATGATGTTATCTTTGTGCTATGAGTATGGAAAAAAGTCAGACAAGACCGATTTTTTTTGTTTAATTTTAAAATAGCTTAACCAAGGCTGGTGAAAGAATTTGCTTTGAGACTGTGATCCCTTAGCATTCCAAGTTTCAGCTGGTCTTGAGTAATGTGAAGGGGTATGTTGGCGGCATGGCTGAAGTTCACTATTTTCTGCTTCCCAGGGCAGGTAGGCAGCCATGAGAAACTGAATGCAAGTTAGAGCAGTCTCGAGGCCATACTAACTTATAATGGTGTTGGGTAAGGCCCTGGCATAGCCTCAGGGTACAAGGAGTGCAAACTCCGTCAGCTACCTTCCCCGGCCCCATGTTTCCAAATCAACATCACCTCTGATCTGACCACCTCCCCACCCACCATTCAGAACAACCCAAATTCAGATCTGGCATAAGTGCATTTCTATTGACTTCTGCTCATACCAACGCTGAGTTGTCTGTCTATGTATTACAAAGGCATTTGCCATAATGGGTCAGATTCTGACAACCTTACTCATGTTGGATATATTTTACTCTGTCAGTGGTCCCACTTAAGTCAGTGGGACCACTCATAAAGTGTCACTCAGCATGAGTTGTAATATTTCAGACTGGCTCTTTATGATTCTACAGGATGGGGGAGTGGAGCCTATTATTTGGAAGTATAATATAATAATTATAATTAATAATATACTCGTTCATAAGCCAAATATTTTGGTAAAAAACTGACGCATCAAAGAGCGGGGGTCGGCTTATGAATGGATGTACACCAAAATTTGATAATTTTAAACTCTATGGAATCATTGAACTGAATATCTAATACATTGTCGTTTTGATTACCTGGAGCGTCTGCAGGCATGGAGCCCCTCAGCTCCCTGTGGCCACAGTTTGCCATTCCCAGCCAATGGCACGCCACTTCCCGCAGCTCCCATTGGCTCGGAATGGCGAACCATGGCCACAGGGAGCTGAGGGGCTCTGTGCCTGCAGATGCTCCAGGTAAACAAAACATCCTGACTTGCCAGCAGCTTACCCTGATGGCCAGGAACCAAAGTTTGACAACCCCTGGAATATAGGGTCGGTTTATTAATACAGTTTTTTTACCTGTATTACCTAACCATCTTGCGGAATCAGCTTAAAAAAGAATGGGCTAATGAACGAGCATATACGGTAATTTAATATAGAACTGCATTTTTAATTTGGCATTTTCTCCTTCTTGCTCTGGAAGTCCAGTATGTTAGACAAGCAGATGGCCTTGCTGTTGAATTACATTTCCTTGTCCATGTCCTTTTAAGCCTTTTCCGACTCACCTTGCTATTACAATAGACCAATTGCTGCATTTTTAAAATGATCAGTGTCAGTGTTTTCCTCTTCCATCTGTCAGGTACATTTGCTTTGAGGTGCAGTCTTTTTGGCTCTGACAAGGAAAGAAGCTAGGGATTAACTATAGGATTAGAGAGCATTTGACCTATAAATTCGGCTGTAGTGAAAATTGGCCATGGGAGTTTGTTAATTTATTTACTACTTGAATGTGAAACAGCTCAAGGCCTATAAATAGTGGTCATTCCAGGATTCTTGATGTATGGTCATGAATTCACAATGCCTATGTTCTTTGATTCTTCCCTTTATGCAAGGAGCTTAGACACTAACTTGTCATCAGTCTGAGGAGAGCATATATGAAAGCAGCCCATTTGTTTAGGTGCCAATAGCAGGGAATGTAAATAGAGTAACCGTTTGCGCTATAAATTCAATGTGAGTAAATGGAGGCAGTGTGGTATAATAGTAAAAGGATAGTAAGAGAGAGGACCTATGGTTAAGAAATGGGATTGGTACTCAAACTCTAGTTTCAAGTCTCACCTCTGTTACAGACTTCATGCGTGATCCTGGGCAAGTCATTTTATCTCTCTTTGCCTCAGTTTCTTAGCTGTAAAACGAGGAGCATAATACTTCCTTTCTCCAACCCCCCACACCTATTTAGACTGTAAGATTGGGACAGGGATTATCTCTTACTATGTATATGTTAAGTGTTTACCACAGTGAAGCCTGTAGGTGCTACTTGAACATGAGAACATAAGAATGGCCATACTGGGTCAGACCAAAGGTCCATCTAGCCCAGGGTTTCCCAGACTTGGTTCGCAGCTTGTTCAGGTTAAGCCCCTGGCAGGCCCTGAGACACTTTGTTTATCTGGAGTGTCCGCAGGTACGGCAGCTCGCAGCTCCTAGTGGCCACAGTTCACCGTTCCCTGCCCGTGAGAGCTGCGGGAAGTGGTGGCCCGGCCCACTGGCAAACTGCAGCCACTGGGAGCTGTGAGCAGCCATACCATACCTGTGGACGCTCAGGTAAACAAAGCATCTCGCAGCCCACCAGGGGCTTACACTGAACGAACCGCGAGCCAAGTTTGGGAACCACTGATCTAGCCCAGTATCCTGTCTTCCAACAGTGGCCAATGCCAGGTGCTCCAGAGGGAATGAACAGAACAGGTAATCACCAAGTAAGTGATTGATCCATCCCCTGATGCCCATTCCCAACTTCTGGCAAACAGAGGCTAGGGACACCATTCCTGCCCATCCTAGATAATAGCCATTGATGCACCTATCCTCCATGAACATATATAGTTCTTTTTTAACCCTGTTATAGTCTTGGTCTTCACAACATCCTCTGGCAAGGAGTTCCACAGGTTGACTGTGCAGTGTGTGAAAAAAATACTTCCTTTAGTTTGTTTTAAACCAGCTGCCTATTAATTTCATTTGGTGATCCCTAGTTGTTGTCTTATGAGAAGAAGTAAATAACACTTCCTTATTTACTTTCTCCACAGCAGTCATGATTTTATACACTTGTATCATATCCCCCCTTAGTCGTCTCTTTTCCAAGCTGAAAAGTCACAGTCTTATTAATGTCTCCTTCTACGGCAGCCATTCCATACCCCTAATCATTTTTGTTGCCCTTTTCTGAATTTTTCCAATTCCAATATATCTTTTTGAGATGGGGCGACCACATCTGCATGCAGCATTCAAGATAGGGGCGTACCATGGATTTATACAGAGCAATATGATATTTTCTATCAGAAGTAGTTATCTAACAGAAGCAGTTAAGAAGTGGGAGATCTAAGTTCTATTTTCAGCTCTGTTACTGGCTTGCTGCGTGACTTAGGGCTAGTTGCTTAACATCTCATTCATTTTCACTATCTGTAAAATGGGGATAAGGACAGTTTGTAACATACTGTGAGATCTTTGAATGAAAAGGGCAGTAGTGTAATTGGTGGGAGGTGCCAGAATGATGACCACTGGTGATGGGGATGCAGAAGAGGGGAGAGGGATAGCTCAGTGGTTTGAGCATTGACCAGCTAAACCCAGGGTTGTGAGTTCAATCCTTGAGGGGGCCATTTAGGGATCTGGGGCAAAAATCTGTCCAGGGATTGGTCTTGCTTTGAACAGGGCCGGCTCTAGACCCAAGCGTGCGCTTGGGGTAGCATTTTGCCAGCAAGGCGGCTCCGGCGGACCTTCCGCAGTCATGCCTGCGGGAGGTCCACCGGAGCCGCGAGACAGGTGGACCTGCCACAGGCATGACTGCGGAGGGTCCGCTCATCCCACAGCTCTGGTGGACCTCCCGCAGGCATGACTGCAGAGGGTCCGCTGGTCCCGCGGCTCCTGTAGACCTCTGCTCCACCGGAGCCGCGGGACCAGCGGACCCTCCGCAGGCACGTCTGCAAGAGGTCCCCCGGAGCCGCAGGACTGGCGTGCTTGGGGCGGCCAAATTCCTAGAGTCGCCCCTGGCTTTGAGCAGGGGGTTGGACTAGATGACCTCCTGATATTCTATGATTCTAAGAAAATGGCCAACATTTTAGGTTACGGAACAACCTGAAATGTTAGCCATCCTCTTCCTCATCACCCATGGCCATCATTCTGTACCTCCCTAGGAGTATGTCATAAATGCAAAGTATGATGGATGCAAACTGATCACTCAGATGCTATTGAAAAAGGATCATTCTGAGACAAAGAGTGGGAGAGATGGTTGCATTTAATATTTATTGCTGCTACATTTATATTTACCTTTTTAATGTGCCACCTGCAGCTGGTTGGAATTGTTTTTTTGTCAGATGTGCTATTATTGGATGTTGAATGGGGGTCAGATTAATTTCCTCAAATATCTTACCAGGTCAGATATTTTTTCTTCGTAAAGTTATGTTTAAAAAAAATCTGTCAATTTAAGCCGAGGCAGTGGTTCATACACCGTTAGTTATATATGAACTGATACTGTGGATTCAGTGAGTCACAGGCTGACATCTTTGTTATCTGAGAAGTCATGCAAAGGGGAGTTGGAGGTCAGTCTTATTACAGGAGTTTGGAGAGTTTGGGCATCATTTGTTATCTGATTACAATGGGTGTTAAAAGTTAGTTCTGGTCTCAGACAAAATAGTTATGGCGAGACTTCTTTGATATAAAAACAATGCAGGTTTTAATATCAGGGCATGACAGCTTTATATCGGTCTCTCTGTGGCTAGAGCTTTCTTTGTTTGGTTCTCCAGACTCTGGAACTTTTCACCTAAGATACTAGCAGGAAATATTTACGACTACGCTGGATTCTGCTTTTGATTTTCTTGGCTGTGTATCCCTTCAATAATGTATTGAGTGGAACCTGCTTACAGGGCCAAGTCCTCAGTACAGTGCTTTGCCTGAGTGGCCAGACCAGGGGTCGGCAACCTTTCAGAAGTGCTGTGCCGTGTCTTCATTTATTCACTCTCATTTAAGGTTTCGTGTGCCAGTAATACATTTTAACATTCTTAGAAGGTCTCTTTTAGGGCCGCCCGGGGGGGAGGGGCAAGTAGGGCAATTTGCCACAGGCCCCCACGAGAGTTTTTCGGGGCCCCTGGAGTGGGGTCCTTCACTCTCTCTGGGGGCCCCGGAAAACTCTCACGGGGCCCGGGCCCCCGGAGCTTCTTCTGCTCCCGGTCTTCAGCGGCGGGAGGACCTGCCGCTGAAGTGCCACGAAGACCCGCAGCGGGGGGGTCTTTCCGCCCCAGGACCCGCCACCAAAGTGTCGGGTCTTCGGCAGCAATTTGGTGGCGGGGGCCCCCCGAATCCTCTGGGCAGCCCTGGTCTCTTTCTGTAAGTCTATAATAGATAACTAAACTATTGTTGTATGTAAAGTAAATAAGGTTTTTAAAATGTTTAAGAAGCTTCATTTAAAATTAAATTAAAATGCAGAGCCCTCCGGACCGGTGGCCAGGACCTGAGCAGCGTGAGTGCCATTGAAAATCAGCTCAAGTGCTGCCTTCGGCACCCGTGCCATAGGTTGCCTACCCTGGCTTAGCTACTGTTACCCCAGGATTCACAGTATTAGCATCACAGACTCAGAAAAGGGTACTGTCCGGTGGGGGCTCTCCTTGCTAGCAGTGTGGCCCAGACTCCCACACCTTGCAATGGGGTGGAGACCCCTCTTCCTGCTGTTGGGAAGGCAGGAATTCACCCAGGAATCACTCCAGTACTATTATCAGTACGAATACTCTATTTTATCAGCAACAGACCATTTCCAGCCCGAGGCTCTCTATAGTGTGAGTTGAGAGTGCCAAGTCTGGGGGTGTTGTGTTTATTTAGATGAAATATATGGGCCCACAGCATCAAAGGTGTTAACATAATCCAGTCACTGTCCAACATTAAATGGTTTTAAACACAGTTCGGGGATTGGCAGACAGTGACCTCAGCCTGCTTAGTATTGTGGCAAACACGTTATTAAAAAGCCTTTTAACGTTTGATTAAAGATACAGAAAAAGAAGAAAAACAGTTAAAGCATTTGAAATGTGAAGTACTGGATAAGATTTTAATTTTACATCATCTTTTGTTCTCTAAGAGAATACAGTCTCTTAGATGGTATCAAAGATGGTAACAATTGTCCTTTTGGGGGCGGAAAAAGATAAATTGTTAGTTGAGATGGGCTGAAGCTGTTGTTATTGCTGTAGCTGTTAAAGTCCAGTCCTTTTCCTAAGAAGAAAAAACAAGACAAAAACACATGAAAAGGGGGAGAAAAGAACAGCAAAGAGAAAACACAGCTTCTCTCTCTGACTTTCTTTGCAACCTCACTGCTGGAAAAACACAGGCATGGCACCTGGTCTTATTAGCCACTCTGAGACCTGGCAAACTCATACCAGCATTGGGCTGCTTAGGGCATTGGTTTTATCTGCCTTTTTCTGGGTCACAGGCAGTGTTTCAAAATATGCAGTCTTGGCCAGTTAAGCCAGACTCTTATTAGACAAAAGGAAAAAGGAGAGAGACAGGAAAGAGAAGAGATAAGGCAGGGAAGGAAAAGGATACATTTGGGGGCGGGGATGAAGAGAGAGAACCACGTCTCATATCCCAAGGGGTGGTTGGGATTCAGCTGGAGCTGGTAGAGGTGGCAATGTCACCTGGGTCTCTCTCTGGCCTGGTCGGTTCAGGAGAGCGCTCAGAATGAGGATAACAAAGTCCCAGCAAGATCCCAGGA
Organism: Mauremys mutica; assembly: GCF_020497125.1. NCBI lineage: Eukaryota > Metazoa > Chordata > Testudines > Geoemydidae > Mauremys > Mauremys mutica. The sequence goes on from NC_059074.1 coordinate 24,356,010, forward strand.
GACGGTGGCAGCTCTGATGGTGAAGCTGACTCCTGCAGCTAATTTTTCTCCCCAGAGTATCTTTCTTTAAGGACCCAAAATGGAGAGATGGGTGGAATAGCCCTTCCTCTCATTATTTTGTCCACCAATTAGGCCTAATTTTGGTTAATTGATTTTTCGGTCTCACACTGTCTTGTTTGCCACGCATATTTTAACACAGTCCTTGAATTTTAGCAGTAGGCCTTTTTGTTTGAATTGTTTTTCTGTGTCCCTTTGGCAACTTTTCCCATCAACCTTTGTTATTATAGGTTATTGTGACACTTTATGAACTTTCATTTGCTTTCCACAGTTGAGCTCATAATTAGGATTAATTTGAAGGTCCAATTATCACAACAGTGTTTGCCGCATTTGGCACCATGGTGTCGATGCTGGCCTTGCTTCCTTGCTGGGTCTCTGCTGCTCCCTGGATCTGGTCCCCAAGGCAATCCCTCAGCTGTGGGTTCTGCCTCAGAGCTGTCTCTCTGGTAGCCACAGCACCATAGAGTTCTGTACCACCTAACTGCAAGGGACATAAAGAGTGCTGTGCATTTGCACTGCCCTGCTCCGGCCCTCAGTCACGGATCACAGCTTCCTTTGCTTTGGGGTCTGGTTGGTTCTCGTGTGCCGCGTGGTGCAGGCTCACTTGGCCTGCATGCTCAGGCTGCTCTCTGGCTCTGTTCCCATCCAGGACAAGCTTCTGCCTCAGCCGTTCCTTCTTTCCAAGAGTGCTCGCCACTAGAAACTGGGTGGGATTTCTCACCATCTCTCTGCCCAACTCCTGTTTCCTCGTTTCCTTGCCAGTCATAGCTTTGGGGGCAGGCCCGCCTTCCCCAGCACTGCTGCTGTTTTGTGGAGTGAGAATTCACAGTGCCACAGTGGGGCTTCACACCTCTCCAGCAAGCACTATGAGGAAGTATGGGAATACAGCAAAGACCGAGGCAATGTGAACTAAGGGAAATGTTTCTAAGTGTGGTTACTGTCATGGTAAAATAGCTATATAGAAAAACCCATTTGTCATGTGTTCCTGTTCTCTCATCCTGTGTGGGAGCAGGCCTTCCAGACAGTATTATGGCTCTACCAGTCAGGAAGCAGGAGTCAAAGATCTGTCAATCACTGGTGGCATATAAACCCCCCTCTGCCCACTTCCTTTCAGGCTTTGTCTTTTCTATTTGTGAGCTGACCATCTAGTCATGACTGCCACTGCCAGCTGGTTCTGTCTTTTGCTGCATACCGAGTTTGGCTCAGTAGTACATTAGGCTCTACTATAGGTTAGCCCAATTTTGGCATAACGCTGCTTGTTACATCCATAGTCTTTACAGAGTGTTGCTGAGTAGGATGGGTGAGGAAAGATGTACAGCGAAAAAAGATTACGCACCGGTAATCCTGTTTGTCATAGTCCTCTCTTCTCCCATCCTGCATCCCTCCCACGGCCCCTCAGGGAGTGTCACTTTGAGTATTACATTCTATGTTCCTGCTTTGAAGTTTTCTCCCTGAGAGGAAGTGACTGGACTGGGGTTCATATGCTACCTATGATTGAAAGATGTTAACCTTTTGCCTTCCTGAGTGGTGGAGCCGTAACACTGTTTATGTTTTTGCCAGATAGGATGGGGAAAGAAAGGACTGCTTTAAGCTGAATTCCAGGTGAGAAATCTTATGACCTTATATAAGAGTGAGGAGGCCCGATATGGAAGAAGCCCGGTATGGTCCTGTGCATCTTTGAGGTTGCCTCTTATTTTGTGCTCCAACTCAGAAGTTGAAATCTTCTGGGATATATGAGCTAGGTTTATACATGTAAAGATTGGGGATAAGGGTGTTCTGAGGAGCTGGTCTTTGACCCTGGAATTCTCTTTCCCCCCCCAGGAAGCTGGATAGATCCCAGGTTTATTGACCTGCAGGGCACACTGCAAGTCTTGTCTATTTTCCTAGGCTTTTTTCTGAGAGGACAGTTGTAGGGTTTTTCTTCTTTCTCTCTCAAAGGATTGTGGGAGTATATGGGAGGGATGCTGAGAGTGTGCGCGCTCTGCTGTTCTCCCTGTGTTTCTTTCTGTGGGAAAATGGGGTTTTGGTTTTTTTGTGTTTGTTTAGTTTTGTGGTGGTTGTAGGGTTGCCAGTTTTGGTTGGATGTATTCCTGGAGGTTTTATCATATCATATAATCTTTTATTAAAGATTAGGGCTGTCAAGTGATTTAAAAGATTAATCATGCGATTAAATCACACTGCTAAACAATAATAGAATACCATTTATTTAAATATCTTTGGATGTTTTCAACATTTTCAAATATATTGATTTCAATGATAACAGAATACAAAGCGCTCACTTTATATTTATTTTTGATTACAGATATTTGCACTGTAAAAAACAAAAGAAATAGTATTTTTCAATTCACCTAATAGAAGTACTGTAGTACTATCTCTTTATTGTGAAAGTTGAACTCACAAATTTAGAATTATGTACAAAAAACCTGCATTCAAAAATAAAACAATATAAAACATTAGAACCCACAAGTCCACTCACTCCTATTTCTTGTTCAGCCAATTGCTCAGACAAACAAGTTTGTTTATATTTGCAGGAGATAATGCTGCCTGCTTCTTGTTCACAATGTCACCTGAAAGTGAGAACAGGCGTTCGCATGGCACTGTTGTAGCTGGCATCACAAGATATTTACATGCCAGATATGCTAAAGATTTATCTGTCCCTTCTTGCTTCAACTACCATTCCAGAGGAGTGATGCTGATGACGGGTTCTGCTCGATAACAATCCAAAGCAGTGCAGGTCGACACATGTTCATTTTCATCGTCTGAGTCAGATGCCGCCAGCAGAAGGTTGATTTTATTTTTTGGTGGTTTGGGTTCTGTAGCTTCCACATTAGAGTGTTGCTCTTTTCAGACTTCTGAAAGCATGCTCCACACCTCATCCCTCTCAGATTTTGGAAGGCACTTCAGATTCTTAAACCTTGGGTCGAGTGCTGTAGCTATCTTTAGAAATCTCGCATTGGTACCTTCTTTGAGTTTTGTCAAATCTGCAACGAAAGTGTTCTTAAAATGAGCCATCATCTGAGACTACCATAACATGAAATATATGGCAGAATGCAGGTAAAATATAGCTGGAGACATACAATTCTCCCCCAAACAGTTCAGTTACAAATTTAATTAACACACAATTTTTTTTATGCATGCCCTCAGGAATGGTGGCCGAAGCATGAAGGGGCATATGAATATTTAATCTCTCTGGCATGTAAATACCTTGCAATACTGGCTACAAAAGTCCCATGCGAACGCCTGTTCTCACTTTCAGGTGATATCGTAAATAAGAAGTGGGCAGGTATTAGTTTTGGCCCCTCCCTCCAAATTGAGTGTGGAGGATGATGAACTCACAGCTGCTTTGGGTCCTGAACACCCTGAGGGGGGACATACCCAGGATGCTCTTGGTAGGTTTCTGGATAAGACTGAGGGAAAACGTGGAGCAGAGATGGCAGACTGCCATTAATCTGTTCTTTGTTCTCTGCTCAGTATACTATGAGACACATCTCTGTGTCCGAGTATGACAAACAGAAGTGGTACAGATTGAAAAAAAAACAAAACTGGTGACGAAAGTGCATGTGGAGATTAGGAACTTTGCTTTGAATTTTTTCTCAGACCTGTATGCTGCAGAGCGTGTGTCCATCTTAGACTTGGTGGCTCCTTGAGGATCCTTGTAGATTTCAGCATTAGAATTTCTGTCCTAAGTGACTTTGCTCCGAGGAAGGCACCTGGTATTGATGGTTTGCTTATTGAGTTTTATAGGCCTTTTGGAGCCTTCCTGGGCTTGACTTGCTCCAAATTTTTCAGGAGAACATCAAAGAGAAGATATTGCCACTCATGTCATTGAACAGTTCTGACCCTGTTGCCTAAGAAGTGGGATCTTGGGGAGATGAATTTGTAACCTGTGTGCCTGCTTTGCTCTGACTATAAACTTTTTTCACAGGCCTTGGCAAAAAGACTGAAATATATGGTTGCTTCGTGCACCAGATCAGACCTATTGTGTCCCGAACAGGTCCATTTTTGATAACCTTTTCCTATTGTGGGATGTAATTTTGGCCTCAAAAATGCATGGTTTACATGTTGGGTTGATTTCCCTTGATCAAGAGAAGGGCTTTTGATTGTGTAGATCATGGATATTTGTTTCATACTCTTTGTGCTTTTGGCCCAGGCTTGTCTGTTGCATTCTGTTACTGTATCAAGATATATATATAGTCTACTTCAGGGGTTCTAAATCTTTTGCTTTCTCATGCCTCCTCCTCAACATGCTAGAAAAACTCTGGGGCCCAGCGCGGGGAGGGGAGCTCTGGGGCAGGGCTTGGGCCAGCTCTGCACAGCGGGGTCCAGGGAGGGAGTGCCAACTCCACCCCATAACTCATCTCATCAGGCCACCCACCTGTGTGGGGCTGTGTGCCGGTGGCTACTCCCTGCGGGCTCTGCTGGGCCCAGAGCTGCCTGCATGAGCAGTCAAAGGAGGCTGGCAGCTGAGGAGCAGATGCAACCCCAGGCACCAGCAGCAGATAGGGAATGCCACGGCTGCCCACTCCATGGCACTACCAGCCACAGGAGCAGCTGCTCCTCACTGTCTGGCTCTGTCTTCCTGCCTAGGATCTGGTCAGAGGGTGGGCTCTGAGGGAGGCTGAGGGAGAGGCTGAGGTGGGGTGGGTGGAGCTGCCCCCAGGACTATCCCACTCTAGGTAAAGCACTGCAGTTTTGAGGGACAACACCACTGAGATTCGGGACTGAGACAACAATGCTGATACATCCTGAGACTTGAGGGCCCTGGTTGCGAACTGCTGATCTACTTAAAGCGAATGGTGTTTTGATCACCCTCTTTCCAATCTGCAGGGAAATCAAACAGGATTGTTCCCCATGTCTATTGGCCTTTCTAGCTTTTCACTCCCTGTTCCAGCTTGTATTCTGGTAAAAGTCTCTGCATATGCCAACAATGTAACTGTGTTTATTTCTAATGATTCTGATATCCAGGTTTTGACTGAATGTCATCAATCTTTGGAGCAGAATTCCTCAGCTTACTTAAATTGGAGGAAAAGTGACACATTCCTGCTGGGGCCTTGGGTGATTTCCCACCCCCTGACTTTGCCGGAGAGGCTTTAAGGCACTGGGAATTGTGCTGAAATCAGATGATATTTTGGGTTAGAATTGGGAGGGAGTTATGGAAAAGTTGGAGGGGAAGTTGTGAAGGTGGCAGTGGTCTTTGCCTTGACTCTCTTTCTTAGGGCAGGTATAGGTAATTGTTCATTTAATTGCCACTATGTTGTGGCATAATGTATTCTTTAGGATCTCTCTCCACTCTTTCTAGAAAAAGTTCAGAAGATTTTTTTTTAACTTTTTCTGGGATGGCTATCATTGGCTGAGGTGCAGAGTATTTTGTATCTGCCTGTTTAGAAAGGGGTGTCAAGGTCTCATTGATCTTTTGAGCAGAGTCATGAGGATTGGTAGTCTTGTTTCTAGAAGTCTTGTCTCTTCCTGTATTGCAGCAGGTGTGACAAAACTGGTTCATTTAATTGATTTTACTAATTTTACATAGGTCTCAGCAGCTATCTTGGCGGTCAAGCTTGGTTTTCATTCATTTTTTTGGGTTTGTCAGTTTTTATTAGAGGTGGAATCAACCCTTCCTAGGGGCAGTATTGCCAGTCTGGACACTTGCCTTTTTGAATGAGCCATTCCTTATTATACTAATGTTTCTATTTTCTTGCCTTTTGCTCCTGCTGTAGATTGGGATGTTGAGAAACCCAGCATCTTGCTTGCCTTCAATCATAGAAGTGTAGGACTAGAAGGGACCTTGAGAGGTCTTCTGATCGGGTCCCCTGCACTCAAGGCAGGACTATGTAATACGTAATGGGTCTTCTGAATTTACTTTTAATAGCTTAGGCCACAAGTTATTGTATATACTTGTGATAAAGATTCATCATTTTTGAATGCTTGTTGATTATCCCAGTATGGCATGGAGAAGACAGCTTTTGGTGGCAGACTCATCTATCCAGCCTGGTGAACTGTATACAAGCCTCTGGTTGTGAAGAGGATGGGTAATTTACAATGGAGAATTCTTCACAGAACTATTGCCATGACTATGTTTGTGCATCATTTGAGTCTGGAGGTTTCCATGTCATGTCCTTTTTGTGACATGGAGAAGGCTGTTTTTCACATGTTTCCTACTTGTTCCAGGTTATAACCCTTATTTATTTTACTTTACAATATATTTTGGTTATTGCCCCTTGATTTTTATCCTACTGTATTTATGTTTACTGTTAAGTATAGGGTCACAAATACATCCGTGGGATGCCTAGCAAACTTTATTTTGGGTCAAGCACAGATGGCCATTTCAAAAAGTAGACAATGTAAATTATTTGTTAGAGGTTGCTGATGCTCTTCAGTTTTAGATTTTTAGTGGTTTTACGCCTTCATGTGAAGTTTAGCTATTATACTTTTATAAGCAATTTGGTTCAATGCATTCAGTGGTGGGTTATTGGAAATGCACTTTGTACTGTTCGGGATAGGCAGTTGTTTTTGAATGTGAAATTTATTTTCTTGTTTCTGTATTGATTTTATTAAGTGTTTTAAAAGTCAGTCTCTTTCTCTTTTTATTATTCTGGAGGAGAGTAGTGAAGGGAGGGTGATGGGCTAGTTCTTGTTAATTGGCATTAGTTCAATTGTTGACTCTATGTGTTAGATTTTTGCACAGGTCAGGTCTAGATTTTTGCACAGGGCTTCTGTATAAATTAAAGAAATAATCAGTTATTAAAAAAAATTATCTCTTCTGCTTCCCCACTACCTCTCTGGTAATGGCAGAACAGCAATCTCATTGACTGATCTGACCCCTGATTTTTGACATAGTTGCTATAGAGACCTTTTGGGCTGCATGGGGAAGAGACTAAGGGCTTGTCTACATGGAGCAGTAATGCGGACTACAGAGATGTAATTTCTAAAGAGCACTAACATATTGCACATTAATTGGTAGGCCCTACTGGTGGAAACTGAAAGTTCCCTGGTGCTCTTTAATGTAGTTGTTTGAAACAGTACTAAGCAAAAGTACATTTAGGGAATTTTAATTTGCACCAACAGGAGGTACATGGACCAATTAATGCGCAACATGCTAGTGCACTTTAGAAATTACACTCCTGTAGTCCACATCACTGCTCCCTGTAGACAAACTTGAAGTAGTCAACTGTTGAGGAAACATTGAGATTCCTGGAGGAAAGATGTAAACAAGTCCTCCCACTAATGGAATAATTGGCAACCACTTATAGGGTCAAGAGCAGACCAGGAGATTTTGCTCCTCTCTCTAATTTCAAATGCTCTTGCTACCACCACACCAAAACAATAGCTAATAAAAAGAGTAGGGCAAACAATGGAGCATAAGATCCCACTGTAAGGCAGCCTTGCAGCTATATCCTAAATTAAGCAGTTTTGAGCCAGCTTGTGGTTTGGCTGGAACTCTTGGTATATTGAGTATGTACAGTAGATGCCTTTCTCTAGGGAGCACAACAAGTCTTATCAATCAGAAAAGAGGCTCTGATCACACTAGATGATTAAAAGATCCCATGTAACTTTCCCCTGTAGTGAAAGATATTAATCCGGGTACCTTGGCCATAACCATCCAGAGTGGTCATATTTCATCCAATGGTCTTTCCACTATAATTTCATCTGGAGAAGTTACTATTCACCTGATTATTGCACAGTATTGCTGGTGCAAAATCACTACTATTGTCTGAATCTCCTCCCGCACTGGTTCAAATCAGGAGTAACTCCACTGAAGTCAATGGAATTATCCTGGTGTAAAAATGCTGTAAATGAAAGGAGAACCAGGTTGTGATATGCAAAGTGCTCTGGAGTCCTTCAGGATCAAAGGCACTGTGAAGACACAAGATTTTGCTCAGAACAGGTGTCCTTTTGCCCTTTTGATTCTTCAGCCTTCTTTGCAAGAGGGAGATCCTTTCACAGGCACAATTCCCCTCCCAACAATCCCCAATCCCTCTATAACGTGGGTCTCAAGATTTTTCATTCTGAGGATCAGCAGGAAGGGCTGTGAGGTTCACTGGTGAACTGTGGACCAAAGTTTGAGAATCTCTTATTGAAAATATTAAACCCTTTTCCTGTCACTCCCTCCCACAATCAGAGCTGTGGTTTTCAAAGCCCAGTTTGCCTGTTTTTTGTCTAATCCACCTGCATTCAGCGGCATTGGCAGAGGACCTTAACCTTTAAATTCAGATCTGAGTGGCTTTCTAAAAGGGGTTCTGGTTTAATACAAGTTACAGGATTCAGTAACATTCATTTATATACCCTCTACTGAGTGAAATTTTATGGCCTGCAATATATAGGCGGTGGGACTAGATGATCATAATGGTCTCTTCTAACCTTAAAACCTATCAGTGAACATTTTATAGTTGGAATATTTGAAATGATAGTTCTTCCTGATTAGGCTACAGAAGTAGGAGTATTCCATCTCCTTTTCAGTGTCCAATTGCTGCCTCCAAAGTAAGGATGGCATGATCTAGTTGATCTTCCTAGTTACATGGACAATCAAATACCAGCTACCTATTGTAAAAACTCCCAGAGCTGCAAACAGTCATGTTGTGATTATGGGCACCAGGCAAAGTTTCCAGTGCTGAAGTGCCATCCCTTTAAGTGCTGAATTTGGAAAGAGCATAGAGAAAAATTGGTTTATGCCTACAGAATACAGCTTTTCTGTTTGAAATGTCTGATGGGTAGCAAAGCTCCTAGGTACAGTTCCTGCCTTTTCATGATCTGCTATACTCCTTATATACTTGGTTTTTTTTTTTAATATTGAGCTAGAACATTTCTGTTTGTTTGCACAGCTATACAAACTTTAAATAGGATGCCAGGTTGCTAGAGTGAAAATGTTTTGTAAAGGAAATAATATATGGCAGTATTTCTCACTGTAGAATTCATCATATTTTCTTCATCTTTTCACATTAAATAATTACATATTTTTTCTTTTGCAGTGATCATAATGAACATGGTGAAAGTGAAAAATAAGCATTAGAGTACAGAGCTTGCCAATTTCCTTTCATTCCCATCTCACTCATAATTTGTTCCTTTATGCTGATTCCAACAGCCACTCTCCCTGGTAGCAGAAATACTGTAACACTGATGTCTGTCAGCTACTTTTTTTTCTCCCCACTCCTTCAAGGATATAACTTACTCCTCTTCTCCAAATGGCAAACTCTCTGAGGAACAGTCCCCTGCTTAACGTGTCAAAATGTGAGTTCTGGCTGTCGATTGCTTGGGTTTTCATCCCTTGGGGTGTAAAGGTGCCAAAAATCAAAGCATAATTTTGCAGATGTTGAGATCCCGTTAGCCCCCTAGGTAGCAATGCTAAGCCACCAAGCCAGCTGGAATTATGGGCTTGTGTTAAGAATGTAAAAGTATGCATTTTTAGTTTTCGACCAACAATGACCGACCACTGGTAACTTCAACAAAGTCAGGCATTGCTCACTTTTTATTTTTGGAGAGTCGGTGGCTCTGTGGATTCCCCTGAGCTCCTCTTCTGCTCTAGCGCTGCTGTTTTAAAGATGCTGTTTAGAACTATAGAAATTTCTTTGGTGCCTTTCCAGCATATCTGCTACTCTTTAACGGAATACTGTACTTTGACAGCTGCTTTGGTTCATGGCGGAAAAATTAGACGTTATTTCAGTGAACCATTATGTTGTCGGTTTCAAAATGTTTTTTACCTTGCTTCCAAGGGAAGGAAGGGGGGAACCCTAGCTAAATTAAAACAAGAAGATGATAATGGGACAGTGAGCAGGCTCTATGCCATTCACCCTCAGCGGCAAATAGACACTTGACAGGCTCTGAGAAACGAGGTGTGTGTGTGAGAGAGAGCTTAGACAGAGATATCAAGATATTTTGTATTGTAGCCTGCCAGAGAGATTTAAAAAAAATCTCTAAGAGGGTTAGTAAGCAAACGGTAGCAGCTGTTTCTTTTATTTATTTATCTTGGTTCTTTGGTTCAGTGCAAGATGTCTTTCTTGAATTATGGCAGTGAGGAAAACAGTTAAAATGGGTGGGACGTATTTTGAACTGCAGTGCACAGGCAACCCCCGTTCACTTCACTGTGGTTTCATGTACACTGATGAGAGCAGAACTGGGCCCACAGTGTGGAACTGTGTTTGCTAAATTTGCAAAACGCTGTGCCCATGATGCGCATATTATAAGTAGCTGGAAACAAGCACCCAGGGTTTGTGTTCCGTACAATGAAATGACATTAAGATAGCTTAAGGTTGCATAGGTAAGTATTGTAAATTCAGAAAATGAAGAAGTCAGGGCTGGGTTCATCCTGCACATTCTGTTCCCTGTGCCGACTGTTTGCTTCAACCCCTTCCACCCCCTTGCTCTCAGCCTCACTCTACATCTGCCCCTTATGTCCCCTTCCTCCGCTGCTCTGTGTCCACCCCAGCTTCCCCCTTTAATGTTCCCTCTCCCAGCCTTGCCTTTCTGTTTACCAATCCCATCTCAATGAAACCCCTCCCAAAATTAAAAATAGTCTATTTTGTGGACCTAACCAGACATTTGCTGCCATCACACTGATCACTCTGCTTATGTGCTACATTCCTTTCCCCTACCTGTCATTTCTCCTGTCTACTTAGGCCTGGTCTACACTATGGGGTTAGGTCGAATTTAAAAATGAATGCATCGACACAACCAACCCCGTTCCGTCGACCTAAAGGGCTCTTAAAATCGACTTCTGTACTCCTCCCCGGTGAGGGGAATAGCACTAAAATCGATTTTTCTGGGGCAAATTGGGAGTAGTGCGGACGCAAATCGACGGTATTGACCTTCTGGAGCTATCCCGGAGTGCTCCAATGTGACCGTTCTGGACAGCACTAGCCAAGCACCCAGGAAAAGCCCCAGGAACTTTTGAATTTCATTTCCTGTTTGGTCAGCGTGGCGAACTCAGCAGCACAGGTGACCATGCAGTCCCCCCAGAATCATAGAGCATACAATGTTTCACGCTCCCCCTATCATCTCCGTCCCTGAGGTTATCGCAGATTAGAAGGCGAAAAAAAACACACTCGCAGTGACATGTTTTCTGAGCTCATGCAGTCCTCCTGCACTGATAGGGCCCAGCTTAATGCATGGAGGCATTAAGTGGCAGAGGCCAGGAAAGAATTAAGTGAGCACAAAGAGAAGAGGCAGGACGCGATGCTGAGGCTAATGGGAGAGCAAATGGATATGATGAAGCGTCTGTTGGGGGAGCAAATGGACATGATGAAGCATCCGTTGGAGCTGCAGGAAAGCCAACAAGAGCACAGACCCCCACTGCATCCACTGTATAACCATCTACCCTCCTCCTCATGTTCCATAGCCTCCTCTCCCAGATGCCCAAGAACGCAGGGGAGAGGGTGAGACGGGAGGCTCCAGGCACCCAGCCACTCCACTCCAGAGGATGGTCCAAGCAACAGAAGGCTGTCATTCAAACAGTTTGATTTTTAGTGTGGCTACAATAAGCAATGTGGCCTGGTCCTTCCTTCCTCCCCAACGCCACCCGGGCTACCTTGTCCGTTCTCTCTTTTTTTTTTTAATTAATAAAGAAAGAATGCATGGTTTCAAAACAATAGTTACTTCATTTCGAAGGGGGGAGGGTAATTGGCTTACAGAGAATTAAAATCAGCAAAGGGGATGGGTTTGCATCAAAGAGAAACACACACAACTGTCACACCGAAGCCTGGCTGGTCATGAAACTGGTTTTCAAAGCCCCTCTGACGCACAGTGCACCTTGCTGTGCTCTTTTAATCGCCCTGGTGTCTGACGCAAAACGATTGTCTGCTGTTGCTTTCACGGAGGGAGGGACGACTGATGAGATGTACCCAAAACCACCCGTGACACTGTTTTTGCCCCATCAGGCATTGGGAGCTCAACCCAGAATTCCAATGGGCGGCGGAGACTGCGGGAACTGTGGGATAGCTACCCACAGTGCACTGCTCCATAAGTCGATGATAGCCACGGTAGTGAGGACGCACTCCGCCGACTTAATGCGCTTAGTGTGGACATATGCAATTGCCTGTATAAAATCGATTTATAAAAATCGACTTCTATAAAATTGACCTAATTTTGTAGTGTAGACATACCCTTAGGGTACGTCTTCACTACCCGCCATATCGGCGGGTAGCAATCAATTTCTCGGAGTTCGATATATCGCGTCTCATCTAGACGCAGTATATCGAACTCCGAACGCGCTCCCGTCGACTCCGGAACTCCACCACCGCGAACGGCAGTGGCGGAGTCGACGGGGGAGCCGCGGATGTCGATCCCGCGCCGTGAGGACGGGTAAGTAATTCAAACTAAGGTACTTCGACTTCAGCTACGCTATTCGCGTAGCTGAAGTTGCGTATCTTAGATCGAACCACCCCCCCTAGTGTAGACCAGGCCTTAGATTGTAAACTCTTCATGGCAGGGATTGTCTGGTATTCTGTGTTTGTACAGTGCCTAGCACAATGGGCTTCTCTTCCTGATTGATCCCTTAGGCACCAGCTGAAATCAACATGATCAACAATACAACTCTACCCTGTTTTGTGCATGCATTATGATACTGTCATTAGTTAAACAATTACATACTGTTTCTCTAAACTATGTTGTATGATACAAGATAAAATACATGTGTGTAGTACCATGCAATATTTTTTTTCTGGTATACTTAAGTTATTTTTTATTGATAATAGTCCATAATGGTACATTTTATTTTACTTACCTAGAGAGAAAAAGACTTTATAAAAATGTATGTATTTTAATTAGTTAGACCCTGATTCTGTAAGTTAGAATATACGGGAAGACCCCTGAGCCCACATGAACTTCATTTAAGTGAATGGGCTTTTTAATGCAGGCACATAGATCTGCCCGTATGTTCTACCTTGCAGGATCACGGGCTGAATTAGCAGCCATGCATTTCCTTTTGCAACCAGAAGCTCAGCTAGAGCTGTCTGGGTAATTTCTGTAGAAATGTTTTTCAATGGAGAATGTGACTTTTGTAAATTTCCTCATGGGGGGAAAAAAGGCGATTTTATTGAAAAATTTTCACTTTCCATTGGGAAGATCACAATGGAATATTTTATTTCAAGTTGGGTTGTCCAGAATCTAAACATTTTGGTTTGTCAAACTGACTCACAATGTTTAATTGTGGGTCAGTTTGGCATTAATCTATGTCCTCGTGTGTTGTGGTAGGGCGTCATGGGAGTTGTACTTTACATGCCTCGTGCTTTCATTTTCCTCTATGGAGCAAGTACCGTGGCTAGACTACATATCCCATGATGAACAACAGAATGGTGAACCATGACAATACATCATGGGTCTCACAGAGCCATAGAGTATCATGAAAGGTGTAGCCCAGCTGTGGCATTCAGCCCATAGACGAGAATGGGGACAAGAGGCACCCAAAGTACAACCACGCCAACATGAAATATTTGAACATTTTATAATTTAAATTTTTCTGAACTGTTGGTTCCATGAAAAATTTCAATATTTCAACTTTGTCTCTATTTGGGATGAAAACAAATTTGGATATATTGAGATTTACTGTGGGACAGAAATTCCCATTTTTGACTAGCTTTTAGCACAGCCCTTTTTAGTGTTTTTAAGGTATTGAGGTAGTTAACTATGAAATGAATTTAGGTGCGCACTTTGTTGGTCTCTGTATGGCAGCATATTTTACTATTAGTCTGTGTGTTTTAGTTAGTCTATAGGATATTATTTAAGTGCCACTTATGGTGAACTTTCCATATGTTTCCTTCATTCAGTGACTGGCACATGCAGTGTATTGCCAACTGAAAAAAATGATCTATAGCCTTAAATATTTAGCATTCATCACATATTACTGAAATAGTATGTTATAAAGACTATCATAATACATGCACACAAGGGACATAATTAATATTACATATACAATCTTAACTCTTGCATTTCCTTTTCAAATTAAAAAAAAATGTGAACGTTTGGAAACATTGAAATGTTTCGTTTCAACTTTGTTCAACACAGTACTTAATTTGTAATGAAATACGTGCCATGGCTCAAGCAATTAGGTGACGGGGCTCCAGCAATGTTTTTACATTAATAACTGATGCAGCAAGCCCAGAGGTGCCGGGGCTCAGCCCTGGCACAAATTAAGCACTGCTTCAACATTAAACAGAGTCCGCCTGAACTCCCGTGATGTCTAATGAGAGTTGTAGTTTGAGTGCTTTTGCTGCAATTCTCCATTGCTGGATGATGTCTCCCATGGATCACATGGTTACTCAGCCAGAGTGGGAAGAGCAGTGCATCACAGGAGATATAGTTCAGCTGAGGAAGCTGACCTATAGAAGAACATGAGGGCACAAAGCATCCAAACTACACCACCCACAATGAACTATGGCAACTAAGATGGGCACACATTTAAATTTGAACGGACCTGAAATAAAATGTTTTGATTCAGTTTGACAGCCTGAATCAGTTGACCTGATCCGAAACTACATATTTTGTTTAAATTTTCCTGACGGAAAATGGAAAAATTTCTGGAAAATTGATGTTTCCCAGTGAAAAGTTTTGATGTTTGCGGAAACAACATTTTTCTTGATGGATTACCCCCAATTAGCTCTAATTATGATGCATAAACAAAAAAGGACCAAATTAGGATTGCAAGAGCATCCTTAAGTCTGGCTCTTCCTAATTTCAGAGCACTTGACTTTGCAACCGAAATACCATTTCTGGAGTAGTTTCTTTGGTATTTAATTCATAGGCTGTGCTACATTACATTCTAAACCCATGAGACAGGCAATCACCCATTGGGCAGAGACCACGAAATTTATGTTCACGTCTCTGACCATTGCTACATTTGAATCAAGGTTTCAGTTTTATATCACTAGCAAGTCAAAATTAGGTGCAACTGATAATTTCTTAAGTGTGAAAAAGTATTAGGCTGGTTTTTAGATGATCCTCAATGTAGTTTTCTCAAAAAGGGAACTGGGACTTTTTTTTCCTCACTGGAAGTAACTAGCTTATTGCATTTTACACCCAGGTGCTTGCTATAGGATCTGACACATAACCAGACCCTGGAAAACTATAAAACAATATAATTTATAGAAATAAACTGAGTGAGAATCATTATTTTTTATTGTACCACTTAATGTGCAGAAAAAGCACACTTTCCAAAACTATGGAATAAACATTCTGTTAGCCTTATTGGGTCCAAATGTTAGGGTTTAAATTATTTTAGTATGCAAACTTTTTCATATCTTGGCAGCAGTGATTTCCATTTTTATTCCTTTGGTATCCATAATCCTATTAGAATCAAAAACATATGCTTTGAGATCATTGGACAGGTCTCCCCCCCACCCTCATGTTTTAAAAATACACCAAAAAGGCTGACACTCAAGTAGCGAAAATAACAGGAATGGTGGAGGAGAAAATTATTTGAACCATCTAGGCTGAATGGGAAAACAGTTCAAAAGGTGCAGTTTGGTTTTCATGCTTTTGATTTGCAAGTCATTAAAGCTGCAAAAGTCTCCAAGTCCCCTGCTGGCTGCTATTCGGAATCCAGCTTTCTTCCCAATAACAGGAGATGCTTTCACAAGAATCACAGATTTACAAAATAAAAACGTGCAGAGGGATTTCAGCTTTATAACATGTCTGGGGATGTAACACTTGCTGCTATCCATACATCTATAGGGCTGAAATGCAAAATCATTGCTGCGGATTTATTTAATAGATTTTTAATTGGTAGAACAATGAGAAATCGCTTAATATGTGAGTCCAGCAGTTAGTGAAATGCACTGTGTATGCCACATAGTTGCTCTTTAGTTACAAGGTGTACAGAAGCTGATCAGGGCTTGATGGATTTAGTTTGAGTGTCTCCTCCTAAGAATTCAAAAGTTAACAGGGGAGAATAGACCAAACCATGAAGTAAACATTTTCTCATCTCACCTATTTGATCACTAATATTGATTTTTATTTAGTTAGTTTAATGTAGCGCAGATTTTTCCGTGGCTGTGTAGTCAGCTGACTCTCAGCCCAGGCTCTTCCATGGTCTCTTGCCCATCTCTAGGCAATCTCACTGTTCCTGGCAGGAATTCAGATCACTCCCAGGGTCCCTTTGGAGTTCAATTACCTCTAGTCCATGGTGGTGGTCCCCAGGCCCCACCACAGCATATTGGCTGGAAGCAGCTTTACAGGACTTGCAATGTCCATCTGCCCCAAAACACGGGGAAAAGAAAATGGGATGTTGGCCTCTACCCCAGGTTAGAGGAGCTCATTGGGAGTCCCTAACAGCTTTTCCTCCTGGGCAAGCTTCCCCCTTTTCCTGTGGAGAGCTACACCTTTTTAAGTTCCCCTTCTCCGGGTTGAGTATGTTCTGCAAGTGCACCTAACTGGTGCTTCCTGAATGCATGAATGCAGTTAGCTTTTCTGTCAGTGAGATGGGGGGGGGCATGTCCCAACACATTCCCTGTGCCCTCAATACCAGAAAGGTTTTGTGCTGTAACATCTCCCCAGTCCAAAGCTCCTAGGGGGAAAAAAATCCGTATTTCCATGCTCTCTCCCTGCTTGTTGCTGCACCTGGAATCTATAGGGCTGGAGCACAACTTCCTGCTTACATATAGGATGGGATGCTCTTCTCCCCCAGAGTCCTGAGAGAACACAATTCCCAGGTGGATGTCAGAAGCATCTGCATAGAGCAGGGGTGGGCAAACTATGGCCCACAAGCCATTTTAAGCCAGCCCACGAGCTTCAGCCGGAGCTCAGGGTCGGGAGCCGCACCACACGACTCCTGGAAGCAGCCGCATGGCCCCACTCCAACGCTAGCAGGGTTGGGGGCCGCTCCATGTGTAGGAACCAGAGAAGGGACATGCCACTGCTTCCGGGAGCCACAAGAGGTAAGCGCCGCTTGGAGCCTGCACCTCTGAGCCTCTCCCCACACCCCAACCCCCTACCCCAGCCGTGATCCCCTCCCATTCTCCAAACCCCTCAGTCCCAGCCCAGGGCACCCTCCTACACCCCAAACTCCTCATCCCCAGACCCACCCCAGAGCTCGCACCTCCAACCAGAGCTCTCACCCCCTCCTGCACCCCAACCCCAATTTGTGAGCATTCATGGCCCACCATACAATTTCTGTTCCCTGATGTGGTCCTCAGGCCAAAACGTTTGCCCATCCCTGGTATAGAGGATAAATTCTCTGGTGAAGTGTAGTTTGGCAAAGAGTGGCAGCTGGCTCGGTCGTGCCTTCTGGGTATTAAAAGTTTCATTGCATCAGTCATCCCGCACCAGACCTTCTTGGGGTCTTTGCCTTTTAACAGATCAGCCAGGGGACCTGTGATTGATGCAAAGTTGGGGATGAAGTGGTAATAATATCCCAGCAGACCCAGGAAGTAGTGTATCTGTCACCTAGTCCAGGACGTGGGGTCTGGATTTAATGCATGGACTTTGTCTGACACAGGTTTCACAAGGTCTCCTCCTACATGATACCTTAAGTAAGTTACTTCTGGCACTTTGCTGGGTTAGAGGCCTGCCTCCTGTAGTGATATCAGTACTGCCTTTAGGTGCTGTAAGTAGTCTTCCCGCTTATAGCTAGAGATGACAATGTCATTAAGGTAAACTATGGTGAATTTCTGGGGATGGGTGGGGGGGTTCAAGGATTTGGCTGATGATGTGCTGGAAAATTGCTTCTGCCCCTTGCAGCCTGAACAGTATAGTTTTAAAAGGGAAATGGCCCAAGGGGGTTGAGAATGTGGTCTCCTCCTGGGAGGATGGAGACAGGGGAATCAGCTAATAGCTCTTGGTTAGATCAGTGATACTGAGGTATTGTGATGGGCCCAACCACTCTAACAGCTCATCCACCATTGGCATTGGGTAGATATCAAACTTCACAATGGTATTGACCTTGCAAAAGTCTATACAAAATTGGACCATGCCTCTTTGAGGACTAGGACTATAGGGCTCCTCCAATCATTGTTAGACTCCTCAATAACTCCCATTCTCAGCACTGCCTGTACCTCTTCTCTGTCCCACATCCTCTTAGGTAATGGTGAGGGATTCTCCCTAACCAGTTTCCCTAGTGCTGTTTCCAGATGTTGTATTGTGTTTGTTCTCCTTGAACACTGAGCAAAGGCTCGGATCATTTGCACTAATTGGATCTTCTGATCTGGTGAAAGGTCCTTGTTCAGCAGTATGAGTCCAGGTTTTTGGCAAGCAGCTACCTCGGGCCCTAGTTCAAGGCTCACCAGCCAAGGGTCTATAAGGAGAGCTTCCCAGGTCTTCCATGGCTTGGAAAAATTTACATGGTAGACCTTAGTCTTCTTCCTCCTGTGTGGTAGGTGGATCTTATAGAATCATAGAATAGGGGACCTCAGGAGGTCTTCTAGTCCAACCCCCTGCTCAAAGCAGGACCAATTCCCAACTAAATCATCCCAGCCAGGGCTTTGTCAAGCCTGACCGTAAAAACCTCTAAGGAAGAAGATTCCACCACCTCCCTAGGTAACCCATTCCAGTGCCTCACCACCCTTCTAGTGAAAACGGTTTTCCTAATATCCAACCTAAACCTTCACCACTGCAACTTGAGACCATTACTCCTTGTTCTGTCCTCTGATACCACTGAGAACAGTCTAGATCCATCCTCATTGGAACCCCCTTTCAGGTAGTTGAAAGCAGCTATCAAATCCCCCCTGATTCTTCTCTTCTGCAGACTAAACAATCCCATTTCCCTCAGCGTCTCCTCATAAGTCATGTGCTCCAGCCCCCTAATCATTTTTGTTGCCCTCCGCTGGACTCTCTCCAATTTTTCCACATCCTTCTTATAGTGTGGGGCTCAAAACTGGACACAGTACTTCAGGTGAGGAGTAATCTGCCATGCCAGATAAAGTGGGTCACTTGTTCATAGGTGCAGCTAAGCATTGTGTTATCATGCTGCCATGCCCTTTTGTCTAAGCAACTTGAATGGGCCCTACCAGTGAGCCATGAGTTTGGACTCTGAGGATGGTAATAGCAACAGAACCCTGGCTCTTGGATGGAAAATACATAAGCCTGCCTTTTGGCTGTACTCTTATTCTTGCCTCGGTTGAGCCCAGATGAGGGTCTCTTTTGCAAACATGCTCAATGTCTTAAGGTGTATAATGTACTGGGTTGTGTCGAGTGTATTTTTATCTTGCTCCTCCCAACCTTTCTTCACCCAAGATTCCCCAGGGCTGGTGCCCATTGAGCCGTGCAAAGGCAAGTACCCTGTTTAGGCTTGGTGTACCTCTTGTATGAAAACATAGCAGAGGCAGGAGGAGTTGGTCCCAGTGCCTAGGCTCAGTCCTGATAAGCCACTGCAACATCTCCTTCAGTGTTATGTTAAATCTTTCCATGAGGCCATCTGTTTGCAGATGACGCTTTGATGTTCTCAGACTCTTGATTTTAAGGAGAGAGTATAGTGTTTGTATCAACTGAGATGTGAACTTGGAGCCCCGATCACTCAATATGTCCTGCAGGAAACCTACCCAGGCAAAAATTCACATGAGCTCGGGAGTGATCGCTGTCATCTTAGCCAAATGCAAGGGGATAGCTTCAGGGTAGCCTGTGGTATAGTCCACCATTATGAGTCTGTATTGGTTTCTCATGGAGCTGTTCTCTAAATGCCCCATCATATCAATTCCTTTTCTCTTAAATTGGTTTTCCACTAACGGCTCTGGGACTAAGGGGGACTTCAGAACATTCTTAGCTGCCAAATACTGACACTTCAGGCAGGAAGAGCAATACTCCCTAACCTTGTGATATACCCCAGACCAGATAAAGTGGGTCACTTGTTCATAGGTGCAGCCAAGCATTGCGTTGTCATGCTGTTTTTGGATGAAACTTCCCCCTTGCATGTGCTACTGTAATTGAATTGGTGTGGGTCTCTACTGTCAGTTCCAGTTAGGGTGACCAGATGTCCCGATTTTTTAGGGACAGTCACGATATTTTGGGCTTTGTCTTATGTAGGCATCCATTACCCCCCACCCTGTCCTGATTTTTCACACTCGCCGTCTGGTCACCCTAGTTCCAGTCATGTACTGGAATAAGGCTTTATATCTCCATGTATACACTGCAAGCAAATCATCACCTCTGGGGTAATCATCTCACCCGTTAGGGTGGCTTGCATCACTGTTTGGCTACACACTGAGTCCACAAGCCCTTGTACCGTCTTTCCTTGGACCAATACAGGGATGGTCATGTTGGAGGAAGTCCTCCTGTGGGCACTCTCTTCTGCCATCCAACCCTCTGTGTATTCACATTCCTTCAATAGACTCTCTTTTCTCATGTGCCCCTGTTGCACATAGGAGAAGCAGGTTATTAAGCTCAGCCCCATGCCCACGGGGTCCTTCCTGGCAGGGAGTGTGTCCTGTGCCTGAGTTCATGGGCTCCAGCCTGGTGGATTGTGTCACAAGGTGATTATCTGGGTGACACCTCATCTGAGCTCAGCCCTGTATCTCGCTGAGGTCTTCCCCCCTCCGTGCAGGTAGCTCAGGTCGCTGGGGTAGGGTGTACATGTTCTCTGTCACTCCCAGAGTGTGGCATCTGTTGATGGGCATCCAGTGCAGCCGATGGCCCTGGTTGGTGAATGGGCAGAGGCCAGGCCTGTTGCATCTCTAATGACCCATTGGCTGTGAGAAAATTCTCCATCGGCTGCATCACCTGACGATAACTTCGGTAAATGCCGGAGCACCCACTCCCAGCCCCTAACTGGAAGTCTGGAGACAAACTGCTCCATTAGGACTAACTCTGCAAGTTGGGCCCCAGAGTGCTCCTGCAAGTGGAGCCACTGCCCCCAGTGCTTTTTTAATCATTGGGCCCCAGCGCTCTCACCTGGGGATATGCCCCCATAGGCTATGTCTCTGCTCTGAAGTGCTGCCACTGTGTCTTCTTGCCTATATCCAGATAATCTAAAATAGCGGCCTTCACCCAGCTGTTATAAGATTTTTTTCCTTCACCCAGCTGTTATAAGATTTTTTTCTAACTTCTCTTTAATCGTTAACTTAAAAACCAAATTGAATTTAAGTGATTGTTAGTGCGTTATAAAAGGCATTTGATTGATAGCCATGGAGATGGCTGTCTAACCAGATTCTTTTCTCTATCTGGTCTTCTGAAGCCTTTATCCAGAATCTTCCGTCCATCTAATGTCTCCTTCTGCAGCTGCTTCCCATATGAAGCTAGTCTTTTATTTATTCTGAGGGGGAGCAAATCACATTAATTGTATTTTACATATCAAAAACATACAGCTACTCTCAATTGTAATGCCAATGTAATGGATTTTGTAATTATTCACAAACCAAGCATCAGAAACACAGACAATTTAGAATTAAAGTTATACCTAAGAGAAATCCAAACATGTAAAGGTATGGAGATGTATAACAGAGGCATCCCAACAACCTTAACTCCATCTTAACATAATGCAATAACCATATGAGTATGATTAAGAACTGATTAGTGTTAAGAATAACTTCAACTTTGAATTTAATTAATGAACCCACCATTTAATTAGCGGGCTAATTAGTTTGAGATAAAATTCATTCTGTACTCAAAGAATTAGTGCTGTACTTTTGGGGAAGACACACTGTATTTAAATCAAAGTTTTCAATGCAGAAGAAAAAGCTTTAACTATGAGTTTGCAACTGGTGCCCCCATAACAGATCTTGTTTAATACAGGTGTAACATGGGCGATCACCTTCCCTCACACTGTACCACTCAGCCCTGTTCTACGAGGTGGATTCCTGTCTGCTGCAAGCTGGGCCAAGAGCTCTTGCTCATTTCACATGAATCACTAAACAGCTATTGGATCACAGTGGCTTTCAATCACTTGTGACTTGGCCCAGCTTAGAAATGGTGATCCAGAGTTGAAACACTCTCAATTCTCTTACCATTTAATCCACTGTACCATCCAGATATCCTTCTATGCATGACTGCAGTGACTCTTGTTTTGAGAACAAGCCAAGATACTAACCTCTTCTTTTATTGAAAGCATATGCCTCCGTTTGCCAAGATAGTGCAGAATCTAATGGTTTTACTGGATTAATCATTTATTCTAAGTGTTCCGGTATCAGCATTTGTGAGAAATCCATTCTACCATGAGCTTGCTAAGGACTTGTCTGCACAGGACAGAAGTTATTCTGGAACAAGTTAAAGTGTGAATTTAAAATGCAATAGCTATTGTGGAATAACTTCCCATGTGGACACTTTTATTTCAAAAGTTTTTTGAATAGTTATTGTCAGTTTTCCTATGTACAGAAGCTCTGAAATCCTACTTCTGGAGCATTTTGTCTGAAATGTATAGCTTGTATCTGATTAAGGTGCAAACAATTAAGCATGTGTATAATTTCATTCGTGTGAGTAATCCTATTGGTTACATTGAATTAATCACTTGAGTAAATTTATACACATGCCATAAGTATTTTGCGGATTTGAAACCTGATATTGCAAATTCCTTGGGGTAGGATCATGTTCTTCCTCTCTTGGTACAGCACCAAGCACACGCGTGCTCTGTAAATGAATAAATCTGCTGAGCGTCAACTGGCTGACTCCAGACCCTGTAAATGTTGCCTGTTGTTTGTACGCTCTATTATTTATTTGTTGATTAAACCAACCGAGTACAATTGTGGCTGTCTGAACTTATTGTGAACCAAGGTACTTTGTCAAATAGACAGATTTGTCCTACTATAAACTGAGGCCAATATTTTGAAAAATGGGTGCCAGAAAGTTAGGCATCTAAAGCCGTATTTAGGCACTTAACTAAAATTGACATAATAGTTGAATAAAACTCCCATAATTTTAAGAGGTGCTAAGTGCCTCTGTTATACATTGTTGTATAACTTTAGGCATCCAAGTTTGAAAATATGCATTGTTTTCTTGCAAGTTTCGTTAAACAGTGAATTGAGGGCTAGCAAATCGAAGATCCTTTCTGCACCATGGAGAATAACCCTAGCAAAAATAAATAGCTGTGAATACATATCTGATGAAGAGAAGATAAATAACAAAGATTTTTTTTCTCCAGAAAACATCTGTAGAAACAACAAAATTAAAACAAAAAATACTTTGCTGCAAAAGAACAACTTTTTCTTCTGGAGGACACAAGAATGTTTTTCATTAACATGAATCATGGGAAACATCGCAGCTTCATCTATTCAGGCCTGACATACGATTTCTATCAAACGCACATTTCGTTTACCTTAGCCTTATTCAGCACTGCTCTTATGCAGCATTCTCTGCCAGCTGTTTGTTAGTAATTGATTGCTTTGTTCCTGGTCTTTGAAATAATGTCACTTAGTCCTTAAGCTTCTAGTGGGCTACTGGTTTCTTTTTTACCAAATATTAATTGTGCCAAAAAATAGAGAGAGGTCCCAAACAAAACACTAGATTTGAACTCCCCTGATTTTTGGTAAAGTTCAGACTCAGATCAGAGTTTTTCAGCTTTGCCTCAGCAATGCGTATAGTACAGTATATTGAGTATTCCATATCCTTTAACATAACACTAACTTACTAAAATGTCTGCTTCCTTATGTAGCAGCCACATGTTCTATTTTTATCTCACCAGTGAATACAAGAAGCTAAATTACCCACAGAAACAGTTCTCCCATTACTAATGGTCATGTGGCTCCAGGAGCTGGGAGATCAAAAAGGGCAGAGTAAATGTCTGAAAACAGCCCTGGGAACAGACAATAAATGGACAGATGTGTGTATTTCACATCAAACAAGTAGAGGAAGAAATAACCAGTAGACACACTGGCTTTTAGAAACCTTTTTATGTAAAAAACACTGCTTCTAAAATGAGGAGATATGCACTTTATGGATTTCCAACGTGTCTTACTTGAACCTGTGCAGTGTGCCTCCAAAGGACAATTAGGTCTCTCAGACTTTGACAGGACTGCTGTGTGAGTAAACGCTCACCAACACAAGGAAGGGTTGAACAATCTAGTCCACAATAAAGGACAAATTCCAATATCCTTTTAAGTTGATGGCATTTTTTCCATTGACTGAAACGGGAACAGAATTTGGCCTTGAGGAAGAATTCAAGTGAAGGGGTGAGTCAAATGAATCTATATAAAGTTAGGGGAGTGGGAGGGTTGTACACTTTTTTCTTAACTGCATTCTATAGTGGGAATGTGCACATGTGCGTTTATTTATATTTAATAGCTGCTCATAAATGTGTAATATAGGTGGTTGGCTTGCAGTTATAGAATGATCCAATATCACTGTCAGCATTCACATTTTTCAGGATTTCCTCAACATTAACATATGGTTAATTTCTAGATAAATTCCTTGTCATAAACAAACAGCAAGGGGTCAGGAATTTATGGCTTGCTCGACTAAGGCCAGGTCTACACTAACAGTTAGGTTGACCAAGCTACATCGCTATTGGTGTGAAAAATCCACAACCCTGAGCAACAACGTTAAGCTGACCTACACAGCAGTAGGTTGACAGAAGAGGAGGTGTATTAACCACACTGATGGGAGAAACCTTCCTGTGGCTGAAGTGAATGTCTACATGGACGCACTAGGGCGGCACAGCTGAAGCTGTGATGCTTCAGAGCATCTAGTGAAGACATACCGTAAGTGAGTCCTTTGGGTGAACAAATGAATTGTATCAGAAAATAAACTGTGTAAATGAAGAAAAAAAAGTGCTCCTCATCGATTCATAGATTCCAAGACAAAAAGGGATCTTTGTGATCATCTAGTCACAGGCCATAGAACTTGCCCAAAATAATTCCTAGACCATATCTTACAGAAAAACATACACATTTGATTAAAACAGGGTCATTGAGAGTATTCACCATGACCCTTGATAAATTGTTCCAATGTTTAATTACTCTCACTGTTAAAAATTTACCTTATTTCCAGTCTGAATTTGTCTAGCTTCAACTTCCAGCCATTAGATCATTTTATTCCTTTCACTGCTAGACTGAAGAGATCATTATTAAATATTTGTCCCCCATGTAGGTGTTTATAGACTGTGATCAAGCTACCTCGTTAACTTCTTGCTGTTAAATTAAATAGATAGACTCAAGGAGCTCAATTTCTGTAAGGCATGTTTTCTAATCCTTTAATTATTCTGTGGCTCTTCTGTGAACTCTCTCCAATTTATCAACATCCATCCAGCAGGGGTCACACCAGTGCCAAATACAGAGGCAAAATAAAAAACAACGAGGAGTCCCTGTGTCACCTTAGAGACTAACAAATTTATTTGGGCATAAGCTTTCGTGGGCTAAAATCCACTTAATCAGATGCATGGAGTGAAAAATACAGTAAGTAGTATATATATTACAGCACATGAAAAAATGGGAGTTGTCTTATCAAGTGGGGGGTCAGTGCTAATGAGGCCAATTCAATTAAGGTGGAAGTGGCCTATTCTCAACAGTTAACAGGAAGGGGTGAATATCAACAGAGGGAAAATTACTTTTGTAGGGCTAACGAGGCCAATGCAGTCAAGGTGGATGTCTCCCATTTCCAACAGTTGACAAGAAAGTGTGAGTATCAGCAGAGGGAAAATTACTTTTTGTAGTGACCCATCCACTCCCAGTCTTTATTCAGGCATAATTTGATGGTATCCAGTTTGCAAATTAATTCCAGTTCTGCAGTTTCTTGTTGAAGTCTGTTTTTGAAGTTTTTGTGTTGAGGAATATTGAGTGTCCAGGGAGATTGAAGTGCTCTCCTACTGGTTTTTGAAATAATGAACGAATAAATAAATAAAAAATAAAAATAATTTCTCTCCTCCTACTTTAGATTCCCCTGTTGTGCATTCAAGGATTGCATTAGTTCTTTTGGCTACAGCATCATACTGGAAGCTCATGTACAGGTGATTATCCAAATCTTTTTCAGAGTTACTGCTTCCCAGAATAAAGTGCTCCAGCATGTAAGTATGGTCTACATTCTTTGTTCCTAGATGTACACATTTACATTTAGTCATATCAGTGATCTGTCCTCTTTTTGCCACTCTCTCAATTGTTGTGTCATCTGTAAACTTTATTAGTGATGATTTTGTTTTCTTTCAGGTCAGTAATAAAAAGGTTAAATAGTGTAGAGACAAGAACTCTGTGAAACCCCACAAGAAACACACCCGTTTGATGATGATTTCCCATTTACAATTACATTGTGAGATCTATCAGTTAGCCAGATTTTAATCCATTTAATGTGTGCTATGTTAATTTTGTAATCTTTCTAGTTCTTTAATCAAAACATCATGTAGTATCAAGTCAAATGCTTTACAGAAGTCTAAATATATTGCTACACTATTACCTTTATCAACCAAACTTGCAATCCCATAAAAAAATATCAAGGTAGTTTGACAGAATCTGTTTTCCATAAACCCATGTGGTTTACCATTAATTATATAACTCTTCTTTAATGTTTTTATTATTTGAGGCCATTCCATTATCTTGCCTGGTATTGATGTCAGACTCACAGGCCTAATTACTCTGGTTATCCAGTTTACCCTTTTTAAATATTGGTGCAACATTATCTTTCTTCCAGTTTTCGGGAATTTCCCTACTGTTCCAAGACTTATTGAAAATCAACATTAACAGTCCAGCGAGGACCTCATCCAACTCTTGGGTGCAAGTTATCCAGATCTGCTGATTTGAAAATGTCTGACATTAGTAGCTGTTCTTTAACATCTCCTTGAGGTACTAGTGGAGTGGAAACAGTGTTATCTTGTGATATGACTACCACATCTTTTTTGTTTTACAGAATAGAAATATTTATTGAACTTTTTTGCATTATTATTGATAATTCTACCACTTCCATCTAGTAGTGGACCAATACTATTGTTAGGATTATTTTTGTTTAAATTACTTTTTATTGTCCTTAGATTTCTACTTGTGTCCCTTTACTTCCCTTATCATCTTCTACAATTCCTAGCTTCTGATTTATATTCATTACTATCAACTTCCCCTTTCTTCCTTTTGTTATATATTATTTTTTAATTTTTTATATCTGCCTTCACTTCCCCTGTAAACCAGGTTGCTTTTTAACCAATATGGCCTTCTTCCTCGATTGTGGAATTGTGTTTTTTTGGGCATCTTGTAATTTGTTTTTACACAATTCCCAACTATCATTCACGTTTTTCTGATTAAATTCTTCCTCCCAGATGACTTGGATCATAATTGTTTTCAGCTTTATGAAATTGGTCTTTTTAAAGCATCAAGTGTGTGTATCTCTCTCTCTCTCTCTCTCTCTCTCTCTCACTGGTCTGCAGTTTATTCTGTTTGCATATTATAAATGTGATCAAATCATGATCAGTTGTGCCTAAGCTACCACTAACTTTCAGTTCTGTGGTCAGTTCCTCTCTGTTTGTCAAAATGAGGTCTAATATAGAATTCTCCCATGTTGGACAGAACATTTTTAATTAGGGAATTTTCATCTCTAATGTTTAGAAATTCCAAGGACGTTGTAATATTGGCAGCATGAGACCTCCAGCATATGTCACCCAAACATCCCCATGACTACAAAACTTTTCCCCCTACATATTACAGGTAGGTATATAAGGAGTCTGTCATCCTGTTCACCAGTGTGATTTGGTGGCCTGAGAAGACACCAACTAATACCCCATCTTGTGCTTCATCTGTTAGGTTATTGATCCATAAGCACTCAATATCATTTCCTTCCGACTTATCAGTGACTCGGAAACAGATAATGCCATTTTTAACATAGAGTGTTACTCTTCTTCCCCTTCCTAAATAGGTTATAACCATTCCAATAATGGGAATCATCCCTTCAGGTTTCAGTATTTACCTATTAGATCAAATTTATGCTCATAAATATGCAATTCCAATTCCTCTTCTTTGTTATCCAGGCTCCTAGCATTGGTGTATAGGCAATTAAAGAATTTGTTCTCTTTATGTCCTTTGGTTCCTTGATTAATTTTGTTCTCAACATCTCGATTTTGTGCTGAGTGCTCACCGCTTCCCTTTATTTACCCTCTCCTTTTGTTGTTAGTTTAACACCCTGCTGACTATACTAGCCAGCCTGTCCATGAGAAGATTGATTCTCCTTCTACTGAGGTGGAGACCATCCAGACTATATAGCCCCCTCTCCCCATAGAAAATGGACCAATGTTCCACAAAACCCTCCACCCTCTTTAAGTTGTATGCATTCAAACATGTTTCAGGGAAACTGAAAAGACTATGTAATATAGAAGATGCCCTAGAATTGACTTGAGGATACTTGTCCTTAAATGTATTAGATATAATAGGCCTTGTAAAGCATCATTTCTCCTGGTAATAATGGAAGGAAAGGAAACATTAAGCTACCTGCATATAAAACATTTTAGAGAGACAAGGTGGATGAAGTAATATCTTTTATTGGACCAACTTCTGTTGGTGAGAGACACAAGCTTTTTTGAGTTTACACAGAGCTCTCACCAACAGAAGTTGGTTCAATAAAATATATTACCTCACCCAACCTGTCTCTCTAATATCCTGGAACCAATACAGCTACAACAACACTGTATAAAACATTTTGACAGGTTTTTTTTTTATTCCAGGCAGAATAAATTATTTTATTAGGAGAAAAAAGATTGTATAGTTGAAAAATAGAACTTGTGACTTCCAATAAATGTGGGTATTAAATAATAAATCATTACAGCACATGATGTTAGGGTAGTCATGCTAGTGTGCTCTAATTGTTTAACAGTCAAAACCAATAAATGCACTTAATAGAGATCATTTACTTTTCATTTGAGCCCAGAGAGAAAGAGTTTAACAGCATTTGTAAATGTTAGTGAGAAGAGTCTATAAAGGATTCTGTCCATTTTGGCAATATTAATTGTAGAACTTTAACCTTTCTACAAAGAAAAGGATTGTGTCATCCGTCCTTACTCAGGTAGTAACCTCAATGAGAGCTTTGCCTGAGTAATGGCTAAAGGATCAGACTGGAATACTCTTTTGAAAGGTACAGTTGATGTCAAAGAGTCATGTTTTTCCCCAGCTCCAGAGCATGTGCTGCCATACCCAGTCTTTTGCTGGGTCTATTTCTTTAACAGAGGTTAGCAAACAAACCGAAAGTCTTTTAACTCAATCCTTGGCCCCAGGCTTCAGGACCACCCTTCCCTGGGGTCTCTGGCATTCTGTCTCCTGGTAGTGTTCTAGTCTCAGTCAACTTTGCTCCTTTCTTGGAGCAACAGCTCCAGGGCTGCTTCTCTGGGTCCCTGGCTCCTTACTGCAGGGACCCAGCTCAGCAGCTAACTCTACTCCAGCATGGGCCTTTTCTCCCCAGGGCACAGCCTTTCTCAGTCCTTCCTCAAGCTGCCCTCTAGCAGCTTTTATAGGTCCAGGAGTAGCCTTGCCCTGCTTAATTGGCTGGATTTGGGCTCATCTGCTCTGGTCCAGTGAAGCTGGGCTTAGTCTATCCACAGAGCCCAGCTACCCTGTGACAGTTGATCATAGAATCAGAGTTGTAGGGCTGGAAGGGTCCTCTAGAGGTAATCTAGTCCATCCCTGTGAGCTGAAGCGGGACCAAGGACCATCCCTGACAGGTGTTTGTCTAACCTGTTCTTAAACATTTCCAGTGATGGGAATTCCACAACGTCTCTTGGTAACTTATTTCAATGCTTAACTCTCCTCATAGTTGGAAAGTTTCCCTAATATCTAACTTAAATTTCCCTTTCTGCTGATTAAGCCAATTACTTTGTGTCTTACCTTCAGTTGACATGGAGATCAATTGATCATTGTTTTCTTTAGAACAGCCCTGAACATCTTTGAAAACTATTATCAAGTTGCCTTTCAGTCTTATTTTCTCAAAACGAAACCTGCCTAGTTTTTTTTTTCCTCCTAGCTCAGGCTTTTATAAACCTATCGTCGCTTTTGTAGTTCTCCTCTGGACTCCCATTTGTTCACATCTTTCCTAAAGTGTGGCCACCAAAACTGCACACAATGCTCTAGGATTCAGCAGGGGGCAGCTATGAAGTCTGCCAGAGTTTGTACGGCCACCAGCACGGGGGCCACACAAGTGCCGAGTAGTGTGGGACAAGTTACCTCCCATGTCTTACATATGAGGCTCTTGTTTATACTCCCCAGAATAATATTAGTCTTTTTGCAGCTGCATCACACTATTGGTTTATATTCTACTTGTGATCCACTGTACACTCCCCTCTCCTGCACCAGGATCCTTTTCTGCAGTACTACTTCCTAGCTGGTTATTTCCCATTTTGTATTTTTGGATTTGATTTTTTCCTCCTAAATGTACTTTGTTCTTGCCTTTATTGAATTTTGTCTTGTTGATTTCAGACCCATTCTCCAATTTATCAAGGTCATTTTGAATTCTAATCCTGTCCTCCAAAGTGCTTGTAATCCCCTTTCCCTGACATGGTGTCATCCACAGATTCTAGAAGTATACTCTCCATTCCACTATTCATTTTCCACTATGAAAATATTGCATACTGAAGAATAGAGCCGTGTGGGATTCCGCTAGGTACGTCCTCCCAGCTGATGATATGATTCGGCCATTATCTGTCTTCTGATCTGCTCAATGGGCAGCACAACAATGCACTGTCCTTGCTCAAGACACATTGCAATGCCATGGCTAGCCCTTTGAATATGCGTAAAATAATAATGTAAACATTTTACAACCAAGGTAGCTGTTGTACTGGTTCAGATATCCGTTTGCATGAAATCTCCATATGATAGCTGAGAATGTTGTCAATTGTCAGTCAAAGTGCCTCCCAATCCTATAAGCATATTCCAGCAAATTTCTGTTGCAGTAAAATCTCCAGGTGGTTCTTCAGGGTCACCAGCAATGCAAATCTGCTTGGTCCACCTTTTTTCAGCTGATTGAGCTCCTTCATTCAGCAAAATGTAGAGAGGTGACCATTAGCAGAAACATCTCTCTAGCGTAGATTGCTGGGTCTCCTCCGTAGTCTGAAAAGCCACTTCTCATTTCCATGCTGGAACTTTGAAAACTGCTATGTTCTCCACATGTTGGCTAGCCTTGAGAGAAGAAATTGTAAACTAGTAAAATAGCCCGGGAAGGAATTACCCCACCTCTTGTTGAGACAGTATGAACATTTTAAATTGTTAAAAGCAGTTTTCTTACCATTATTAACTGCTGTTCCTTCCTCATGGGCTGTAAAAGTTGTCTTAGATGAAAGGATAGTGAGACAGTTACATTCTTGGAATGCTGAAATGTATCAATATCGTGGTCTTCTACAGCAAAGTTATGTTACGTGGGAGTATTTCCAGGTTTGTCCCAAAGGCCAAAAATATAATGCTTTCCTTCTCTTTGAATTGGCAGGATCTACAGCTCCTGAGAGTAAAACTGTGCTGCCAAGAGGGCAGGCGCAGCACCCCAAAGACCACAGAAGTAGATGAAGAAGGAAAAGCTGCTCATAAGGATGGACAGGAGAAACCCAGAGCAATTTGAATTCCATTGGGCAAGGAAGGAGCGGGCTCTTCTCAGAAGGAGACACTTATGAACTGATTCATGGACATGGAGATGCGCCATAGGGAACAGAAGCATCCCTTAATGGAGAGGTTCATCGAACTGGTGGATGAAAGAGTGTGGTATCCACCTGCTTCTAAGGCCCCAGAGCCAGCCCACCTCCTCTGACTGCTGCTCAGGCTGCTACCAAACTGGAGGGTCCTGTTGCAGTGACCCACCCCTAACTGAGCAGATGGAGAATGATGAGCTGGCTGGAGACCCATGGATAACCCCCTAACCCCTTGCTGGAGAAGTCCCTCGTTCTCACCAAGAGTCAGTGTTCCCTGTCGTTCACCCCTTCTGATGAGGAGGGGAAGGAGATGGGTACAAATATGCTAAGCTGTGGGCAATGTTCTCAGTTGTGAATGGTGACTTTGGTAAACATATGTTATAGTTCTGATGTAAGAATCCTCCCATTAAACCTTCTGCTTCCAACTTTTAACAAATTTGCTTTAACTGTGTGTTGCTCTCTGGAGCCCAGGGAGATGATTGATGAACCCTGCAAGCTGAGTATGAGATACTGCCTCCTCAGCTGCCTGGGAACCTGCATGGCACATATAAAAAGCTCAATGTTCTTCCGCTGAGCAGCTGGGGGGTCTCAGGAGGAGAGGCACGCCACATTTCTCATTATCCAGACGGGGTTGCTCAGGCCAGACCAGGGCTGGGAGGGCTCGAGCAGCTGCGGCTGCATGCTCAGGTTGGCCGGCTGGCCGGCATGCCCACACAGCTGGGGCCGGTTTGGGCAACCAGCACAGCTAGGGAAGGCCCAGGACTACTCTGGTGGCGGGGGGTGGGGACCTGGGGTTACAGCCAGCTCAGTGCTTCTCCAGCCATTAGAGGGGGGAGGGCCATGGGGGTTTGGGCTTCTGGCCAGCCCAGGGCTTCTCCGGCCATTAGGTGGGAGGCTCATAGCTCTGGCCATAGGAGGCAGGGCCTCTTGCGGAAGAGGCGGGGTCAGGGGCTAGCCTCCCCGAAGGGCGGGGTCCACCCTCCACCCGTGGCCACAAGCTTCCCACCTCACATAATGCATAAAAAAATCTGGTGCCACTATAGTGCAAATATTTATGAGTCTCCCCTTCGCTGCAAGATTCAGAAATCCATTAAGTTGTATGGTGCAATGTATGGCATTATGTGCTTTAAAAAGCACTGCTAATTTTCTATGCAGCAGATGTTTAAAACAAACAAAAAGGGGTCAATCAATATCTTATGGGCTTTATTACACATGTTGAAAATCTAAACCCAATAATAAAGAAAGAGGGAACATGGCAATAACAGCATCTGCCAGTATACTCCTCCCACACAAAAACAAACAAACTTTTTAAGCAGTTTCAACCATGCCAGGGAGTAGTGCTCTCTAACAG
Organism: Mauremys mutica; assembly: GCF_020497125.1. NCBI lineage: Eukaryota > Metazoa > Chordata > Testudines > Geoemydidae > Mauremys > Mauremys mutica. Next base: position 24,388,823 of record NC_059074.1, read on the forward strand.
CAATTAATTGTACTTAGCACTGCTGACAATAAAAGGTCAGAAAACACAATGGATGCAATACTCTCCAACCAAAGCAGCAAGCTGTCTCCCAATAAGAGAGCTAACAAAGTATGTATAGTAAAGCCAAAAACATGGCACAATGACCATATAACTCGGCTGCCATGCTTCATGACACAAATCCAACCCCAACACGCTAACCCAGAGGAGGTGCTCTGCTGTCACTGTCTTTAATGTGTGCCATGCCACATGAACGAATGGCTAATGACCTTCGGCTACAGGCAAAAAAAAACCCTCACAAAGCTATATAGCCCCATAAATATGTACCAATGTTCCCTCGTATTTTTTCAGCAGCTTTACATCTTCTGTGTCCCTGTTGTGCACCCATATGGCATCTCTGATTTCCCTTGCCCATTGGGAACCAGGGCCAGTTTACCTGCAGTTGGGATCCAGCTGCCTGTACAGAGTTTGTAAACCAGAATTATCCTGAGTCCTCATATATGGAGATATACTTATCTCATAGAGCTGGAAGGGACCCTGAAAGGTCATTGAGTCCAGCCCCCTGCCTTCACTAGGCAGGACCAAGTACTGATTTTGCCCCAGATCCCTAAGTGGTCCCCTCAAGGATTGAACTCACAACCCTGAGTTTAACAGGCCAATGCTCAAACCACTTGGAATGGAACCAATTCCCTTTACCCAGCAGCAGGCAACAATTATACAGACAGAATTTGCCACACTGACATCCAGCGGGGTGCACTGGCTGCCCCAACAAACTTTCAGCCTATCAAATGTGCACTCCATGACCATTCTGCAGGTACTTTACTTGTAGCTGAATTCCTTTTCTCCAGGGTTATTGATGTTGGGGTACACTTTCAGGAGCCAAGTTTGGAGTGTTAGCACAGACATGCCATACAGAACCATATCATTTCTGAAAAATAAAATCTCTTCTTCCCCCTTCAAGTACAATCCTGATTTTCTCAACATCCTGGTGTCATGCCCTTTCCTGAGTTTCCCACATTTGTATTCAGGAATTGGCCTCTGTGGTCCACTAAATCTTGCAGGACAATCAAATAGTAACATTTTCCATTCACAAACTCACTTGACCCGTGTGGTGGGCAAAGTACTGGGATATGGGTGCCATTGCTGACCCCTGCACAATTTGGAAAGCCCATCCTCGGAAACCCAGCTATTATTGCTAGAACTTTTCTTATGGCAACCATTGTGGGTAAAAGCAGCAAAGAATCCTGTGGCACCTTATAGACTAACAGACGTTTTGCAGCATGAGCTTTCGTGGGTGAATACCCACTTCTTCAGATGCGTCTGTTAGTCTATAAGGTGCCACAGGATTCTTTGCTGACTAACATGGCTATCCCTCTGATTGTGGGTAAACAACAATGTTAACTGCCTCACAGATATGCAAAACCACAACCCCCAACTATTGATGTTCCAACCTCAAAGTGGTTTTCACTGAATCTCTGGCTTTCCAGATTCCACAGAGCAATTGCCACCTGATTCTACATTCATATAGCTTCCATGATGCAAGTGTTCAGGTGCTGGAGGGTTGGTGCAAGATCTTCACACACTTCCATGGAAATCTGTTTCCCTATTCAGATGTTCTGACACCACCTGCTAGTCATCCCAGGTTTCCAAAACTATATGATCCCACCAGACAGTGCTGGTGCTCCTGCATCAGATGCATACTGACATTCACCGTATTTGTACAGTGTGACCTGAAAGACATGTCATTGAAACCTCAGGGTCAGCTGCCATTGACATATCACTCAATGCCCAAATTCCATTCAGCATCTTGGCGATTGCCTACTCCATTGCATAACCATTTGTCCCTCAATAAGGAGCAGGAGCAGAACTGGATCATCATCCCGTTACTTCATGTCTTCCACCCCGTTTTGCAGGAATAACAGTGAGATGTGACATAATCAGAACTTGCCATTGGCAAATGTGTAAAGGCAGGTGACAGTACCAACAAAACACAGGAGAGCAGGTCTTAGGGTGTCTCTCTATGATGCAGAGAACCCAAGATACCTCCCTGAAGTGGTAGTGCTAATGTTATGTAACAATAGCACTATGTGAATGCAGGTATGCACGTGTATACAGTGTTAGACCCGGGTCTAGCACAACACATGCGGATGCTCCGGTATGGGTATGGAAAGTACACAGGAGAATTACATGCTTCACTACTTGGGTATGGGCATAAGTGTAGACAGAGCTATAAAGTTGGCTGGAAAATAGAGGGGAAAAATGGTGCACATTTTGTCAAATTTTCCATTTTTTCCATTAAAATTCAAACTTTTTGATTTAAAACCATTAAACTTTTAAAAACCTAGAAATTTTCCACAGTTCTACTGTGATTTTTTTTTATATATCAACACAAGCACCTGGAAAATGTATGCCATTAAAGAAAAAGCCCATCCAACTCTGTTTTCTCCACTCATTACAGATTCTCAAGAGAATCAAATTTCATTTGAACTTTGTCTAAGTGCATTTTACCACCAGGTGGAGAACTGTCATTTTAATCGCAGCATTAATGGCCATACAAATTGACTTTGTTGCTCCCTCCTGCCTCAGCCTGGAAGAGACTGATTATGGGCTATGGATCTCGAGGTTTTTTTACTATCAGTGTTTACTAATATTCAATAGTAAAAGAAAAATAGCAAGAGAGTGATGAACTGTTGACTTCATACTTTTGGGCACTTGGGTGCGTCATTTTGTGATGTCCCAAAAATAGAAATTCAGGGCCTAAATGCGCGCAACTGTTACCAGCTAGAGTAATGTAATGCAACTGGAGATATAGCACTGAGGACCTTCTTCAAAAAGACAGGCTCCTAGCAGCAGAGTTGAAGGGAAAGTCCGTAGAAGCTGGAAATGAAAAAGAACTATTAAGTCAACCAATTTATTCAACAGCCAATGTAGGATTGTTCCCTACAGGACATTATGATGCTCATAATTATATTAACCTTATGTTCTACGCTTTATTATATAAACCACTTTTTTTTCATCTGTCTAGAGCACCCACCATCTTTGCCATTCTTAGCAAATTAATTCCTTTTCATTTGAAAATGTCTGTGCCTGGTATAAAGAACAGGAGTACTTGTGGCACCTTAGAGACTAACAAACAGACTGTGTTCCATTCTATGCATCCGAAGAAGTGAGCTGTAGCTCACGAAAGCTCATGCTGAAATAAATTTGTTAGTCTCTAAGGTGCCACAAGTACTCCTGTTCTTTTTGCGGATACAGACTAACACGGCTGCTACTCTGAAACCTGTGCCTGGTATCTTTCTGAAAGCGAATATTTTTGGAAAATTTGATTACAAATATATTTTTTTGAGTTATGCAAGTGTGACACAGTACACTCTTCACAGCTGCTACAGTCATAGAATTTGTACTTAAACCCTGGCTTATGTACGTCCCACTGAGGGCTATGATTCAAGCCAAATTTTAAATAAGCTCATTCAGTAGTTTTAAAGTACTGAATGCCTAAAATCAGTAAATATTTCCTCAAATTAGGACAACAGATACGAATAGCATTTGGAAAGTATCAGGACATTTCAGAGTTTGGGACGGACCCACAGTTATGTGTCACTTCTACCAAAGGGCTGTTAACGCTAGTCCCAAATCTATCTGTCCCTTTAATCGAGTTCATAGCACTTCACTGTTATTCCTTGCAAAACTGGGTGAAAGACATGGAGCAATGGAAGTATGAGCTGGTTCTGCGCCTTATTGTGGCACAAATCCAGTGGCGTAGGCAATCACCAAGACGCTGAATGGAATTTATTACTTAGCAATTTGTATTGTAGTAATATTTAACGGTCCCAATTCGTGATCTGTGCCTCATTATGCACTGTGTACAGATAAAACAGAAAGACATTTACTGTCCCAAAGAGCTTCCCATCTAAGTCAGTGTTTGCAAAATATATGGCACTAAATACATTTATTGTTATTGATAATAATAGGGATCCCTTCAGGCTTAATCATGACAGGACCAGTAAGGAAGTCTTTTGATCAAGGAATCTATCTTGTCTCTGCAAGATGAATAGCTCAGAGTTGTTCTCTTTGTTATTTTCTATCTTAGTCTTTCTTAACCATGTTATTTTTTTTTATTTTTAGCTTAAAACATGGAAATTCCATAAAAATAGCTGTGAGCACTCACTCAAAAATCAGGTTGTTCCCAAAGTTAAGGTTGAACACTGAAGCTTCACTGTGCCACCCTTGTGCATAAGCCTTTAAGACATGGTCATTTCCATTATACTGCATATTTGGAAAAATAATAAAATTCAAGTTGGCATTTCTGGACAGGTGGAGGCCACCTAACTTTGGGAATTTCCTCGGTTTTGAGTGCTTGTGACTGCATATTAATAGTGCAATAAATAGAGGTTTATTTACATGGAATTATACAACATGTTGTCCAGCCTAGCTTTAAATTAGATTTATATAGGAGCTGTGCAGCCATGTAAGCATGGGGTTGAGGGAGCTGGGAAGCAGCAGAGACTCTGTGTGTCCAGAGCCAGGTAGATCTTGAGATCTCCCTAGATGGGACATCCATGGGACTGAGCTGAACACTACCTAATTCATGGTGAGAAAGATTGGAGATAGTAAAACTCTGTGCATACAGTGGGATGGTTCAGAGGATACTTGTGCAGTCTCTTATCCTCTAAGCAGATTTTAGCCACACCTTTCCTCCTTCAAGGCTCTCCTTAAAAGTCATTTCTTCCAAAGGGCTGCTAACCCTGGTCCCAAATCTATCCATCCCTATAATCATGGAGTCAATAGCTCCACCCCTATCCCTCTTGCAAACCAGGATCTCCACACATGCTTATTCAGGAACAGTGCAGAAGATCTCCTCCATTAATGTTTCCTGCCTCTTCACTGCTCCACCCATTCCCATTCATCTGAAGGCCCAGTGTCAAGCTTAGGTGTTGGAGAGGGCCTTGGACTCTACAGAAAGGTGAATTTTATCCTCCTAGAGGAAGTGTTATTTCTCAATCCATCATCCTGATTCCTGGTATGTTACTTGGCAAGGAAACATATTTTATAGTGAATAGAGGGTCAGTTTATCCTGACCAGGATAATTTAGGAAATTCTTCCCAGTTTTGGCACCCCACAGAAGGCGTGCTTTGGCCCTTTTTGAGAAGAGAAATAAGTATGAAGCATCATATATAAAAGCAGTCTCACTTGCAGTTCAGTTTTGGTTTATTATAACAGATGCAGCTTTTGCTATTTCATTTATTGTTATTGCAAATTTTTCAGTAAAACTGAATGCTAGCTCCCCACGTAGGCTAGCAGACTTTCTTCTAATGTTGTAGTGTCATAAATAAATAAATAACCAATAACTAAAACAAGGTGTGAGGAGGGATTTGTTAGGTGGGTTTCCCCAAATTCTTGCAGCTGTCAGCCAACTATGGTGTTCTTCATTGTTTTGTAACTCTCCTATGCCTCATTCATGTGACATGGAAACAATTACATTAAAATGCAGATGTAGATTCCAGTAATCTCTTTGGAATAGACAAATAGACTTTGAAATAATTTATAAATGATGCACAAAATCTGCATGCCATCTGCTCGCTGATGGAGGAAAAACACGTTTCTCCCAACAGGCTTTTTATGTACAATATTGCTATTTTTGCATAGCAAGGAGAAAAAAACAACAACAGCTAGCCAAGCAGTCTTGGAGTGTAACTCACTCAGATATGCTCAGAGGGTTACGGTGTGATGAACCATTGTGTGGGTCCTTAGGGAAAGGGCAGGGCATGTGCAAGAAACCTTTCTCTCCTCCCACTGCTCCTTGTGCCATCTGTGCCAGGACCACTCACAACAGTTTCTTAAGGCAAGCACTGATTTCATTTTCTTCCCTGCAGCAAACAAGTCGCCTGAAATGAAGGTAAGGCAGCACCTGAAGGCAGGGCAGAGTTATAGCATCAACCCACCAGGGGGAGCAATCGGCATCATTTCACTGGTTATTGCGAAATCTTCTGTGTGTGTTGCACCAAGTAACCTCAAGATGGACTGTATCTCCTCAAGCACAAGTTCTTCCATTGCTTCTCTAGGGTCAGTATAGTTCTGCACTGCCTCCTACCCAGGACTGTGTAAATTTGTACAATCTCTTTCCTAGAGGCCCGGGTGTGGAATGTGTTATCTTGAGAATCTGCCATAATTCGGGAGAAAACAAGAGCTCTTATTGCTCCTGTATTACCTGATGCAACATTTAAAAACTGGAAAATGTGAAGTCCATTTGAAATATTAATTTTACACATTGGCATAATGCATGCGACTAGCTTCACAGCAATGTGGCCTTTTAATTAACAAAGCCAATATCTCAGAGAGGGCTTGAGTTTGTAAGGTGCAGCGAGCCCCCAATATCTGCTGACTTCAAATGCAGTTGAGCTCATGCAATATCTTGCAAGATTGAGCCCAGGAAGAGAGCACCTTAGATTTTTTGAACATTTAAAACAAACGCCGACCATATAGAGACCCTGATTTTGCTCCCGTTGAAGTCAATGGCATAACTCCTTTGAGTTCAGTAGGAGCAGGCTCGCGCTCTAAATGTAATGGTTTAGGGGTCATCTCTATGGGTTTTAATCCCATTGAAATGAATGGGATTACTCACATGAATAAATGCTCCCCAGTGTGCACAACTGAGCCCTTGCTATGGTTTTGTGCTTGTTGGTGGCATAGAGGGGACAGATTCTGCCAGGCTCACTGCCACTGAGTTGTACTTTGCTCTCTGAATAGTCCCACTGAAATGAGCAAGGATGAGCAAGGATCTCAGAATTTGGCACACTGTGATTTCAGTGTCCTAGGAGGAGGAACTGTTTGGCTCATTTGCAACTTCAGTAGAGGACTCTGTAGTGCAGCAGTTTTGCCACACAGGATTCACACTCGTTTTATGTTACCATTGTCTGTTCAACGTGCGGAACATTGGCTGTGTGACTCCTGTAAAACTTTCTTTTGTAATTTATTTATCTAGAAAACCTCAGTTTACGTGCAATGTCTGGTTTTCAGTGGGTCTTGCTTTCGTTTCCAGCTGGGCTGATGGAAGAAGTCAAATGATTTGCAGAAGATCACCTGGTGATGTTAGCCAATGTCTCAGGCCAAATTATAATCCAGTTCCTTCCTGGCTGCTGGGTTTTTCTTTATTTGTTTGCTTTCCACCCCCTCTAACCACAAATTTATACTATCTCCTTAATGGAAGTTGAAAAGCTACGCTCCAGGTATTGACTTGGAAACATATCTCATACAGTGGTAATGCTACATGACTGTACTCAGGGAAATCTAAGAGGGACAATATCTTATCAGCAGGAGACTATTTATGTGGAGATTGGGACCAAGGACATGAGGGTTTGGCTGCTTACTTTAGCTATGGAGACAAGCATCTTTATGGCCTCCACTTAATTTACATTTTATTAAATTTGAATACTTGTGGATATTTGATTGGTTCTGGCCTTTGTCCTATCCTACAATCATGGAGTTTTAAATCCACTCTGAAATAGATATTTTTTCCTCTCAGATTGTCAAGGGGGCCTATACTTTTTGGGGGGGAAGTACAGTGGCAGAACAGCTGGATTAATGATGGAAAGGTTAGGGTTAGGCAGAAAGGAAGGGAATACTTAACATTAAAATCTAGCCCTGGCGATAGAGCACAGCCAACTTGAGGGAAATAAGTGTCATATAGTGTTCAACTATGAAGCCTTCTAGAATTGGTCAGGAATTTTTGGATGAAATGTTTATTTATTTGGAAAAAGCCAATTAATCAGAACTGAAGCGTTTCACAAAAACGAATGTTTCAGCACAGATTTTGTTGAGAAGGTTTCTCGTGCCCAGGATAGAATTGCTGGTTAGGGCATTCACCTGGGAGGTGGAAAACCAGCTTTAAGTCCCTTCTCTGGCTGATTCCCACATTCTAGATCAGTAGTATAACCCTTGAGCTCTTGCCCAGTGAATATTTAATTATTTATACAACTCCAATAGAAGAGATTGGGAATCAGGCCAGGAGCAGGGACTCCAACCTGGGTCTCCCACTTCTCAGGAGATTGGCTATTGTGGCCTATCACTCAACCTCTCCCGTTGGAAGGGAAGGTTGACCTATCACCTTTCCACTAAGGTTTGACGTCACAGATTTTCTGCTTTTATCATGGTTGGCTCTTGCATTCCATCACTGGAGCAACTACACAGAGTTCTCTAGCTCTGTGCAGAGCAGGGGAATCATAGCTCAAGGCTGTGAAACACCAAGCAGCACTGGAGCAGACCCTAATGCAATGATGGGGACTGTGCTGTTGCATGAGAGGGAGGAGCAACGTGGCTCTAAACTCACCTCAAATGCCTGAGGTTAGGACCATAGGCCCTACCCTGCATTACCAAGGAAGTGAAGAGGAGAAAATAGAATGTGGCAAACCAGGTCTTTCTTATTTTATTGGCTAGACTCACATACAATGCATAACAGCAAATCTCTTTGTTTCAGGTGCCAAATCTTCTGGGTTTTTATTCGGCGGCGGGCTTTTCTTTCAAGTAATTATTTATAAATTAACGAATGTTATTAATCTAGTTTGTGGGAGGTGGGAAGGGCCATTTCACATGCATTGTATTTGTGGGTGTTATATTTATTATCGAGTACAGTATTGCCAACCCCGAAGGTTCAAAAATCATGTCAGAACCTAAACATTTATGAGACTGTCTTAAAAATCATGAGAACTTTTTCTAAAGAAATTATATTGTATTATTTTTGGTCTGCCTTTTGGTTTATGCACTCATCCTGACGCACCGTGTGTGTGTGTGTGTGTGTGTGTGTGTGTGTGTGTGTGTGTGTGTGAGAGAGAGAGAGAGAGAGAGAGTTACTGTGTTGCCAATTCTCCCAAATGTACAGACAAGGTGGATTTTGGCAGGAGATCTCACCCCACATCTTCCCACCTTTCCAAGTCCCCCAAATCAACACTGTCCACCAAACCCCAAATCAGTTCTCCTCCTCCCCAGCTTCACCCCAGCTCCTCCTGCAGGTCCTGGGGTTTGTCACTCCTCCCTCCCAGGCTTGAGAGAGGAACTGCAGTGAGGTCTCCTTATCCCCATTCCAGGCTGAGGGAGCAGCTTGAGGGATTCTTCACCTCCCTCTCTCCCTTCCCCTGCCAGGTGGTACAAGGAGGGAGAAAGAATGGGAGAAGCAGAGGAACCACAGGAGGGGAAGGAGGGAGCCAGCCTGCCCTGAGTTGCTTGGCTCTGTTTGCTCCCTCTTCCCATACCCCCTACTGTGAGAATGATGTCAGTTCTTGAGGGGAGGGTGAAAAGGTCCTGCTTGCCCTGATTGGCTACTCTTTCCTAAGAGGTGAGGAAGGAAGCCAATCAGAGGGGGGCTATTCCTAGGCAGGGCTTACATTTTAAAGAGCTTTTCAGGTCACCTTTCGCCCAACTCCAGCCCTAACAGAAGTCCCATAACACTCAAAAAAAATCTTGAGGATTGGCAACACTTTGTATAGCAACTAATGAGCACAACTTCCACTACATGGCAACTGAACCATTGCTAAATTATACCCCTAAACATCCATCACTATAGCAAGGGACTGACACACAACTGCCCAGGCCAGTAATTTGAATTTTTTCCCCTCCTCTAGTCACGTGATCCATGCCAGGGTGACAAAACTCAATATCTGGGTCACGTGACAGGGATCAGTATCCACTGATTGCCCTGACAACTCCTTTTAAGTAGAGTTTATCATATAATCTGAAGCTGCAGAACACCCTGGAATTTCTATGACAGATAAGACCAGTCAGTGGCCCAGCTGCTTCCTGCAGTAGATGTAGCCATCACTAATCATTACTAAATGTTTCTATCAGGGGTGGGAAGGTACAGATGGAAGCAGACTCAACAGGAGGAAGAACATTTCATTCTACTGGCAAAGTCTTTAAAGATAACTGGCAATAATTACAGAAAAAACAACAACAAAAAAGAATGCATACTGCTTGCAGGCCTAAAATAAGACATTGCTGCCTCTTGCACTCTGTGTTCCAGTTGCCTTCACTGACTGTATTTCTTTGATCCACATATCTGGAATTATTTGTTTGTATATTGCTAGTACGATGTATAACTCTAATAATGTCTATCACTTGAGTTTGGGATATTTTGAGACTACGGCATTTTTCTTAATTTTTTGTTCTATCTGTCCACTGCTACTAACCAATTCTTCCTGCTTTATAATGATGACAGTTTAATTCCTAGGGACAAAGGGGTTTTAAAAATATTTCAGTGAAGCATTTAGAATAGAGCTGCTTGAAATTTCTTGAAAATTCAGGTTTCTAATGGGGAAAAATGTCTAAAATTAGATTTTTTGATTTAAAGATCAGGAGTGGGTAAAACCCTGTAGATTTTAATGCAATTTTTTAGAGTTTTCTAATTGTTGTAGAGCTGGTTGGGATTTCTAGATAATTGAAAAACTATGATTTTCAAAATGTTAAAAAAGTAGTTCTGTCCTATAGGTACACTTGCCTGCATAACAAAATAATTATTTTAATTTAAAACTGAACTCAGATCCAACCAGGGTAACTTTGAAGAAGGATACTTTATCATAGGCAAGGCGATAAATCTATTTCTTTTTAGATTGGGTGAGTTGGTTTCTTCATGAAGTGAAAGCATGATATCACTAGCGGAGCAGACAATCAAATTCTGATCTTTAGCATCTTAGTTACCTTGGGTTTCAGTGTTTCAATCCTTACTCTTATGAACAGCCTGCAAGGTAGGGAAATATTATCATACATTTTGAATGGGGAAAATAATGCTCAAAGAGCAGAAATGATTTGTCAGAGATCATATAGCTCTCAGAGTATGTCTATACTGCAATTAAAAACCCATGGCTGGCCTGGGCCAGCTGACTCGGGCTAAGGGGCTGTTTTATTACAGCGTAGACATTTGGGCTCGGTCTGCAGTCTGAGCTTTGGGATCCTTTCACCTTGCAGGGTCCTAGAGCCTGGACTTCAACCAGAGCCTGAGTGTTTAGACTCAGCAATTAAACAGCCCCTTCACCAGAGCCCTGGGAGCCTGAGTCAGCCGTGTAGACATACCCTCAGTGGCAGACTATAAGATCAGGTCTTTGAATGTAAACACGTGAGCATAGGAACAGTCTTCATATAATGTTTGTATAGTGCCTATCACAACAGGACCCTAATCTGTAGTACCCAGCGGTCTCAATCTGTAATATTAATATTTAATAATAATATATCATTAGGAATAGAACTCAGGAGTCTTGACTCCAGTCCCCTACTCCATTCTCTGGCCTTGGCGGTGAAATATATACACTGGGGAGCTCTTACTTACCTGAGTGGTCCCAACCAAGTCAGTGGAACTACTTGCCTAGGTAAATCCTGACCAACAAGAGTAAGGGTTCTACAATCTGGCCTGCTATGGTACAGTTTGCTGCTAATTTTGCTGAGCTATATTCCAGGGGTTAGGAATCATGATCTAATTATTCTGTTATTTTAAGCACCGTTATAATAATGGGGGCTATTCAGGAAGTCGAGTCAAAATCAACAGGAATGCTCCATTTTAGGCATCCTATGAAAAGACACACAAAGGAAGAAAATGTTTTTTCATTAAAAAATATCCTTGTTTTTCATGTCCAAGGGAAGGAAGGTCATGTGGTTAAATGCAGAGCTGGGACTTAGAAGACCTGGATTCAATTCCCAGCTCTGCAACAGGCTTCCTGTGTCACCTTGAATAAGTCATTTAACCTGTCACTGTGCTTCACTCGCCTCATTTTTAGCAATAGGAATAATACCTACCTATATCACTCATCTATAGATTAAGGCTAAATTAAACAAGGGATGAGGGCCAGCTGCGAGGGTGTTCTTTGTTAGGGCTTCCAGGACTTCGGAAGAGATTGTCTGCTTCCATGGTCTTAATTGCCCACGTTTGTTAGTCTTCAGAACACACTGGGAGGGCTACCCTTTCTCCTTTGCATGTGAGGTGTTGAGCTGGGTAGTGGTGGTTGTGGGACATAGTAGAGTATGTGCAGGAAGGTTGATTAATTTCTGTTATATTTATGTTGTTGCCGGTTGATTTCATCTGAGGTAATTCATGGGTCTGTTTATTTATTAGTATAATTTTAGAAGATTGTCAAGGGTGTCCAGAGCACTGGTAGCAAAATAAAAATTTGAATAAATAAATACAATAATTAATTCATACTTGTACAGGGAATTGAAAGCCTTCGAGGGGAATGCACTAACTATATAAATGTCAAGAGGTTATTGTTGGTTGTTATTAAAAGATCCCACTATAAATGGGCCAGAGGACTCTTTGGTTTTATATTTTGTTTTGTTTTGAGAGCGAGAGAGGTCCTATTTTTCTTGTTTGGCCATAGACGGTCACCATCAGATTATGCACAAAGTTTGTGTGTGTGCGAGAGAGTGTGTATTCAGAATGTTGCCTCCAAGTGCATGAACTTGTGTATGAAAGTGGGAACAATTATTTTTGTAATGCAGCTGTGGCTGTTTTCAACATCAAAGCAAAATGAAAACAGTAAAAGTAAAAGAAAAAGAAGGAAAAAAAGAAACATAAACTAAAACTATTATTAGAGAAGAACAAAGGAACTGATCCCACAGACAGTTTTCAACAGATGGCAAAGTTCATCAGATATTTTTACTGGTCTAGTGCCGGCCCTATGAAATTCTCTGTCATTTTTTTGTTTTGTTTTGTGTCTTTTTTTTGCACGAGTAGCACTTACGGTTGGAGTGTTTTCAATTATGCAGGTGCATATGTTAAGCTTGCAGTGGAGTAAAACCCCATGGAAGGCAAATAAGTGCAAAAATCAGCACACTCAGCAATGCTTTAGAGGCTTGTTCCCTTGATATGCTAGGCAGGTGGCCCTTAGATAACCTCCATTCAACAGGCCTAGGTTGTTGATTGCTCTCCTTGCATTTTGACATGTTGTGAAATAAGGCAAGATTTTAATCTTCCTATTAAACCTATCTTTCTGCATCCCTTGAGACTGCTGCCTTTTAACTCACCTGAATGAAACACAGTATTGTCAACCACCTGTATTGAAAAATTGTACCAGGGCTCAAAAAATCATAGAGTTGGTTTAAAAACCATGGACTTAAAAACCCAACAACCATAATTTGGAGTTCTTATTTGCCTTCTGGTTTTTGAGCCATTAGAGTTTGCATTTTTAAGGTTTTCTCAACAGAACTAAAAACATTTTTATTTTTATAAACAAAGCTAGTGATATGACTCCAAAAGCTGGGAAGTGAGGGAAACCAGCAAATACACAAGTAAAAGTAGAAGAAAGGGGAAGAATCAGAACACCAGAGCCATGTGCTCTCCTACTTTGGAATGTAGGGTCTGGTGCTGCAAGGGGCTGATCACCCTCAGCACTGAAGTCAATGGGCATGCAGCTTATCAGAAGAGGTGCTCATACATTTCAATATCCCTTCAAGTGATGATTCCTTCATTAGCAAATTCTCTTCCTCTGTTGAAACAAAACAAGATAAATATGACCACAGTGTAAATATTGTAACAAAAATGGTAAAGATATTGTGAAACCAATAATGTTACTCTAGAAATAGATCCTGAAACTGATAGAATATGTTAGTAGCCCAGTGGTTAACGATACTTAAGTAGGAATAAGGGATAGAGAATGCTGTTGGATGGGCAGCATCTTACACATAAGTTATTAAGCCAAATTCAGCCCTGGTGTAAGTGGTTGCAATGCTATGGACTTAACTGGAGTTATACCTGCTTACATAGTGGCTGCTTGGAACTGCCTATACTTGGGGACATTTTCTAACCCTGAAACCTAACGATGACCATTTGTAACACGTTGAGAAAACTGTTCTGAAACTGAGGGGAGAGCATAAAATAAATTGAATGTAATATTAAAACCAAACAACAGCGCCTTCGCCCCAATGAGCAAGAAGCACCCAACTCCAAACTTCTAGTCATCTATAGCTTTAGGCTACCTTTAAGTTTTATGTACTGAGCATTTTCAAAAGGACGTTGTTAAATTTTGATCATAACCATTGTTAGGGTGAGTATGTTTAGTTTTAGAATTACTTGATAACATGTGAAATAATATTTACATTGGCCTGCTCTGAGAGGAAAACATGACTATTTCAAACTGTGTTCCACTTGTTTACTTTTAAAATCCTCCTAAGCTAGCTATTTTTTACACTGAGTCTATACATTCGTTACCTGACATAGCCGCATAGAAAATGAATATGGAAATGACCTAAGAGGTCATCACATTAATTCCACTGCCCATCTAGAATCACTCCCTACAGTGTATTGGTTCTTAAGAGGTTTGTTTTGTCTTGTTGTCAGTGGTTTCCTCAGTGGGGCTTCCACCACTTCCCTTGGGAAACTATTCCACTGGCTAATAAGTCTCACCATTAGGAATTCCCCTCCCCCCCGCCATACAGACTAATTTTTCCTTTGTTTAATTTTATCCAATCAATGTTATCTGTTTTACTTTGATATTTGTTTGATTATACACATGAAAATCAAGTCAGTTAAAGAGCCTATAGATCTCAGAAAGCTGCATTAGAATTTGCATAATGTAGGAGTAGAAATTATCTGTTCAAGTGATTGGAAGGTGATCTTCTGTGGCTTACTCTTGAATACTGAGCCTCCAAATACACAGAGGAGACAGACAGACCCATCCTCATTCCTAAATGAATTGAGTAAATCAACCCCGACTCAGGAAAGGAATTAAGCACTTGCTTAATTTTAAGTATGTGAATAGGTGGGACTAGTTGAGTAGCTTAATTCCCTTCCTGAATAAGGGGTTGATTTACACAATTCATTTAGGAATGAGGATGGATCTATCTGTCTAGGTTCTACAAGGGGAAGTTTGTTCACCTTCAAAATATATTTAGCAAACCTGAAGAATAAAGTTATATCCATCATTCCCATCTAGTTTTGCACACTCCAATTATGATTCTGCAATTAGACATTTGAATGTGATTTGCAGCTGCAGGTAATTGCATATTAAAGGCACAAATGGATGGGTCTTGATGAGACCCCTTTGAAATTATGGCCCTTGATATTTTATCTATCCATTCAAGAGGGTAGGAAACAATACTTCAAATGAAATATGTATTGTACTGTACCTAGAGCTTCTTCAGGTAATGTCAGCAGTGTGGCCAGCCCCAACCATTCAAAAATTATGAGTCAGGCTGCCGCCCTCCATAATGAAATTTAAAAAAATAATAAATCTGGGGTTCTTCTGAATTGCCATCTGGCTTTTGAGCCTTTTCAGCTCAGGTTTTCAGGCTTGACTCCGCAACTATGAGAGCGAGAAACGTATGTTTAAAAAACCCCGAAATCTGAGATTTTCATGTTATCACCTGACTCCAGGGATGGAAACTTTAAAAACCACCAAATATCATTAGACTTTTGAGAAAATTGTGAGAGTTGGCAACATGTCTTTTGGATGGGCTCTTTCCTATGCAATGATCACTTTAATAACAGTGTTATATTTCTATTTATCTATTAACTTTTCTGACTAAATAACAGAAATGGGCAAATACACCAAAAAGAGTCCAGCACTCAAATTTAAAACTAGTTCCTTTCTGGCCATTTCGATTGTCTACAGACGTTAACATGCTTGAGTTTCACCTCAGTATATTCTGACCAGAGTAAACTGACCAGTTTGACTGTGTGCATTCGACATGATATATGGCATTTGATGTGGTTGGCACAGCAGCAGCACAGGGTTCTCAAGAGCCTTCTCATGACACAGCTTTGGCAGATAGCCTTGTTTAGCTCATTTAATTCCCTGTGGAGGCACCCTGCACACAAATCCCCACACACAAACCCTCACACACATGGTTACTTTGTGTCAATGACATAAAATGACAGAGGAGTAGAGGCAGTTATGTTCTTATCCTGGCACAAAGGCAGTCATCCATGGTGGAAAAGGATCTGACCACACTGCACATGCACACACAATTACTTTGTGAGAGTGTACCCGAGAAAATGTAATACTTAAATTCTGCACTGGCAGGAGAGACAAGAGAGAGTGTGCCTGTTGCAGCAACCATGGCAAAAGGAGGCACAACTTTTGGCTTGGCAGCTGCTTGAGTGAGCAACGACCATCTCAGTCCCAGCTTCAGTAAGGGATGAAAAAAGTTACTGAGCAGAGCCAGCCTTAGCATTTTAGGTCCTGCCGTGAAAAGAATTCCAATTCCTAACGCCACTTCCCTAAATGTAATTTATTCCTATCCACATGATCACACCACTATGTGTAAGGCCAGCCTGAGGAGTTTGGGGAGGGTAAGGAAACTGAAATTTGAGGTGCACTTAACTGACATTAAGTGTGTATATCTGTGTGTATCTTTAGGAATTCCCCTACCAGTCTTCTACTGCACTAGTAAAAACCAGTGGCCTGTTCTTTTCATCCCAAGCAACTGGTTTACACTGGTTTGTTTTCAAGGCTATACTCACCAGGAGGCGGGGTAGAAATTTCTACTTTTTAAGAAAAAGCTGAGATTCTCCTTTTACGGGCCCTGTGAAGAAGGACCTCATGGTGAACTTCCTAAGGATCATCAGCTCTCTATTTCTAAAAAGGCAGAGATGCGTGAGATGTATAATTTGTTCTGAAATTTTGCTGTCCAGACTTTGTTAGCATAGTGCTCAACATCATATTGCTCATCATCATTTGGTTGCCCTGAAAGTTTGTATGACCATATAGCTTAGAAATGAAAGTGGGCAAAGAAGAACAGATTTGTTTATTAGTAGAGTCCTCTGGGTGAAATTCTGTATGCCGGTGTATCCTGTGACTAAGTGCTCATAGTACTTGCTGAATATTTGACAGTAGTCCACATCTATTTAAAGTTCAAGTTAAAGCTGTTAATTACTGGAGATGTTACCGGTACAGTTTTGTTGGAATTATTTTTGTACATTTCCTTGGGACATATGAATTGTTGCATTTCTTCCCATGAACAGCTATCCTGTTTTGGTCTGTGCCTTCTTTATAGGTGTGGAGAATTAGCCATGTGTTCACACCTTATTGTTTAAGAAGGAGCTAAAGTTTACTCTTTTCCTTTTACTAAAATCTGTAAATAGTCTTCATGAATGGGGGCTACCTCATACAATAGCTCCGACAAGCTAACCTATAAGATTAGCAGATGCATTAAGTTAATGGTACTGGAGCTTATATATAAGATCTGCTCCTGCTCCTACTGAAACCACTGGGCACAAGACCAGGTACATTGTGTGGCACCCTTGTATTAAACTTTTGGTTCCTAGAAGGAATGGAAAGAATATAGTTTCTCCTTAAAATGATTTATTTAAATTGGGAGACTAGAATTATACTTAAAACCAAGTGTCTAAATGCACCTGTTTCAGTCAGCTTCTTGTTCTCCCAGGTATTTAGGCATTGAATTTTCCCCATTAGCTGAGTGATTGACACTGTGGTCCTTACAATAACACATGATTATAACTCTAAAAATAGCAATTACATAAAATGGAAACCAGATGTTGCATGGAATTTGACTCTCTTGGTTTCTCAGTGAAGTAGATGAATTTGTAAAGCAGAAAACCACAATCATTATTCAGATGGATTGTACATGAATTAATGACATATCTAAATCATATATGGTCAAAAATAATGATTAACTTCAGCTATCAAGATAAGCTAATGGAAAACAGATTTTAAAAAAATCAAGTGCATGCTCTTTTCAATGTATTTTATATTTACAGTAATAACAAAACCAGACTGTTTTAATATTTCTTCATCCCTAAATACCATGGACAAATGTAAAGAAGCAAATTCTTCACAGCTCTTAACACTACGGGGAGGGGAAAGGCGAAAGCAGAACAACTCTTAGTGTTCTTTTCTTTTTGAGTTTAAATGCTTTTTCCTCATTGAGTGTGAGGTACTGCTTTGTCCAAATTATATCTTTTTTTTTTAGGAATATGCATTGAAATAGATGTAGCAATGTTTTCAGTTAGTGAATTTTTACAAAACTTCAGCTTGATAGGTGTAAGTCTTGTGTGGAGGTGTGTATACATACACACAACATTTGAGGGATGGCAACTGCTCTTGTGTTGCATTTAGAACTGCAATGTCACAAAGAAATCTCAACCCTCAGTTAGCAGCATCCTAAATGGTTAAATCTATGAAAACCTTGGCACATCATTTCCACCATCATGTATTCTCAATGACATCATCATTGTAAAATTAGGAACTTTCATTCTCTCTTTCCTGCAGATGTGGAAGTTTGAAATTGCATTCCATGGTCCTGTGCCACATTTCATCAGCGTTTTTCCTTTGCTTTCTCCAAAGACTGGCCACATGTGGTGTGTGGATTGCTGGTGCTGTTTGGGATCTCATATCAAATGCTGCTACCTAATCCCAGACGGGCCTTGGCGGGCCCACACCTGCAGCTGATTGAATCCTCCCGGAGTACAAAGGCCTGATTTACAGCATCAAGGATACAGGGCCTGGTTGCAGCTGGGCTCCAGCAGGAAAAGGAAGTTGTTCATCATCTTGTGTGCATTTCATTAACAATAGTGTACCCAAAATGTAGCTTATACAATAATTTCAAATCACTGACAGAGAGCATTATGGTATTTGGCATTACTAGGAAAAATACTTCAGGATGGGCAAATTAAATGTGAGCGTGAGGTTTTCGTGTGACCCAGAGAAGTTACACAAGCTGATTTACACTACATGGGTTAGTCTTGAAATATTTCCGTCTTCCTTTATCTTTGCCCCATTTCTTTCCCTTTGTCTGTTGACCAGACTAACATAGCACAGTGAGCATTAATGTACAGGAATTAGGGTAAGACACCCAACTCAAAGTTAAAGCCCTTTTTTCTGGCACAAGAATGACAATGTAGATAAAATGATTGTTGTGCTTAACATCGAATTTATAGTTTAGACAATTCACATAGAAATTAGATGTGGGATATCGTTTGCCTGATCTGGATGAGATGCTAAGTGACCTAAATTCCCATGAATGCCATAGGAGTTGTGGGTGCTCAGCATCTTACAGGAGGCATCTGGCACACTCTACCACTGGACAGTCTTTCAATGTAGTCATTTGTGAAACACTTGTGAGTGATCACTCAATAACTTGGCTCAACTCAGCTGAGCAATTTTTATTTGTGATGTTGTTTCTCTTATAGTATTCAGTTGTAGTCGCCTTTGCTGAGCTGCCTCGCCATTTTTAGATGGAAAATAAACATTGCCAAAAATCCTTTTGACAACATGAGGTCCTCTTTCCCACTGGATCCTGATAAAACTCTACTATGTGGGCTTGGGGAAGCCACTCTTTCAGTCTTTCATACTCAAAAGGCACAAAAGTCTTTGTGTTTTATTAAACAGCTTCTAGACCTTCACCCACGGTTTTTCAGAAACAAGCAGTTTGATGGCTAACTGGTACTATTTGCGTTGCATTTCTAAAATTACAGACACAAAAAGTATTCATTTTTTAAAGCTGAGCTGAAGTCCATTGAAAAAAAATTCATCCTTTTTTTATTTCCTCAGGTTCTAGCAATGTTCTAACAGTGAGGTTCTAGCATGGGTTTGGTGCTACTAGACAAGACAAGCAAATGTGAAAGAAAAACACAGGAATCCCTTGTTGATTTATGGTCAGGAAATTTTATTTTGTGTAAATTTCTCAAAAACAATGGGGGGGAAATAATTAAATCAACATGTTTTTATTACCTACAGAATTGTAAATGCTATTTACTTGGGGGTAGGACCTACAATCCAAATGATTTCTAGATTTTACTGATGAGTCAAACATACTGTTGCTTTAAGGAAGACCTATTTTAACCGTGCATTTACAATGTAGCATATTAAAATAGAATATTTTTGACGTCTTTTATGTGGAAAGGAATGCTTACTTTTTCTTTACTACTTCTATATTTCAGGCTTCCTGTATTATAATTTGTGTAACTGAACATATTGTCCAGTGGAACAATTCTTTCTATTTGACTTCTACATCATGGCATTTCCAAAGGCACCATTTACCCAGTTGACAAAAGTAGCAACAATCTCTGCTTTGTGTTGGCAGAGAGAGTTCATAAACACTTGCCCAGCTGCTCTTCCTTGAGGAGGGGAGTCATTTCTGTAATGATGGCATCAATTCATGTCACATTAGGTTTCCCTTGCTCTCTATTTTGGATATCTAACCTTCACAGCTAGGAACACTACTTTCGGGTAACATACTGTCTCTGTAGCATCGGTAAGCTGCATTATCTTGCATTATCTTGCCTTGGTCCCCTGAGAGGGATTTTTAGGTGCCCATTTGCTGAACCATATTCCTGCCTCGCCCTCTGGAAGTGCTCAAGCTACTGGGCTCTCAGAACACTTGGGAATAAATGACTGAACAGCAGCTTTGGAAATCCCCTCAGGGCTTGACTTCCACTTGCCCCAGATGGGCACCCAGATGGCTATTTGCTGCTGCTCCAAGCTTTGGAAAATGTGGGCCTCATACAGTAAGAAATATGAAGAATGAACAGAGGCTTCCCCAGGCTGGGTTCCCTGACTTCCACGAAGGGATGAACACAGGAGAAATTGTTCAACATTTCTGGATTCTTGAAATATGAAACTAATTGAGGGCTGGAACAAATCCATTCAAATTGTCTGTAAAAATAATTTCCCCTGAATAGTTATCCATCTAGTATCATTGCTTATACAGTTGTAAAAAGCATTTAGCACTTTATAATCCAATCTTTGCTCCTATGAGGGCCTGGGAACATATTCTACTTACAAAATTTTGAAATGCCTAGAAAAGTAACAACTTTTACAAAGTGTTCCTCGTGGAAATCACCTGGAGCCTCTCCAAGATGGCATTCCAGCTGTTATGGCTTTAGCAGTTATAGAAATGCACTATATTTCCAGAACCTACGCATAGTATATTGCTTCTATGTGATAGCACCGTCATTTTGACCCAGGGATGAAGTTCTTGAATTATTGTTCATCTCTGGATATGGAAGATGGGATTTTTGGACGCACTCAGTAGTGATCTAACTCTGCTTCCACTAAAGTCAATGAAAGACTTATGCTGACATTAGTGGGAGCAGAGTTAGGCCAATTCTGTGTGCTTTAGAAAATACCACCCGTAGTCTCCATTCAGTTATGTATAGCATGCAATTCCCTGTAATATGCTGATCATGACCTCTCTTTGCACTCTAATTATTTATTAAGGTATTAACTTATCTGTAAGCTGTTTAAGGCATGACCATTGTCTTTTGTATGTCTGTAGTGCCAAGACTGTTTGCGGTGCTGCATTCACAATATATTAATTGTAAATAATACAAAAACACCTCATCAGAACTAGAGTACTGGCACTAAAGACAACGCACATCAGGATGGGCCAAACGCCGCTGTCCTTCCTCTTCTCAGTAAATTAGTAATTCTTAGAATTATTGCCATGAGTTAAAGTGATCGAGGTTTGACCCATTACATCAAACACAGTGGAGTCCTGGCCCAGGACTGAGTGCTATCGCAATACAAGTAATAAATAAGTCACACCTAAAACCTGGATTCAGGGTGATATTCACCTCTGTGCAGTAGACCAGCACAAGACCAATGCATCACTTACTTATTATTTGTATTATCATAGTGCCTAGGAGCCCTGATCATACACAGGACCCCACTGGGCTAGTTGCTGTACAAACAGAGAACAAAAAGATGATCTGTGGCCCAAAGAGTTTGCAATCCAAGTATAAGACAAGAGACAACAGACAGGTGGAGGAGCACAAATAATGCTGCTGCTATGCTGAGGCTGTAAGTGGAAAATTACTGGTGCATGGGTTTTGTATTGGCTATCTGCAAGGAGGTGAATTTTGCTCTAAGAGCTTATATACAATTTAAGTTGTGCCTAGGGTCTGTATGGGCAGGAGCACAGCCAGCTTTTTTGCCGCCCTAGGCAGCGGAAGGTCTCACCCCCAAAATGCTGCCCCCAACAGAGGTGGCAGAAGGTCCCGCCCCTGAAATGCTGCCCCCGACAGAGGTAGCGGAAGGTCCGGCCGCCGCGGTCGCCGCCCCCCAAATGTTAGTGCCCTAGGCCACCGCCTAAGTTGCCTAATGGGTTGCGCTGGCCCTGTGTGTGGGCCTTCTGAGTCTTGGGTCTTTTCTTACAAGCTGTACATTTTAAAATAAGACCAAACACACAGAACTGCAAATATCTCCCTAATAATTCTATCAAGAGCAATTCTTTCTTTAAAGAGTCTGCATGTTGATTAGTTGGACAGCGAAGGAGGAGAACAGCAAGAGGTTTTTTGGTGCTATGTTACTGGGTTTTTTTTTCTACTTAGGGTAAAATTCACAGAGAAGCCCACACAAGGCCTCATGCAAAGCTTAGACTGCATTTCCTTTCTCTTTTTATTTCTATCATTTTTGGTTAGGTTTCCAAAGAGCTGAGAACTCTACTTCCAGTCAGCTATCTGCTGCAGAATGTCTCATCTTTCAGTGCTTCATTTTGAAAAAAGAAAGAGAGAGAGAGAATGGAAAAAAAAATCTAAAGAGGACATTGTTGCTTTTCAAGCACTCTCTTTTATGGAGGGTAATGCCTCCGCTAATGGGAGTGCTGGGTTGAACTATTCAAAATTTGCTGATGCTCTATCATTTGTTTTTTCTAGGAAGAGGGAGCCATTGGGAAATACTAAGGGGAGTGTCCTGTAGAAAATCTCCATGGGAGAATGTCCTATTTAAGTTCTGTTCATGGTAAAATACCATCATCTGAAGATCTTTCATCTCAAGTAATGTAATTCCAGTGTGAGAACTTGTCACTAGGGAAGGATTTTCATCAGGAACCCTTTTTCTCTCTATAGTACTTCTGTTCAACTGGACATTTCTCCAGAATGTCCTCTTGCCTCCTTTCCTTTCAATTCACAAACCATTATTTTTCCAGCCAAAAGTTCATCAACTTCGTAAGAAGCAGTGCAGAACTTTATACATGCATTGTCACCACTGGCTTCCACAATAGCCTGTTCAAGAGAGTTGGCAAATTTTAACTAAAATGTGTGTAGCTCTGAAAGAAATATCTGGCTTCTTGAGTTACCAGTCCTGATTGGGCCAATGTATGTTTTCATAGCCTGGTGCTGTTCCACCACCTTCCAAGCATAAACAATGCAGTGTTCCAAAGTATTGAAATGTGCCAGTTCTGAGCAGGTTTCCCCTCTTCCCACCCAGCAAATTGGGTGAGGGATTTTCTACCTGTCAGAGAAAGGAAAAATTGTTTGAAGATGATATTTTTCTCCCTAGCCACCGTTAATGCTTTCCTTTATTGTAATTAGCATCAAAGAAGTTACTGATTACTTAAGCAAGTTTAAACAAAATGCACAGCAGGTAGTCTGCAGTGAACAGTTTTCATATTGGCTTAATTGTCAGATACAGTGAATCCAAGGCTTAGATTTGAGAACTCACAAGGCAAGTGGTGGTGTAATTTCTACACCTGCTTGGCTACAGAGTTTCTTTGAACAACACTTTTATAATGGATAAAGTTGCATAATGGAACTTAACTAGCTGGATTTGGAGAGGGGTATTGGACTGTAACCCTACCTGATGTGCCTGAGATTCATTACTGTGACTCACTGCGGTTCACTGTTTGACTCCCACATATCACTGGGGATATGTACATGGTTATAAACACAAACACACACACCACATTTTGATCATGCACACTATTATGCATCAGGCTTCATAAAACTAAGTAGGAGTCTTTCTTTCTTTCTTTCTTTACTCTCTAAAAAGTAACATTGCAGTGGAGCTAAATATGATTGTTCTCCAGGGGAAAAAAAAGTGGATGAGATCCAATCTGAAGATGAGCCTTGGAGTTCCCTTATTTTAATGCTATTTGGAGCATACCTGATTTTTAGGGCCAAGACTTTGTGCAGTTTTGCTAGTCTTTGACAATCAATGCTGTCCTGTGCAGTGATGCTACAGAAGATTAAAGATATTGCCTTTTTCTCTGCAATACTTTATTCACTTTTAGTAGTGCTGTTGAGCAGGAATAAAATCTCAGATTAAGCAGGGCACAGGTTAAATCAGCTGCTCCACAGTACTAACTTCCGCTTCCTAAATACTCAGGTTCTCTTTTTTTATGGTTATTTAGAAAATTTTTGTGGCTTGAATTATGAGGGTGTGGACTAGAACATAGCTGCACTACATGTAAACATCTGCAAACTCTTAATTTTGTCTGGTACGCAGAGCAAGTGTCAACCTTTTCCTAGATGGCTGCTCCTGCCGTTGCTCTGGTTACATCTAGGCTTGTCACCAAGCTCTTTGTCAGTAGGTGCTCTTGGGTTTCGTTTCCCAAAGACTTTTCTTATGATCATGGATCAAGCCAGCTGGAGGGGAGAAGGTAGAGGTAGCCTTCCCCTTTAATTCTGATTTGGCTGATAAGTACAGGAGTCTGAGACAGGAAAGTTTTGGAAAATTCTTAGGTGATGGGGGGAGCAAAGTAATGTCATCATCCCCGCTTCTGCTGTCCCGCTGAGGCCACAGCTGCTTGTGACGGGTTAGCAGGCTAGTCCCATCCTGCAGCAGGGCGGGGAGGTGATGTGCTGGTCCTATACCGGAGAGTGAAGGGGGCCAGCAGGCCGAGGGGTGTGTGTCTCACCAATGACCAGCCTTGGGGCAGTCTTGTTCCACACTCAGCTCAAGCCCAGGGCTCAACTGTTGCTTCTGGTCTGGCCAGTGGAGAGAAGGGTCAGTGCTGACAATGTGGTGAATAGGAATCCCAGCCTAGCCTGCCCCTAAGCTGTCCCCACAGGCCCAAAGCAGACACTGCAGTTCTGGCTGGCGAGGAGGAGCTATGAAAAGTTGGGGCGGGGGCAAACCAAGGTCTGGAGGAGAGAGGGCAACTGCCCACCCTGCACCATAGCAAATGACATCCCTGGCCTTAGAATGAGTAGTGTCATATGAGTGAGATCAATATTGTCTTTTGTGACATTACATTTTAAATAGTGTCAAGTATCAGAGGGGTAGCCATGTTAGTCTGGTTCTGTAAAAGCAGCAAAGAATCCTGTGGCACCTTATAGACTAACAGACGTTTTGCAGCATGAGCTTTCGTGGGTGAATACATCTGAAGAAGTGGGTATTCACCCACGAAAGCTCATGCTGCAAAACGTCTGTTAGTCTATAAGGTGCCACAGGATTCTTTGCTGATTTTAAATAGTGTTTTTGAGACTGAGCTTGGTTAATGACTAGCTCTGGGAAGTAATGGGTTGAGGAAACAAACTTTCTGGAGATGCACCATCGAATGCAGGGCCAAGGCCAAGCCAAAGAACCGGAATGAGATTCGATGGGAAGCTTTGAAGTAGCTAATAGTCTATTGTGTTGTGATTCAGTGAAATGAAGTGTAAATAGTGTTCCTACTATACAGGTGGTCAGAAAATACATATTTTCCATGGAAAACTTGGATGGAAACAATTTTTGTGGTCAACATTTTCTGGGCTGTAGGCTCCTAAGTCATTTAGATGCTTTTGAATATTTCATTTCATAGAGATTCGTGTGAATCTTTCTTTTGGTGTCAGGTAACATCCTTAGAGTTTCAATTGCATTTCAATTCCAAATGAATAAAAAAAGAACGATTAGTAAAACTCAGTTGAAACAACCAACTTCTGCCTTGATTTAGCACCAAATAAGTGAGGTTTCACAAATTTTCCACCCAAAACCATCATTCTGCCCAGCTTCCCTCAAATCATGGCCCAGTTTGCCAAAGTTTGACTGACTAGCGCTAGCGTTCTGGCATGCCTGGCCAAAGTTTCAGGTTTTTACTGAAATCCAGGAAGGTTCTGCTTGGTTTCAAGTTTTGTTATGAAGTTTCACACAGATCTAATTCTCAGTCAGCTATATTTCTTTAGTTCTTATCTACACTTGATGTTAAAAATCAGATGCAGCTCCACCAGTGGTAGCAATGATGGAAGCTGTATAGTAGAAAGGGGTGTAAGGTTAGATAAGATTTTTTTGTTCCCTGCTGCTATTGTAGAATTCCGGGTCCAATCTTTTACAACACAGCTATAACCCTAGTCTCCCTCGGTGTGAGGTTTTTCCCTTCGGTTTTGGTAGGGGTACACCAAAGTTGCTTAGTGTACTGATAGAGAACCACACCTCTAACTTTGGGTCTGATCCAAACCCCATTGAAATCAGTGTAGAGATTCCTATTTACTTCACTGGGCTTTGGAATAAGCTTTCAATCTCCTATACGTATAACCCTGTCTCTTTAGTACTCAAAACTTTCTGAACCAGTGTGGTGCATCTTTATTTCTCTCTGTTTCCACTCTTTTGCAGGGAGGAGGAGGATGTAATGCTAGCTGGACTGAGTGCATACTATGTGGCAGTTGTTGCGTGTGCCATCAGCTGGATGCTGCTGCTGGAATACAGGGGGAAACGTTTATAGGGAGCTTTATAGCCATAAGAATAATGCAAGTCTAAAAAGTGCCAATAAATGCAAGAATCTAATCACAAGGGTCTATTTCAAGTGACTATGAAATCCTACTTTTAAACCATTTTGATACTTGTAACAAAGAGATGTCAGGCTTTTCTTGTAATTTCCCTGTAACAAATACCTTATTTGAAGAACCCCTTCTAGCTTCAAATAAAGAAAATCTAATTATAACGTAACTGCTGGTAGAAACTGAGACACCAAAATGCCACATAGTTACACTGAATACATGGTATACAAAATCTTATGCAAGAAGTCTGTAATCCACTTCCCTATTCAAAAATAATGGAACAAAATCAAGCCCCTTTTGGAGTGGGGGAGGAGGAGGGGGGAATGCATGTGTGTGCTGGGTGGCGGTGTTTTAACGAACCAGTACATTTTCTGGAAGCTGCCATCTTGTTCTCCTTTATTTTTTTTTAAAAGTCTCCTGGTTTGCTCACAATGTCACGGTGCATTATTCTGTGACCACACTCACTGCATGTATTACAACAAGACGTGATATTTTTGCACCACAGAATCCTGCTTTCTTTGATATCTTCAATGAAATAGGAAATCTCAGGAAGATTTCACAGAAGGAAAAAAAAGTCATGATAAATATTAGCTACAACTTATTTCTATGATGAATTCCCTCTAACAACCTGGTTAGTGGAGCCATTCAGTGCATATTTGTGGGATTAACTGTATTTTCATTTTAGCTGTGCAGTTCACCTTTAAATATTTAGGTTGGTTCCTGTGGACAAATGTTGATATTGGCTCTGTTGTCAGGCTGATGAAAATGTTACACAGATGTCCTTTGGTGATCCAGTACTACCAGAAGGCTTGTAAATTACTATATTATAAACTCTTTTCCATAGTTTTTCTGGTTGGTAGATTTCACTTAAGATCTTTTACTCCTCATTCTGTTTTCTTTTCTAATTTCCCTAATCTTCCTAGCTAACTCTGTAATTTTTGCCTTAAAATGTTGGTTGCTGGCCAGTGCTGACTGAATTACATTGCTTCTAGAGAATTAGATTTTACAAGATTTTAATCAGGACACTTCATATGCAAAGTCTTAGATTTAATTCAAAGATATATTTTTTCAGATGTTAAAGCAAAAACTTTTTCAATTTTCCAAGAGCTGATAAAAAGCCTGTCTCTTAACAGGGTAGGAAACCTGCCCCACTTCTCTCCCCACCTCTCCCCCCCCAAAAAATGCCCCACACCAACCTATGGCTCACCCTCATATGCCATTACAGGAAACATAATTTAGGTCTCACTGGAAAACACCATTTCACTATGATCTCTTTCCTCCAGTAAAGAGACTCCTTTAAAAAACTGTATGGAACCATCTCTACCTTTTTCCTAATGGTTTCCATGTGCCAGTGCTGCCTTTTTAATGGGCAATGGGACACCGCTTTCCATTTTTTTGGCTGGTCACACACAGGTGATACTTCTATCATTCTCACTTTTATTAGCAGTTCTATCATCTTTGAAGATTCATGAATCCTGAACTAATAATCCATAACCTTAACTGCAGGGCATGAAGATAGCTGACTCACTTGCAAAGCAGATTGCTCTCCATTGAAGGGAAGTTGGTATTGGTACTGTAACTGCATCCAAACATCCATGGATCACCTAGTTCATGTCCTCCTCCCCACATCCTAGTGCAAAATACATGGAAGAGCAGCCGGAACCTCCTTTCTAGTTTCGACTGTACAACTGCCAAACCTGCTTCCTCAGAATGGCCAAAATCGAAGTGCTTGCTTGGTGAACGTTTCCAGCTTACTCTCTCTTAAAAACTGCTTGCCATTCTTCTCTTCCTTAGGAGCAGTTAAGACATAGTTGGGGGGAGAATGAAGGGACCCACCTGCCCAACTTCTCCCTACAATCTAAAGGCCAGATGTTCTTTTGACCACTCCTTCAAAACCAGAACTCGTATTGGCAGTTTGCCCCTTTGTTTTCCCTGAAACTAAATTCACTTTATCCTCTAAATTCCCTTTAGGTCCTGATCGTTCTTTGTGCATACTTGATGGATTGAACTGGCCCTCCCTGGATTTGATGTACTTGAGCTGAACTCCTAGGAGTTCCTGACTGACTGAAATATAAAACCAAGATCCTGACCACTCTGTGGTCATTAAAGATCTCAAGACACTTTTCAGAGCATCAGGGTATTAACTACAGCTTTTGATTTCTCTAATCAGTTTGTTTGAGTTAAAGCTCAATTCTCATCTACAGGGAGCAGAAACAACTTTCTTAACTTGATGGCTTCTTTACACCACAACCATGCAATGCATGTGTCAGAGTCCTTGACTGGGACCATATTTGCGCCTATCAGGAACTACCCATTTATTAAACTATTTTAAAATACCTTTAGGTACATGAATGTTATTCAGAGCGACGTCTCCTTTACCTTGAACATTGGCATTTGGTCATAGAAGTAAGAAAACCACAGCTCTTAGTGGAGTCTTCTACTAATGGAGATAATGGGCAGACAACAAAGGGAAATGTCTGGTAAACTAATGGTAATTTCTTTTCAGTATCTACTGGCATCTTCAGAGGCCAGTTTTGTTTTATATGCTTTTATAATCTCCTCTGTGCAACCTCTGGGGCCTAGGTTATCATTTGCACCCTTGTGGAAACTGGCTCTTAATATTTGTGAGCAAAAGTTCCAGTCATACATTACCTCTGACAAGGCATCTGGCCCTTTCATGGTGATGTAAGGGAACTTACCCATGTTTTCCATTTAACTCTGTGTTGATTTTTTTACATGCCTACAGAAGTTAAACTTAGGTTGAATAATTGACAAAAAACAAACTGTAATTAGCATGGCTGCCTAGGCCAAATTTCACTGCTGGCATAAAGGGGTGTTACTTCATTCAGTTCAACTGAGTTGTGCCTGCTTATGTCAGCCCTGAATTTGGCCTCAGCAAATGAAAACAATACAGTCATACAGAGGAGAGTACATTTTTTTCTATCAGTGTATTAAACAAAGGATAATATTAAGTTTGGATAATGGATAAAGTTAAGTTATGCTAATACATATAATCAACTACCACTCTGTTGAAATTAGAAATCACACATTCCTGAGGTTTCTAGCTATTTTTGCTGCCAAGAACATGTAGTGCTTCTACCGACTGCATAGTACAAATGAAAGACAGGCTATGTTGCACTATTCAGGGGCGGCTCCAGGCACCAGCGCTCCAAGCGCGTGACTGGGCGGCAAAGCTGCGGGGGGCGCTCTGCTGGTCGCCACGAGGGTGACAGGCAGGGTGCCTTCGGCAGCTTGCCTGTGGAGGGTCCACTGGTCCCGTGGCTTCAGTGGACCTCCCGCAGGCGTGCCTGCGGAGGGTCCGCTGGTCCTGCGGGACCAGCGGACCCTCCGTGCTTCGGGCGGCAAAATGTCTAGAGCCGCCCCTGGCACTATTACAGTCAGCAGTTATTGTACATTCACCTTTAAATTATGGACAACTGGGTAACTGATCATAAAAAACAGAGGAGATGGCTGAAATATTGCTTGATAAAAGAAGAGGAATGTAGTACTGTTTAGGGGTGTGAAGAACCTGTCAACATAGAATGGCAGGGAAGGGGTTAAATCTCTCTCTCTGTGGCTAGAGGGTAAAGCTGTGGGGAATGCATTAATTTCCCCCAGAACACTATAAGGTGTGCTGAGATCAGAAATGACCATTTGGATAAGAAAAATCTCTAAGGGCTTGTTTAGACTTTTAGAATTTGCACCAGCCAAATCCTTAGTGTAGACACTCTATACTAGTGGACCTTACTGTGGTATCTTACCAGGGTAAGGTACACCAGTGCAAATTACATCTTACTGAAAGCCCTGTGGCCTGAAGCCCCATACAGTAGGGAGCTCACTGTTGACATCTGTTGGTGAACACAAAGAAGAGCAGGCCAGAGCTGCTTGAGAATGCCAGTTTGACACAGCTCCTCCCTAGGGGAGAGAGTTCTCTGCTGGCATCAATTGGTGAGCAAGGGGAAATGACTGAATGAGCCAGGCCTCATTTGCATTTCAGTTTCATGACAGTTTGGGTCATTGTGGTTAAAATACAGTTACATTTTGAGTCTGGGGGTAATAGAGTGCTATTGAACCGGCTGAGAAATGAAGGGATGAGAGATCTACGCTGTATGTGCCAACGGTCACCCTGACTGAGACTACAGTGTGATATGGGGGCCTGGAGTGCTGTGTTGACTATAAGGATTCTATTAAGAGATCTAGATATCAGTAATTTCTCTTTAAAGAGCTAACTTGCTGTAGCTTTATAGTAAGGGGTAGTGTAGAGCTGAGGTGGTTCTGTGGCAACGGATGGCTCTAAATGAGGTGACTGGGGCTGAAGTCACAAAGAGAGGAGTAGTCTATTTAAAGGACTCTGGTGTAGGGCTTCCTTCTCAACAATTAAATCTGAAATCACTTCAGCTGTGTCAGGCAGTAGAGCCCCCAGTCCGGCCTAGGTAGCATGGAGCTGCAGGAAGCCTTAGATTTCAGCAACCTAGGACAGCAAACTGTGAGTGGGTACCTGGGGAGGAGGGAAGTGGCTAGAATGCATTAGCTGCTTGCAACTGCAAGAGGAGGACTGAGGTTGGGACAGCTATTAAGTTACTTGGGGAAGGGGAACCTTATCTCTAGAATTTGTTAATTGCTGCCTTTCCCGAGTTCATTCTGCTGTCCCCTTTACCCCTTAATAAAGTTCTTTTTGTTTTAAAACTCCTGGCTTGCCCATCAAGGGCACCCAGGGTGGTAGGTATAGTGTCACAGGTTTCTGGGTGGGAGATGAAGTTTATTTAACTCCTTAGAAGAAACCTTAGAAAATTGAATCCAGCCCTTTTTCCTAGCAGAAGGATTCCCATACATCAGGGCAGCATATCTATGGGGCAGGGGAAGGGGTTGGACTGGTGGAGCTACTTTGCTTTAGCTACACAGCTGCAAGCCCTCAGAGTATAGACAGGGCCTAGGAATAAGGTTGATGCTGAAAAGAATTTGGGGGAGGGAAGGAATAGGGAAAAGGTTCCTATTTCTACCTTTCCCTCTGTATCTTCGTCTCTTCAGGGTGGCAGAGTGCCCCATATGTTATATTTGGCTGTATATTTGCTTAATCCTTAAATGGCCAGATATTCTTTACATTTATAGATTCTTTTTCACAATACAAATTATTCCATGGTGATGTTTTAAACTCCTCTGGGACGTACAGAATTTTTTCCTGCTTCAACTGGCCTGTTGAACAAACCACTGGCCACAATGTACTTCTCTGTTTATCTGTCTTCCACAGGCAATGTGGAGAAAGAATTCTGCTTGGCCAACACTCAGAACTGACTTCAATCCCAGCACTGGTGTTAGGAAATACTTGAATTCTAAGAAGCAGATTATTTCCCCCTCCCATTATAGAAATAATAGAAAGTGAAAACATTTACGATAGTTTAATTTAAAAAATTGTCTAGTTTCAAAGTTAAAGCATAGATCTGACCTTCTTAATAGGAAGCATGACCTTACTTGTTAGGCCAAATAATGTTTCTGCACTCAACCACTGTTACAATGTGTGTGTGGGGTTGTGTGTGTTTTTCTGCCTAGCATAATTAGTAACAAAAACTCACATTTTATGTGGAAAGATGCTGATTGTTTTACAAACTGATTATTAAGAAGTAATAGTCTCTAGACAACTATGGTTGCCGCCAGCTTCTATTATAAGGCTTTATTTGTGCCACTTTATAACTTTGACTTTATAAAATTGTCTGAGCACAAAGAAGAAGAGTTCAGAATTTACAGAAATATCTGCTAAGACTGCCGCTTTACAAGAATGGTGTTTATTTTTTAAAAAAAGAGTCAGGAAGAGAGTCCCTATATCTTAAAAATTACCCATTTTTCACATTTTTAAATTTGGTTATGATTCTGGGTTTGACGCCTTTACTGCTATGAAAAATGTCATGTGATCTTTAACGATTGAGAGGTCAAACTCCAGACCTTGTGCTTTATATCTTATTTGAAAAGAGTTACTTATTTTTGTGTAGGGTACCCTGATTTGGAGATATCTCAGTGCCCTTGATCTGTGCATGCAACTCCGTCCACATCAATGTGAGTAGTTTGTGTGCAGACTGAAGCTAAACTGTGGCAGTGCTGCAATGTATTGCAAAGGAAAATTGCTTAGCGACAGATCTATTCCTCCTATCACAAGATGAAGACTTTATCTACTACAGGGGTCGGCAACCTTTCAGAAGCGGTGTGCCGAGTCTTCATTTATTCACTCTAATTTAAGGTATCGTGTGCCAGTAATACATTTTAATGTTTTTAGAAGGTCTCTTTCTATAAGTCTATAATCTATAACTAAACTATTGTTGTATGTAAAGTAAATAAGGTTTTTAAAATGTTTAAGAAGCTTCATTTAAAATTAAATTAAAATGCAGAGCCCCCCCGGACTGATGGCCAGGACCCGGGCAGTGTGAGTGCCACTGAAAATCAGCTCGCGTGCTGCCTTCGGCACATGTGCCATAGGTTGCCTACCCCGATCTACTACTTACTGTGCTCACCAGTATCATCTCATTGTTTCTTTGTGCTTCCCCTATCTGCCCAGCTTACTACCTGCTGTCTTCTATTAGCACTTTGTAAGTGCTTCAGGGAAAGAAGAGGCTCTTTGTTTGGTTTGTGTAGGGCCTATCACAATTAGACCCTGGCCTCTAGATGCTATTGCAATGCTAAATAATCAAAATAATTAATTATTGTATGAATTAGTCTGTACCTTTTTTTGGGGGGGGAGGGTTCCTATGGAAACTTAAATTGTATATGCCTAAGTAGCTGAATAACTAGAACTAAGTAGCTGAATAACTAGAACTAATAAGACATTAAACAAAATGGTTAAAGTGGATATGCCTAATATACAGAAGAGAATGAATAGACGTTTCTAGAGCCGAATAGACGTCTCAGGCTTCTTCTAAAGCATTTTTAAGAGAGCAAGGGTGCTCATTCTAGTAGCCACATAGTGCTTCCCAACCAGCACTCCTACTGTTTAGCATGACATTGGAAAACCCCCCCAGCAATCTCAACCTCAGCTGTGGCAGCTGCAGAACAGATGGAAACCAGTGTTTCTTGTCTCCTCCTCCTCCTCCTCACCCTCCTCCATTGCTAATTAACCTGCACAAAGGAAAGGGGAGTCATAAGATCTTAAGTGGAAAAGCCCATGTCTCTACTAATGCCACCTCTCTGCAAGAGTGGTGAAAAGTAAACAGAGTACTATATCTTAGCATGTACCACTCTGACTTTTCATCACACAGACCACACTTCAAATCTAAAGAAGTTGGTTACACTAATTCAGCGGGGCTTGCCTCAAAGCTCTAATGTACCCTGGCCTAAACCAATGAATGATTTAATTCATGACACTTTTGGCAGTTGACAGTCTCATAATCTGGGGAGACTTAAATCAATGTAATAAAGTCTAACTTCTCTAAGAGTACAGCAGCTATGTGTGTACGGGGCCAAATTCTGTTCTGAGGCACAATGGAGTTGCATAAGGTATATCTCAGCACAAAATTGGGCCCAGAACATTTTGGCCAATAGGGTAATCCATATTTCCTGTGTAAGAAATTTCCAGTATTTTGGATCTGACGTGGAAAATCAATAGCCACTTCTGCTACTGTAAAAACATTTCTAGTATTTTTGCATAATATGTGTAGGCTACTTATTTAATTTACAAATGTGATGACTGATAGCCATTTGGACTGCAGTAAATTATGCTACCAATGAATGGAGGTGGATTCTCACCCAGCTCTCTGTCTGCTTCTACTACTTATTTTTATTTATCGTTTGGAATAAAGTAGTGCCTAAGGTCCACTTAAGACAGAGTCCCAATTGTGATAGGTACTGTACAATTAAGGCCCTTTGTTTTCAGTTTAAACTGATTTTACCAAAAAAATCCTGTTTTAAAAAAAAATATTTGGTGTTTTTCCGATTTTCACCCTATTTTTGTATCATTCAAATATATACATTGCATGAGATATATGTATTATGATAATACATTACTCTGTGCATATATGCAAAGCTGCCTGTTGAAGTAAGGCTATGTATTAGTTGAGAAGATACACACAATAAACAAACAGGCACACATGCAAGCTTTGAAGCTCATGCCCGTCTGAACGTACTGATGAATCTCAGGCCCACCATGTACACATTTCAAGCCGTTAGTAGATAATGGTTTAAAGATTTGACACAGTGACAGGGGAAGAAAACAAAAATCTGTATCAGAATATGTTTCAGAACACAGGGAAGTATTCAAAAGTTAAAAAACAAAAACAAAAACAGGAGAAAAGGATGAAGTTGAGTGTATGCGCTGCAAATGGTGTGGCCCAATTATTAAATGTAAATATTTATAGGCTAATAGTTCTAAGTCTACAACAATAAACTGTTTATTCAAATGAAAAGCTTTACTTGGGGATTAGAGAGAGATTGTTTTCTTAAATTCAGAGGTGGCACTGTGTTTTGAGTTCCTTTTTACTTCTGCAGCCAGCCACATTGAATTCCGTTCATCAAAGCATTAATTGACTGAATACTTCCCCCCGGTCCTTCCATCCACCAAAATAAACCCCAATATTTACCCAGAAAAATTATTAGTAGTTTTTTGCACTGATTTTCACCTGTTTTTGTGGTAGTAGTCATAAACCCTGATAAATTCCTGGGAAAAATTAAATTAAATAAAAACCAAAAATGAAAGGTCGATGTACAACATACAACAATACAGTCTCTGCCCTGAGCAGACCAAATAGACAAGACAGACCAAGGGTAGAGAAAAGGGCTAGAACATGTAACCCAAGTGATGGTGTGCAAATGTTGTGTATTCTCAATGATTTTTTTTTTTTACAGATAGTTAAATAGTGTGATTTAACCTCATGGCATGCTGACACTTGGTCAGATGCTTACTTAAATAAAATGTTTAAAAAATGTGTTTTTAAAATAAGTGTAAAATTAAAAAACCCCATCCGGATTAATATTTACAGATGATGTCAGAAGAACCAAAATGTTTAGCAGGTGTTGACCCAGCCAATATTCCTGCATATTGTATATTATTGTCCAATATAATGCCTTTAGACAATTACATCACCATACCATTTCAGAGGTGTATGTATCCATTGGAGGATCATTAAATAGTGAAATTTCTCAATGTCACACAATTGCAGAAACAGTTGTGCTAAATGTCTGTGCTGATCCTCTGAGAAAAGGGACAGTGAAATGGCCTGTTCTTTAGATACAAAAGTCAATGGGTTGCAATTCAGACTGCAGCGTAAAACATAGGACAGCTGGTTGAAGATACATAAAGTTGTTTCTTTAAAACAAAACAAAACTGTCCAGGCCAGTCTCGAGCGCCTTTACTTATCAATGTTCATTTTTTGTATGTTTAGCACATTGGAAGCAGCTGCATGATGTTAACCATTCTCCAGTAATTTCCATTCTTAACTATTGCTGGATCCTTCTGATTTTTGGCCTCTTTCTTCCTCCATCCAAAATGCCACTGCTAACGCCCACTTCCTTCCCTGCCTCTCTGACTGTCTCCCCATACTCGGATCTCAGCCTGACCACCCTCTCCTTTTGCATTAAATTCAAGCTTTTTCACCTGGTTTCAAAGTGTGTTTAAAACTCTGCCTCTGCCTTGACCTTGCTGTACACCTCCTCTCCTATTTCCTACACTCCACCAGAACTTCTCTCCTGGTCACATCCTATTATCTCCTTTGGACCAGATTCATCAAATTATTTAAGCACATGCCAAATTTTAAACATGTGAGTAATCTCTTCCCCGTACTTTAGTTCCTTGCTGGTAACTTCTTTCATACCACTGTCCCATATGGGGGAGGGATAGCTCAGTGGTTTGAGCATTGGCCTGCTAAACCTAGGGTTGTGAATTCAATCCTGGTGGGGGCCATTTAGGGATCTAAGGCAAAAATCTATCTGGGGATTGGTCCTGCTTTGAGCAGGGGGTTGGACTAGATGACCTCCTGAGGTCCCTTCCAACCCTGATATTCTATGTTTAGAAACCTTCTTAAATTAAATTGTTAGTTGCATTACCATAGAACCTAGAAGCTCTAGCCATGGACCTGGCCCCGTTGTGCTAGATGTCATACAGAAAATGGAGTGCTGCTTTTTCTTAAACAAAACTCCCAGTCTCTTCAATGGGATTGCAGGGCTTTCAGGAGATGCTCAGCAGCTCTGGGCCACAAGGTGGGAAGTAAAGAGAATTTCTGTAAGTCTGTACATTTTGGAAGCTGTTTCCTACAAGAATGAAGGAGACTTTTGGCTGTGCCAACATTTCCTTGCATTTGCTTATAAATGAAAACTGGTCTGTGTCATAGAGATGGAATAGAGTAACTCTGAAGAGTGAAACAATGCTACAATAGGCCAGAAAAAGGCTCTGCTCCTGTTTCTTTTGAAGTCAAGGGGAGAAGGAGTGGGTCCACCATATTTGCTAAAAACAAGTTACCCCTTTTGTTCTGTGAAGGTTAGGAAGCACTGAATTATTTTTGGATCCTACTTTCCCTGATTCTGCACTTCTAATTCTCACTGGGTGGCACTTAATGCAAACAATCCCATGGGCTTCAGTGGGACAACTCTCACAAGTAAAGGTTGGCCCTTGTACCTTTAATTTCCATCTTGCTTTTTAAAGATGCTTCTTTGTAAAATCTCCAGAGTTTTGAAAATGATTCTTACACAGCTATATCAGCTCTCCTACTTAATTTCTTATTAAATATAGTTCCCCGCGTGCTTCCCCAGCATACATACAACAGATGCTTTTAGGAAATCAAGTTTGAGTTTTTAGGAAAGCTGTGCAAAACTTTTGTAATGAAATGCAAAACTTGCCCGAGTTGGGGTTTCATTAAAAACCTGAACCTCATGTCAAGTTTGCTGAAAGGTTCATCACAGCTCACAATTCTATACGAGCTAGGCTGGGCTGAGTTGTAAGTGAGTTAGTCTTTCAAGCGTAAGCCAGGTACAATATAGTGGTTTGCCCCAAAACCAGATAAAACTTGGTGGTTTGGGCAAAGAGGGTGCAAGCCCTTGTAAAGAGGAAACTGGAGGACAAATTGCTCAAATTCATAAAACACTTAATGGATAAAATAAGATACAATACAAATATAAGAGGAGGAATTGCAGTCCAATAGAGAGGGCTTTGGGCTGGGAGCTAGGAGACTAAGGTTCTGTTCCTAGCTCTAGCATTGACTAATTGCCTGACCTTGAGCAATTATTAAACTTTTCAGTGCCTCAGTATTCCCCATCTGCGAAAACTTTTGCCCCCTTTGCAGAGCATTTTGAGATCTATGTGAGAGAGGTGCTCTATAAGTGCATTACTGTATGGTGCTACACAAGTGGAATCATATAAGGAAGAAAGGTGCTATCTCAGTGCTGCTGTTTTTTATGTCTATTCTTGTTTCACACCTCTTAACCCTTCAAATTCCATTCAGTCTAGTAGATTGTCATAGAGGTTATTCCTGGGAGGTAAACTTTTGTTAGCATCATTCCCATATAATTCATAGGCGGGAACAACTTGTACATTGTTGGAGCAGTTGCATTTTACTATTTCTACTTTCTTTCTATGAAAACTCAGTTAAGGGTTTAATTAGCGAGAGGCCTAAAGAGAGAAGTTTTTAAAGCACCTAAGTACCTTAGGCACCTAAATCCCATTTTTAAAAGTGACTTAGATGCTTAGAGAGTCTAAATCTTATTGAAAGTCAATGGGAGTTAGGTTCCTAAATCACTTAGGCACATGACAAAATTTTACTCCAAGTCAGTTTGAGGTGTTTGGGTCTATCTGAAGTTTATAAACTTTGAGGTATTGCGATCCTGAGTTTTGGTTCAGGCCAATCATTAGTTTTAATAAAGTAACTACTGTGTCTATGCTAGTGGCCGGAGGATTAGAGTATCAGTGCAGTTTCAGATTCTTGTCTCTCTAGTAACTAATACATTTAGGGGAAAAGGAACTATTTTTCATTTCCTTCTGCAAAGATTATTTAACATCCAAATACTCGTAAGTCTGTCAGCATTGAGTTTTTGGATGAACACAAATCTACAGTATTGTCTACATATCCAACATGCTGTGCATTTTGGGATTACCCTTTTCAGCTTTAAACAATTTAGATGACAAAGTCCATGGTCAAGCTTCATCATGAGTATCTTGAAAAATGGGAAATATGGATTTAGAAATGTAATGAGGCTAGTGGCTTGGGAGCAGCCCTAAGACATAAGGATATGTTAGACAGCTCTGCCCCTGGGTAATAGATACCAGGGGCACCGCAGAGCTGAGTGTATAGCTTGGGAAAGAAGAATGGATTAGGGATGCAGCCTAGATTTGAAATCCTTCAGAGCTCTACTCCTGGTTCATCCGCTGACCTGTCCTATGGCCATAGTCAAGTCATGGAGGCCCAGATCCTCAAAGGTGTTTAGGTGCCTAGTTCCTATTTGAAGTCAATGGGAGTTAAGCACCCAAATAGCTTGGAGGATCTGGCCAGAGAGTCCAGTCGTGCTCCAGCTCAACAAACTCAAGAAGAAATTAGGCTGTGTTGTGTTGGAAATGTGGATGGCTGAACTCTCCATGGGAGGGCAAATGCCTTACAAGTATTTTTATTCTTGCTCAGTTCCTTATAGGCTTGAATGGTATGTAGCTAGGGAACCCTCTTGGGTCTGAAGATTGTTGTGAACAAGCGGGACTGGTAGGATGTTTGTGGCTGGGATTAGTGGGCAGTCACTGAGACAGGCATGTCACCTACCAGAAAATTGTCTGCAACCCTTTGCTACATTCTGTATTGGCAATCTCCATAGTATTGGGCTCCTTCACGTATGGTGGTCTGCAACAGTTAAGTAAAACCGACTGTCAGCGGCTCCTATTAGTAATTTGTTTGGAGAGTACCTGCATTACTTCATAAATGAAAAATATTATCCCTATTCTAGCAGCCACAGATGCGAAAACTGCATAGATGGCTGAGTGTAATCCATTCATTGATTTATGGACCCTGAGTCCCCCAAAGAGAGTCACAAATCCACATGATGTCCCTGAGTGCTGGATTTTGCATTTGGATTTCTGTGTTTGCTGAAAGATGGGCAAAATGACATTCAGCCAGACAGCTCCCTGTTGACCGCACATCGAAGGAGGTTGTGTGTATGGAATAACTTACACTCAAGAAATGTGTTCTTATGATGGCTGTTTAAGAGGCTAGGATATGAATAAGTGGAGTCGAGGGCTAAAACCTCCCACTTTTGCTTCCAAACCACTCTGCCTTGAGGGGATTATCCAATATAGAGGCCAAAGACTCCTCAGGCATATTTTGGTGTATGCTATGATTCTGGAGAACTGTGGTTAGTGTGTAGGCTGCTGCTAGCTTCCAGAACATACAGATCATTCCATTCTTTGATGATGGGCAGGTATCTCAGATCAGGATCAGGCTCAACTTACAAAACAACTTAACAGCATTTTAGCTGACAATATGCACATAAAACAATAGAGAAAATGAAGTTGTATTGTGTTAACTGAATCTCATTTAGGTTTTTTTGGGGGGTGGTGTGTGAAATGATTTAACAGAAAACTTCTTAAATTTTACTTTGAATAAATGGATATCAAAACACTTGTTAATGTCAGTGGTAGGATAATAATGGGAATGGGGCCTAAACCATAATGGTTCTGCTGGATATGGCTGCAATTAAAATAGATATAATTTTCAAATGTCAAGCAAATAACTGATCAACTGGATAAATCAGACTAAAAGAGAAGCCACATTTAATTTGTTACCGCCCTTCATTGCTGAATCATATTATTCTGCTTTTGCATGCTATGGGGATGAAATCTGTTGCATGCCAATTTTTAAATTGTGGGCTACATTTTGGATGATTATTTCTTACTTTATTTTGCATCGCTATCAGTGAAACATTGCTACACAGTTCTCTCTATTGCTTTGAATCAGTGCAAGACATTTTCT
Source organism: Mauremys mutica (assembly GCF_020497125.1). NCBI lineage: Eukaryota > Metazoa > Chordata > Testudines > Geoemydidae > Mauremys > Mauremys mutica. The sequence goes on from NC_059074.1 coordinate 24,429,143, forward strand.
GCATCCAGCCAGCAACTAGCAAAATTCTTTCCTCTTCCCTACCCCCCCCTTCCCCAATCCTTTGTGAAAAGAAATGAACAATATTATTATGCTATTGTGTTCTGATCATCTAGGTAAAATCCAACCATTCTTTGCACAGATTCATTTTGACCATGGCAGATGAGAATATAAATAGGGTTGAGAGCAGATAGGGGTGTCTGGATATTAATGTATGGACCATAGCCATTGCTCCTAGCCCCAACCCTTAATGTCTCTTTGCAGTTCTGGCATCCAAGGAGATATAAATTAGCATCTTCATGGAGTTTGTGAGAGCCACAATCAGGAGGGGAATAGTTCCCTCTTATGTTTCTCCACAGCAATGGATTTTAGGATATGTACTAGTTAAGTCAGACTCTGGGCCCATAGTTTACTATATGAATCATTAACAGTATGTTCCCATCAGAAACAATGTAGTGACCTTGAAATCTTTAATTTAAATTATTTAACTATATTGACTTGTATATAGGCCATGAGTAAATAAATACCCTATATACAAGAAAATACATTTACTGAAAAAATCTATCTGAAATACAATTTGGTTCATTTAATACACCTTGAATGCATTTAATACTTTCATATGGCCTAAATATTTCCACATTGATTTTTTTCCTTATTTTTAATCTACTTTACGGTGAACATATGACAATGGATCGTTGATTTATTGCGAGTGTAGCAATAGGTTTATAACTGCATGAATCATGCAGATTGCTCAATTCACCACATGCCTTAATAAAAGTTTCACTTTAATAAAACAGAGCTAAGGCAAATATGCCCAGAGTCTGGTCTGACATTCCTTATACATTACCCTGCCTCAGGAAATTATTACTATATATTTTACAGCAGCTACAGTAGGTTGGGGATCAGGATTAGAACATACTAACTACCGTGACATTTAGCAGAACTCCTGTGCATACAGTTAACCCTCACAGGGATGGAATGGAGCAAATACATGCTAGGATGCACATTCGGTAAGCTTCCTTCATTTCACCTATGTAAATGTGAATATAGCAAATTTATATTTAAGTGTAATAATTATTTATGTTTTAAAAACGCTTTGTAATTATAGTGACTTGTATAGCACCTTTCAGCCAGGGATCCCAAAGCACATTACAAAAATTAAATCTCACAGAATTGCTGAGAGATGGGTAAATAATATTTTGAGAGATGGCAGATTTCCATATCTTCCAGAGTCAAGGAGGGGGTGGGGGTATGAATTCCCTGATTCAGACTTCAGATCCAATTCTGAATTGGATCTAAAAGTGGAAGTGCTGATTTTCAGGCTCCCGGATAATGAGATTCCAATCTTATGGGAACAGCAGCTCTCCTAGTATTTTCAGCATTCTAGTTAGAACTGGTCTCACTAGATTTCAGCCCCAAATGGAGACACTGTCGTGACAAAAGGTTGTGAGATTTCAGCATTCACTTAGCCCTAATTCAGCATTGAATTTGAACCCTGGCTAAACGTAATCTGGCAATTTTCAAAACTCTGTACAAATATATATTCATCTGCTCTGATCAGTTTTCATCAAGACCTTCTTTTTCCTTCTCTCTCAGTTGATCACAGTTGTAGACCTGCTTTATAATAGTGTTCATCATTGGCCCAAGTACTGACTTCAATATCATCCTGTACATACATATTACAGAAAATCAGTGCTTGGGATAAATTAAGAGTTATTCACTGTAATAGCTGACACTGGTACGTGAGTCTTTATATAAGATGTAGGGATTGTGCCCATTTTAATTTCGAGGTTTTTTTTCCTCCAAATTTCAGTTAGGACCATTAATTAACATTTGCTTTTCTAAGTCTTCACATTGAATTGATGTATGCATTGTACAGTCTTTATGAAGTAAATAAAATATGACCACCGCACTGAAGTATACCTTGCACTACATCCCTCATAACTGTGAGACTTTTGCCTATATCTCTATCTGCACAGTGTACTATACAGGTGAGATATTCAATGAGCACTCAGTTTCGCCCTAACTGTTCCCACTGAAGTTGCCTGGGGACAATAATATAATACACTTTCTCCCATCCATTGTCTGTCTAGGCCATGTGACGTAGAGGATAGACCACTAGCTGGAGACTTGGGTTCTACTTCTGGCTCAGTAATTGGGCTGGTGGGTGACCTTTGGCAGGTTACATCCTTGCTCTGTGCTTCGGTTTCCCATCTGTAAAATAGAGATAATGATATTGGCCTCCTTTGTAAAGTGCTCTGAGAACTATGGATAAAAAGTGCTACATATGAGCTAGATGTGTAGTCTTTAAGCTATTTGGGGATGTGATTGTCTTTTATTATGTGTATGTACAGCTCCTAGCACTGTAGATCCCAATTCTGGTTGGGGTTTCTGTAATAAATAGAATAATAATTCTTTGCTTTGGGTTCAATCTTAGTAATGGCTGAAAGTTCAGGGGAATTCCAGTTTATTCCAAACTAGTTTGTCTATATTTAGTTTGTCTAATTCTTAAATATATTTCTTTTTTTCTTGGCTTTTGACGGCTTGAGTGCCATGTAATGCTATAATTCTACTTGTCAGCAATAGCCTATTCCTTAACTGTCTTGAAATCTGACTTTTGTGTGTTTAAGTCTAACATAAAAATAAATATGTTGGCTGGCAAAGGAACATTTTGCACATTAATTTTATTGTTTGTTTTCTCTTTTTAAAAATCCTGTGCAATCCATGAAATATATCATCTAGAAAACAGGATAATTGTATATGAAGATATAATTTATGAAAATGAGTGGCATTATATAATGTAATTCAATTTGGAGAGATCTACATAAAGCTCATTTTGTTTATTTTTGGTTAGTAGCAGAGATGAACTTTATAAAGCAGAGAGATTCAAGGAGGTCAGCCTAGATGATCACCATGGTTCCTTCTGGCCTTGGTATCAATGAATAAGTCTGCTTAGTTAGTTGTCTAGGTGTATGGATGCATTCTCCAAAGTCCCAACTTATTGGCAGATGCTCTAAGCCAATGATCCTTACAATGATCCTGGATGTTCTGATTGTACAAAGGTGATAATTCTGAGAGTGATTCTGTGAGAATGTAGAATGCTGTATTCTCTCTAACACTTTCTAAAATGAATATGAATTAATTAGTATAGACTCTGTTGGAAAAGCTCTATAGAAATGAATAGAGAATGAAATTCTCTCCACTGGGTTTTTGAACCATTCTTTATAATTTAATAAAATTGTATAGAAGGGTTATTTTCTAACAGAGTTCAGGAACATTTTCTAGAAAAGCAGCAAAGAATCCTGTGGCACCTTATAGACTAACAGACGTTTTGGAGCATGAGCTTTCGTGGGGGAATACCCATTTTGACTATTCGTGAATTCACCCACGAAAGCTCATGCTCCAAAATGTCTGTTAGTCTATAAGGTGCCACAGGATTCTTTGCTGCTTTTACAGATCCAGACTAACACGGCTACCCCTCTGATATTTTCTAGAAAAGATCTCATTCTCTAGAAATTACCCTGGAAAACTTATAACATTAAATAGAGAAAAATATTTCATCCCTATTAAATTCTATAGGATTTTTCATATAAGAAAAATAAAAATACAATTTATTCAGCAAAGACCAAATCCTGCTTCTGTTGAAGTCAACAACAAATCTCTCACTGACTTCAGTAGAAGCAGAACTTGGTCCCAAATGAAGAAGAAAATGTACAGAAGATAAAAAGTAGTAACCTAATTCTTATTTAACCAAACTTTGAGAAGTACTGTGTTCACACTACACACAATTTACAGGAATGAGACTCTGACCTGACAGAGTAGTTACTTCTCTGGAATGGGACAAAGTAAATATTTTTTCTGCGATTTACAGTTCTTAAGAGGGAATGGACTTTCCTGAAATAACAGACTTGGCCCTTCAAACAATATCTTTTATCTGAGCTCTTAAAGGATTTAAAAAACATAAATTAAGGATTGCAACACCTGAGAGAGATGGGGAAATTGAGGCACAAAGATGTTAGGATGTTTTTCTGAGGTCTTTTAGGAAGTTTGTGACAGAACAGGTCTCCTGACTCTTTTAGTCCTGAGTTCCAACTACTGGACTATGCTTCCCTTTTCTACATAGTTACGGGCAGGAGAACTGGTTAATCCAAACCTGAGCCAAACTTGTTTCAGGTGCTAAGAAGTTCCGTTAATTGTATCTCTCCCACCCCCATTCACATCTGTCTGCCTCACGTATTGATGTGCTTCCATTACTTAGGGTCTGAGCTCCTGACAACCACACATCTGTGTGGGGCAGGGAAGCACTAGTATCACCATTTTACAGAGTGGAAACTGAGGCACCAGGGGATTAAGCAATTTATCCAAGGTCATGCCGGATGCCTGTGGTAGAGAGGATGTTGAGCTTAGGACTTCCAAGTAATCAACTAGAACCCTAACCACAGGTCCATATTTCCTCTTCTACCTGTCCGGGATTGGGAGTTAAAATACTGAAGCACCACAAGGGAGGTTTTTGAGGTATAGACATATCAGATATGTCATAAACCAAGGAATATCAGAAACTTGCAATTGACCGTGTTTTTGCTAAATATCTAACATAATTCTAATCAGTATTGGTTCAGATATCAGTGTTAAACTTCTGCACTTTATGTGGTTCACTTCTCATCAGTTATAGTCAGCCCCTGAGGAATGGACAATTTCTCATTAAACCTTTCATCATGATAATTGTAACTATAGAGAGGGGTGACAAGCCATTGTGTTGCCACTTCAGCTCCACTGCCATTCTCAGAAGTCCTTCTTTTAGGGCACAGAATTCTGAGAATGAAAATGTCCAGTGCAGTGACGAAACCAACTGGATGGTGGTCTGTCAGGTGGGCAAAAGAGAAGGCTCTTCTCCAAACATTGCCTTGTGCTCCATGGCTGCTGCTAGAGGCACTTTTAGTTGCTATGAGTTTACACAAGTGTGGTAAAGATTCTAATGCCGCAGCACCAGGGCGGGTGCAAGGATGTTTTGCACCCTAGGTGAAACTTCCACCTTGCACCCCCGACCCCGAGCCCTGTGACAGCTCTCTGCCACCCCCCTCCACCTTAAGGTGCCCCCCCCGCGGCAGCTGCCCCCCTCCATCCTGAGGCACCCCCCCATGGCAGCTCCCCCCGGCCCGGGGAGCTGTGCGGCAGCTCTCCGCCCCAGCTCACCTCTGCTCCGCCTCCTCCCCGAGCACGCCGTTGCCGCTCCACTTCTCCTGCCTCCCAGGCTTGCAGCACCAATCAGCTGTTTGGTGCCGCAAGCCTGGGAGGAAGAGAAGCAGAGCAGGGCGGTGTGCTCAGGGGAGGAGGTGGAGCAGAGGTGAGCTGGGGTGGGGAGCGGTTCCCCTGTGTGCCGCGCCTCCCCTTACTTGCTGCAGGCAGCCCTCCCCGCGCCCCCCTGCCCCAGGTCCCTCCGCCTAAATGCCAACGACGACCAGGGCGGCCGAAGATCCGGCCGCCACGGTCGCCACCAAAGGACCCGAAATGCCGCCCCCCAAATGCTAGTGTCCTAGGCGACCGCCTAGGTCGCCTAATGGGTTGCACCGGCCCTGCACAGCACCACATTATATTGGGTAATGTATAGAAAACATACATAGAGAGTGCGCTTAGCCTTACAGATACCTATCTAAAATGTAGTGAAATAAGTGTTTCTTTGTGAACAGGGGCCCTATGCCCAGCATTTGCACCACACTGCTTAATCTGGCCTACAGCCTATATAAAGATACATAGACTATAAAGAAAACACTTATTTCGGAATGTGATGTGAAAACTTGTAAAACATTGCCTTTGTCCACAGAACATGTATTCATTCCGGAATGTTAAACAAACACAGTAACATTTCCAATGGTCTCTTTCTCTTCTGGCATTTTGGGGTCCAAATTTAAAACTGATATGTTACTAAGTAAGGCCAATAAAGTAAAGTGAGTAAACAAGATGATTTTTTAAAAAGGAGAGTCAGGGGATCTAAGTGTAGCTTTTCTTAGCAGGGGTTTGGACTTGAGACAAAGTGAGACCCCAATCCTCCAATGAGCTCCATATAATGGGATTCCTCAGTCAGTCTTCATGGTCTTCACTGTAGCATCAGAGCTGTAAAAAATACAGTCATGTTAGAGCTTTCCTTTGCCACAAACCGTGACGGGTTTAGATAAAATATAACCGGTAGAGCTAGCCAGAAAACTGGATTTTCCCATTAATAGTTTTCAGAGGAAAAAATCTTTGGCAATTTTCCCATTGGAAAATGCTGGTTTTCCTGAGAGAAATTCCAAAAGTTGTGAGTAGTTTTTTTCCTAATTTCCCACACTTTTTGCTTCCCAAACTTTCCCAGCTTGGGAACATCAACAATAATGTGAGAAAGTGGGCAGTTGACAAAAGTTTGGCAAAACCTGGAAAATAGAAAGAAAATTAAGAAAAGAAACCCACAAGTTCTTTCTTTTTTAAGTATCACAGGGGTAGCCATGTTAGCTTGGATCTGTAAAAGCAGCAAAGAGTCCTGTGGCACCTTATAGACTAACAGACGTTTTGGAGCATGAGCTTTCATGGGTGAATACCCCACGAAAGCTCATGCTCCAAAACGTCTGTTAGTCTATAAGGTGCCACAGGATTCTTTGCTGCTTTCTTTTTTAAAAAAGTGAAAATTTCCTCAAATTTTCTTTTTAATTTTTTTCATTTAGAAAAATGTCAGAAAATGAGCAATTGCAACAAATTATCAGAAATTTTTCAACCAGCTGTAATAATCATTTTTTATTATTTCTTCTTTTAAAGGGATCCTCCTTCCTGGCCCTTTGTTACATTTACAGCCACTTACACAACTTTCCAACCTGTCTCCCTTTGCATCCTCACATCCCCTTTTTTTCTGCATTATATCTACAGGCTACTGTTCCCCCACAATGTCTAATGTTAATCAGAAACACTGTGATGTGACTCACGTTGGGGTTTTTCTGTTTAATTTTCACTCTTAAATGTAAGGCTTCCGCCCTCCATTTTCCACACTCAAGTCACTTAAACACATGAAATGATACTATACACTCTCTATTATATCATCGGCTGCTAAATGTACAGTATTTGATTAAATGTCTGAACCTCAGCAGTAGTGGAAATACATTATATGAAATGTGTTTGAATTCAGGGGGCTTTGGTTTAAATGTTAGCCATCTCAGGGACCTCACTGAGGATCTATGTAAAGAAGACAATGTGAAGGGGTCACTCCCAAGTGTTGCATTTCTCTTCCTTGCTTTTTGTGTCCTCCTTGCTTCCTGTATACTCCATCTATCTCAGGGAAGTGCAGTGTAAGACTGGGATATGTCACCAATGGGAAAAAAAGTTGGCTAGAATCAGTCAAATACCCGCCATGATTACAATATCATATGGTTCTTTTTTTATAAGATATTTACGGAGGAACTATATGCAAAACCCAATAAAAAAATCTAGCTTCTGTTGAGCCATATAATCTTTGGTGTAATTTTAATGCACAGCACAGAACTAGCACCCCAAGGCTGTGAAAATGAGGCACTGGTATGTCATGTGGGGAAGGGAGCAGTGAAAGATAGATAGTGCCTGGATTTGGCCAGGATGCCAAGAAAGGGAATGGAAGTTAGAAAAGCTGTTAGGAAACATAGATTGGTAAAGGTGTCGAAGGAAGACTGAACGGGCAGGACTCAGGGGAATCTGGAAGAGTCTTATGGACAATATATGAGGTGAAAGGCTGTGTTTGAAAGCATCCCTATCAACCATTTCTGGGCTCTTCCTCTCCTGTTTCAGCCTTTCATTTACTAGGCATTTATTACACTGTTGGTTTCCCTCTCTCCAGTGACTCTTTCCTAGTAAATTATCAGCAGGGTAGCCATGTTTGTCGCTTTTTACAGATCCAGACTAAGAGTCCTGTGGCACCTTATAGAATAACAGTCGTATTGGAGCATGAGCTTTCGTGGGTGAATACCCACTTCGTCAGACGCAAGCTTATGCTCCAATACGTCTGTTAAGGTGCCACAGGACTCTTTGTCGCTTTTTCCTGGTAAATGACATTCCAAGACTTAAGTCAGCCAGGTGTCCAGGTGCTTCCCCTCTCCCACCTTTGAACAACATTCACATGAAATCCAGAAAGCAGATAGGATACCTCATCATTTTCCTACAGGCCAGGTTGGTGTTTTCTTTTGCATTCGCTCTTGTGGCACCCATCCATGCTTGGGGAGGTTAACGCTGATTGTTTTCACTTACTGCTGGTGCAGCTTTGAAAAGCTGTGACCATGCCGGCTGGTTTTCTGGTGTACAGTTTATTTCCTTTACCCCTGGCTTTTAGCAAAACCTTCCATTTTTCTTCTCCCACAGCCATCTCCCTGCTGACTCCTCTAGCTATTTGTGGGATCTAATCTCTCTCCCAAATTTCCTTCTCCCACTCCCCACATGCCCCACTCACAACTTGACAAGAGCATTACTTTCCCCTCCCCGGTAGTATTTATGACTTAAGTTCCAACTCTTATTTTCCCACCTGACTTGGCATCTGATTCTGATTCCATAAATAGGTCCGATTATGAAACTTCTTGGACTGGTACTCGGCTGGCACAGGTGTCAAAACATTCTGTTCCTTCACCAGAAACATATCAGTTATTTAGATCTTTCAGAATGGAACAGCAGGCCCAAGCTGTCCATATGCTTTTACTTTCTTTATTTTGGTCTCCCTGTGTGTGTGTGGCTTTTTAGACTGTGCCGGGGACCAACCCTTTGCAATTCAGGATTGGCAGAAGAATTTCTCAGATGAACATTTACCACTGTTTGTTTGTCAGAATGCATCCTTCGGCTACAGAAAAAAAGGGGGACAGCAAAGTGGTTACAGATGTAGCATAGCAAAAGTGACTGCAAAAAAATGCCTTCATAAGTGCATGTTTGTATTTCTCTTTAAAAATAAAAAAAAAGCTTTCAGAATGGAATATGTAGTAAAAAGATAAAGACTCCTCCTTAGTAGTCTGATTATTACTGAATTATTGTAATCCAAAACGGCTGAGACAATTCAAAAACACAACACTGAGAATTTACACCAGGGGGCAGAGGGGCAGACAGGATGAACAAATAGGCCTTTTCCATCTCAAACGTCTGTTTTAATATTCTTTGGAGTTGGATCAACTGTAAATCATTGCAATTCATTGAACTTTGGCTACAACTGATTGCAGGGCTGTTCTGAGACTCTTCGTTAGTTTTTGTAGCCAAACTAACGGATGCCTTTGGATTGATCATGAACCTTAGACCAACTGTGGAAACACTGGCCTTAAAAGTATTGAGAACATATGATCTGCCATGCTGGATTAGACCAGTGATCCAACTAGTTTGGTATTTTGTTTCCTACACAGGCCAGTGTCAGATGGTTTAGATGAAGGTTCAAGTAACCATGCAATGGACAATTATGGAATAACCTGCTCATAAAGCCAGCTTTGTCCTGATGTCTGTCAGCTAGTGGCAGCGTTGTGCCCTGATGGATGAGGATTTATTTTACTTAAATTAAATGTAAGTGTAGATGTTCTCATTCTCCATATTCATTTATATAACCATTAGACTTCTACCAAGATCTTGGTCTCAGTGATATTTCAGGGGAATAGGTCCCACAGGTAATTTATGCACTGGATTAAATTTAAAAAAATCTTTCATATTTTTAGTGTATTCCCTTTATATTTCATGAAAAATTCCTTTGGTCTTGCCTTGCAAGAGTGTGAGCAGGTGTGCTGACTTGCCTTTTCTTTAGCATTTGTTATTTCAGAGGTTCTCAGCCTGTAATCAGAGACAGGTGTGAACTAAGACAGGTAAACTAAGTGCCAGCTCTGGCCAAGGCCGTAGGCATTAGCTAAGAACTGACAAACTCATAGCTGGAAACCAAACCAGCTCATTTGTATGTTAGTTTTGTTCAGAATAGGTGTTCGTCTCATAAGAATGTATTTAGTGTTTAGACTCTATGAAATGCTTGTAAGTTGCTGCCTGCATTAATTGCACTATAAGGAAATAGGTACATTTTGTTTATAACTTTGAAAAAGTTTGCTCTGAACTTGTGAACCCGGGCATGAGAATCGCCCCTACCCCCACCCATACAGGAGGACTATCAAAATTAAGTGGGCCATTATTAAACAGAAGCTTTATTAATTGTCCCATTCACCCATGGAGAAAAACATGCAGAAGGCCTCGACCCATCAGTTTGAATGCTGGAAGAGGGAAATAGAAATAGGTGACATGAAGATTTTTCATCTCTTTACTGTTTGAACTCTCATGGGGCCAGAGACGTTAAAATAAGGCAGGGCTCTCCGGGGATTACTTCTGGGTCCCCTCTTTAGATTGCAACTCATTTGTGTGTATATATTTGCTTGCTTTAACCTGTGAATGACTATTTCTTTTTCCTAGTTAATAGAACATAGGTAATTTATTACAGGGTTGGCTATATGCAGTATCTGTGGTGTAAGATCTAGGGTATCAATTGATCTGGGGTAAGTGACTGGTCTCTTGGCACTGGAAGCAATGTGAGTAGTTTGATTTTTTTGGTGTAAGTCAGTGGTTCTCAACCAGGGGTCTGGAGCCTCCTGAGGGGCCACAAACGGGCTTCAGGGGGTCCATCAAGCAAGGCCAGCGTTACATTCGCTGGGGCCCAGGGCAGAAAACTGAAGTCCCACCACATAGTGCTGAAGCCCAGGGCCCTGAGCTCCACCACCTAGGGCTGAAGCTGAAGCCTGAGCAATGTAGCTTTGCGGGGGCCCATGGGGCACCAGGCAATTGCCCTGCTTGCTACCCCCTAACACTAGCCCTGGCTTTTATATGCAGAAAACCAGTTATTGTGGCACAGGTGAGCCGTGGAGTTTTTAATAGCATGTTGGGTGAGGGGCTGCTCCAAAGTTTGTGGTGATGGGATCCAGAGTATGGGTTTGGGGCCACCTCTAACTGAAGCTTGCTAAAATACTGTCTGCTACGCTTGCTTTTCTCTTTAACTGACATAGAAACTAACCATGAAGCTCTGAAATTGCTGCTTATGATTCTGCTCCTTCTTATACTCCACCTTTCTTATATATAGACTTCTGTACAGCTTGAGAGAGGCTACCACATAGCACACTTCCCAGGAGAGGAATCACACCAGCGCCAAGCTAGGAGACACACACACACACTGCGTGCAATCCTTCCTCTGTGCATCTTCCCGCCAACTGCAAATGTCTTTAAGGACATGAGTTGGCAGAATAGATTCCTCACTTGCCACAACGAGGGGTGGAAGCTTGATTTAGGATTCCTACTACAGGCCAGTCAGTAAACCACAAGCTTTTGGTAGAAGTGTACTAAATGGGTGAATTTCCCTTCCCCAGCTCAAATATCAGCACCTTCTGGAGGAGAATATGATCACCATTCTGCTTACTGTGGTCTCTGGCAGCCTAAGGAATGAGAGGATTCTGGGGTACCTCCCGCTTGGCAACACAATACCTAGCAGCTGTGTTTTGGGAACAGTGTTCACTCTAGGTGATCTCCTGAGCAGAGGGGATCTGCTGGAAAAGTGGCACCGGGAAGCACAAATCCTATGGGGATTTTCAGGGAGCAAGGTGCAGAGAGGCCCTTGTTAGAACCTTATGCAAGTGGTGCAAATGCTTTTCTCACTGGCCATGCAGAGGCTAATGCAGAAGGACCGGTGTTGCCCTTTGCACTTATTGTGTGCAAGGACCAAAACTATGTCTCACCCATGCAAAAGGCTGGGTGAAGGCTACTTGTACCCTTTTCCTCCTCCTCAAGCCCTGTGCTCTTGTTCCAATCTCACCCATAGCTACAATGGTGCTAAAACATTGTTCAGTTTGTTCACCTACCTGTTTAAGCCCCGTCTGTATTCCCTTACATTGAGTGGGCTATTTTTGTTTTTTCTGAATGCTACGGGTGTGAGGCAGCTGTAAACATTGTCTGTTAATGTTGCTTTCATCAGTTAAAGAAATGAAGTGTGGTAACAATTGGCCCCGGTCCTCTGAAAAGTTATGCTGCTTCCATAGAGCATGTGTCTGCTTGTTTACATAATTTCTTCCGGTTCTCAGTACATCCTCATCCTTATATGGGCATATTGTCTGAGTGAAGTGCTTATAGTGGGGATGAGTCTTAACAGGTGTTCTTCAGTATCCATAATAACAATGGTTTTGAATTTACGTGATCTCTTCCCTCCCCAGCTTCTTGTTGGGAGTTGCTCAAATCCCCCAATTACCTGATCATGGTAGTGGAAATCTCCCATCCACTCTCATATCAGAGGGGCTTATCTGACCCTTCCTTCTCTCCTCTTTAAATTTCCAGTGACTTGGGGAAGAAATCTTCCACCCAGTGAAGCCATCATAACGGAACTATTAGCAAAGGAGATGTCATCTTTCTGTTATAAGCCATTTTTAGTATCTTCTCTTCTGATCTGACTATCAGTCACACAGGGCAGCATTCCCTGAACACGTACCCTGATATTTTCTATTCCCTGAATGTCACAACTAATACATTAAGCTGTCATATAAGGTGAAATCCCAAGGGAGTTAAATAGACCGGCCTTGATTGTTGTGAGGCTTGGAAGGTTTCTGGAGCATCCACAGACTATGCAGCTTTGCTGGTAGTTAAAATATGGAGAGGGTCTATGCATAAAGAGAATAATTAGGAAACTTATTCAATGCTCATTGAAGTCCTTGGATAGACTCTCATTGACTTCAATGGATCAGACTCCTATGTAAGCACCTGTCTGCAAAAAAAATATATGTATCCAAAACAAGACTCATTTGAGAAATGAATCATTCTTCTAACTGAGCTTTTCCATGTAAATGTACAAAATTCAGGCAAGTATTCTATAAAGTCATATTCTCTTTGCCTGTCTGTATAGAGGTCATTAATATCTCATATCATCTAGTTCCTCTATGTCACTTTATTGCACATCCTTGTAGAGTGACATATTGTATGGCCACATTCTTCAGCTCGTAATAGTCTAGGAGGAGTTTGCTCATTTAGGATGACTACATTCTATTAAAATATAAGGTAACAGCTCACAAATACCAACATTTCAAATAAGTACAACACACTTCTTGTTCTGCATTGAACTCAGAATGATATGGTCACTGGATAGGTCTTTGAAAAGTCTACTTATACGTTGGGATAATAGTAAGGCAGGAAAAATTGCGTTGGCATTCTTGTGGATTTGAGCCATGTCAGGAATGAAATAAAAATCCAAGGTAGGGGGTAAAGTTTCTAGCTTCCCCTCCCGCATTCTGACACTTCAGCAACAACTGCACAACTCCATTCCCAGAGAGTAATAAAAACAGCAAGTTGTTAGCAAATAATAGAGACGCCGCTTTCTGCCGCCTTGCCTTGTTCGCTATAAAAGACTGAATATTAGTTCACAATCTTGAATATCTGTCACCACATCATCTGTCTTGCTTGAGCACCAAGACACAGTTAGTGGGTAATAAATGTCCTCTTACTGAAAGAGAATGAATACCCCGTATACCAAACTGTCATAGAATTTTCTGCTTCGTGCAACATTTTCTTATGTAAAGTTAGTCTAGATCGTTTTCACCAGAGGTTGTTTATTTAACCTCTGCTTCATGATATATTTGTCAACCCGATTACATATTCCATGAATTCTGCTTCACCCAGAAAACATGAAAAATGGCATTGATAAATCAAAAATTTTTCCCCCACTCCCCTTTTCTAATATTTAATTAATCTTCATCCTTTCCCCAGGCTTCTCACACTGCTATTAGCTGGTGAAAAAGGCTGGCTGTAAATCCATTTCAGGATTTCTTTGAGCCAAGCCAGGACACAACCATTTAAACAATGTTGACTCCTGGCTAAGCAATACAAAAATAATTTTCATGGATGTAATTTGTTTGCATGTGTGATGTGAGCTTTTCATTGCTACCCTATCAAATACACGAAGATTAGATGAGTAGTAGCAATACCATACCACAATTACTTCAGCAAAAATATAAATAAAAATATTCAGAACTCACCAAGACTTTTGAGAGAAATGTCAACAAAACCAAAAACATGTAGTAGTGGTATATTAAGGGTCCAAAATTAGGTGGAACTCTTCACCCCTAAACACTTCACAAACTTAGCTGAGGTTCTCCCGAAAACAGAGAGACTTTTATACCTGTAGAAGCAGCAAAGAATCCTGTGACACCTTATAGACTAACAGACGTTTTGCAGCATGAGCTTTCGTGAGTGAATACCCACTTCTTCGGATGCAAGTGGGTCTTGCATCTGAAGAAGTGGGTATTCACCCACGAAAGCGCATGCTGCAAAACATCTGTTAGTCTATAAGGTGCCACAGGATTCTTTGCTGCTTCTACAGAACCAGACTAACACGGCTACCCCTCTGATACTTTTATTCCTGCTTTTTGTTGATCCCAACACCAGTCCTGGGGTGGGGTGATGGAATGTGATGGCAGCTCTGAACAACCAGTGACCTTTAGAGAAAAATCAGTGACAAGCTGCTTAGGCTACATCTATGCTGCAGTTGGGTGATTGCCGCACATGTAAATATACCCGAGCTAGCTTTGATCTAGCTTGATCATCGCTAGCTTGAGTAATGATAATAGTAAAGCTGTGGCAGCACACGTAGGAGCTGCTTGAGCATGTATCTAGGTTCCTGGGCTGGTGGGGCTAGCCACCAAAGCTGCCACAGTTTCACTGCTATTGTTACTCAAGATAGGTCAAAGCCTATTTGGGCATGTCTGTATGTGCTGCAATTGTACCTCTGATAGCAGAACACACGTGCCCGTAGAGATTGGTCTACATTTGATGCACTTGTTCCCATGAAAAGTGTATCCACCCGAAGAAAGGGCTTGAGACTTTTTTTTTTTAAACAATGAAAGCTGAAAATGTAAATGAGAATTTCCCCAGATGTAAACTGTGGCCTGTGGCCCCAAGCGTCATGATCCCAAAGGGTAATCTTGGAATAAAACCAGATAAATTGGGGCTTGTCTTCACGGCAATGTTAGCTTAAGGCATTACTCGAATGTTGCCCCAACCCAACTCCTGTGCATACACAAAACTCTCTAGCTCAAGCGTAATGCACCACCTATCTGTCCCATCAGGGTGCATGGGTCATTCACGGACCAGGACCCCATTGTGTGAGGTGCTGTACAAACACAGAGTAAAAAGACAGTTCCTGCCCCAATGAGCTTACAAGTCAAGCATAAGACAAGTGATGTCAGATGGATACAGCCAGCCAGATGGGGGCATACAGGGAAAACACTGATAGAATATGGGTCAGCATGATAGCTTGTTATCTCTGGACACCAGCAGCTGAACAGTTATTTTTTTGCAGGCATCAAGGCAAAGGAGAGGAGAGGTTTGAGGAGGATAATGAACAAGTTGCAGTTGTTTACAGGGAGAGCCTCCCAAGCACATGGGGGCAGCCTGGGAGAAGGGACAAAGGTGCTTGTTTGAAAATTTTACAAGTGGGCAATGGAGGCTGGCCTCATGGGCTGAGTGGAGGCGAGGACTGACAGCCCAACAGAAATGATAGGTAGGGTAGAAATTGGCCATGAAGGGCCTTGAAAGTAAATGCAAATAGTTTATGTTTGATGTGAGAGAGAAGGGGGAGTGCTGCTGATGCTTAAGCTAGTAATGCAGTGTGGATTAGCGCCACAGAGTATCTACATCCCATCTCTCTGTGCAGCTCAAGTGTTAGTGTACAGTGTGGCTACACTCACTCAAGCTAGGCTAATTCAAGAGGCGTTTACTCAAGTGTAGATTACTTGAGCAAAATCTGCACTGAAGGTGTATCTCAGGTAAAATCAAGTCATTCTGATTACTGTCCTACTTTTTTTCCTTTGCCACTTCAGCTCTACCATTATTTTAGCAGCCAGTATTAGTAATGCTTTATATCATTGAAAAACTAAAAAGAAAAGTATACTGATGTTTGAGGGAACAAAGTTACTACACGGATTTCTAATTAAGATGCCAAAAACCTTTTGGCGTACATTCAGAGGAATTTAAATTCTAGTTGAATTGAAGGAATTCTGGATAAACAAAATTTTCCAGAGGAAAATGATGATCATAGTGCAGAAAATACAAAGGGTAGACGCACACTTGAATGACATTTTAACATATGGCCTCCATTCTCTCTTGATTCAAATCCCTCCTCAATGTCCATAGAAGTAATGAATGAATAATTACCAGATGAAGAGGGGGAAAATATACCTAAGGTGACTCCTTCCTCTGGATCTCCCAGTGCATCTTGTTGTTCTGTGTCTGTCTTCTAAATGGCAGCCTGTGTGGGGCAGTGACTGTCTTGTGCAGCATTGATTACAATATCAGCTCTTGACAAATAAAAATAGTATCGGGGGTAGCCGTGTTAGTCTGTAACCACAAAAACAAGGAGTCCGGTGGCACCTTAAAGACTAACAGATTTATTTGGGCATAAGCTTTCGTGGGTAAAAAACCTCACTTCTTCAGATGCATGGAGTGAAAGTTACAGATGCAGGCATTATATACTGATACATGAAGAGAAGGGAGTTATCTCACAAGTGGAGAACCAGTGTTGACAGGGCCAATTCGATCAGGGTGGATGTAGTCCACTCCCAATAATAGATGAGAAGTTGTCAATTCCAGGAGAGGCAAAGCTGTTTTTGTAATGAGCCGGCCACTCCCAGTTCCTATTCAAGCCCAAATTAATGGTGTTAAATTTGCTAATGAATTTTAGTTCTGCTGTTTCTCTTTGAAGTCTGTTTCTGAAATTTTTTTGTTCAAGAATAGTTACTTTTAAATCTGTTATAGAATGTCCAGGGAGATTGAAGTGTTCTCCTACTGGCTTTTGTATGTTACCATTCCTGATGTCCGATTTGTGTCCATTTATTCTTTTACATAGGGACTGTACGGTTTGGCCAATGTACATGTCAGAGAGGCATTGCTGGCACATGATGGCACTATATAGTAGATGTGCAGGTGATGGTGTGGCTGATGTGGTTGGGTCCTCTGATGGTGTCATTAGAGTAGCTATGGGGACAGAGTAGGCAATGAGGTTTGCTACAGGGATTGGTTCCTGGATTGGTGTTTCTGTGGTGTGGTCTGTAGTTGCTGGTGAGTATTTGCTTTAGGTTGTGGGGTTGTCTGTAAGCGAGGACTGGCCTGCATCCCAAGGTAAAAATAAAAATAATACAATAAACAATAAAAATAGTGTCCACTCAGAGGAACATAACAATCCATTATTCTAGTAATCAAGTCTGCAGATAAAGTTCAATATTAAGAGAAGTGCCTGCTGTGTCAGCGGTGGATAGACTACTTGGACACATTATAAACAGATAAGCCCTGTGCCTGGATTTGAGAAAGTAAGACATTAGGAACTACAGGCTCCTAAATCCATTCCAGAATTAGAAGAGAATTGTAGGTTTCATTCAGCATCTAAACAAATATATACCAATCCTGCCAGAAATACTACAGTCTGAAAAGTGAAAGGTCCTGGTGTGGAAGGAAGACACAAAAATAGGCAGACAACAGAAAGAACAAACTCCTCTCCAAAGCCCCAGTACTTCTGTGCCAGTAAAGAGAGTATTATGATGATGGTCAGCTGAAATCCATTGCATACCATTCCAGGATATATACTAATGATATGCCTTCTTATATTGCTCTCTGGGCATATGAAAAAAATCAACTTTAAACTTTTCACTAACCACTAAATGTTTGTACACCTGATAAATAGCAGAGACTCATATGCCAGTAAGATGTCAAAACTACTGCTATGAATGGTGGGGTACAATCTGAGGTCAGACTGTGCTCTTGGTAAGGTCTTGGTGATGGCTGATATCATGAAATTTAACAGTGACTGAGGAAATAGAACCTTGAAAGGGCTGTGCAAACCACTAAGGAAATGTCTAAGTATTGTTACACTATGAGACAGACCACTGATGAAGAATTAGCTGTCCAGAGAGTGTCATAATACATGGAAAAATCCTGGCCTAAATATGTTAAAATGTACGTAAGAGAATCTGAACGTCTTAGAGATAAAGTCTTATAGAGCCTAATGCAAAGTTACTTTGAGGTGAGTTCATTTTCCCCAACAGAAATGCATCACAATATCTTTTTCTGAGACCTCAAGATGGGTATTTGGGTACTACTAGGTGTTATGAAGCAAAGGTGTCTATTTTGTGGCCAGGGACTGGAAAACATTTATTAGATGATTATAGCCAGTTGTGAGTTTTGTCAAGCAACCCAACATAAGCGACCATTAATAACCACTCAGACCCTTAAGAAAGTAGAGACTGCTGTCTGTGAGATAAAGGAATAAGATCTTTGGTTGCAGTTGGCTACTTGGCCAGCTATTTAGAGATTACACACTTATAGCTCAAGTGTCATAAATCAGCCAAAGAATATGGTGATCAAGTGGATCAGTCCAGATGAAAATATCACAGTTGGAGGCCCACTATTTGACAGGGAAGAATACATTTAATTTATGGACAAATATAAGTTTTTGACACATTGCAATTGGGCTCTGCTGTCCTCAGACTAATGGGGAGGCTCAGAGGAATGTACAGTCTGAAAAATTTCCTGAAACAAGCTGACTTTGCTTATTTATAGCACCACTCCAAAAATATACTATAACGTGCAACCCATATCAGTTGCAGTTGATGTTGAAACAACTAGCGATGTGCTCAAATGCTGCTTGGGAACATAAATTATTTCCTAGATAGCCAGATCTTAAAAAAAAAATCAAATGGGCTGACAAAGATGCATTAAGAATCTCACTCTGATGAAAGGAATGTGACAAGGGAACTGTGTGAGAGCAGCCAAATGAGTTAGTGGACACTTACCTCTGTTGTGGTACATGTGTGTGTGCAACTGCCATTGACTTTAATCAGAGTGCCATGCTTATAACTAATGAGATAATTGGCCCCCTATTACACTAGAACTAGAAGACAGAATCAGCCATCCAGACAGTTTTGCGAATGTCTCATGGTCATCAGAGGATTGACAGTAACTGATTATTCTTCAAGTCCTGTGACCAAAACCAGAAAAGTGGTCAGGAAAACCAGACCACAATAGAGACTTACAAGTGGGGGAGACCAATCTCATTTAACATAGAGAATGACAGTCTACCTGAATCCTCAAGTCAGATAGGTCAGTTGTTCTCAATGGGGTACACGTACCCCTGGGGGTACACAGAGGTCTTCCAGGGGATATAGCAACCCATCTAGATATTTGCTTAGTTTTACAACCGCCTACATAAAAAGCATTAGCAAAGTCAGTACAAACTAAAATTTCATACAGACAATGACTTGTTTATACTGCTCTATATACTATACACTGAAATGTAAGTACAATATTTATATTCCAATTGATTTATTTTCATAATTATATGGTAAAAATGAGAAAGTCAGCAATTCTTCAGTAATAGTGTTCTATGACACTTTTGTATTTTTATGTCTGATTTTGTAAGCGGATAGTTTTTAAGTAACTTGGGGGTACGCAGGACAAATCAGACTCCTGAAAGGGGGTGCAGTAGTCTGGAAAGGTTGAAAGCCACTGAGATAAGTTATTATGTTTTCTCTCTTTGTTTAAAGTGCTTTGGATACTTTGTTTAATAGTGCATTAAGTCAATATTTGTTAACATTATCCCAGTTAGAGACAGTTAAATGTTTGAAAAATGGAAAGAGAATGAGAAGTACTTATGAAAGTCATAATGGGGAATGTTTACAGTATGTACTTGAAGACCCATTGGAAAGAACTGAAAGTTTGTGTTCCCTTGTTAGCAGTTACTGGATTTCTATAGAATTTTACTCTATCCTAAAGCAATTAATAGAATTCTGGAGGTTGGTTTAATACTTCTGTTGAAATTGTTTACTTTATATTAAATTCAATAGCCTTTTGCCATAGGAGTTCTAGATAAGAGTTAGATTGAAGTGCAGAAAGAGAGAAAGGCTTATATAAGTGGTCCCATGGCCACAGCTAGATTTGCAACTAAAACGTTGCAGAATTTTGCTGGTGTATAAGAATAGGAAACTGAAACTAATTGCAAAATGTGCAGCTGAGTAAAGTATTCATTGTTCAAGCTGAGTAAAGTGTAAAAAGTAAGGGCATGGCTACACTTGCAGATGTAGAGCGCTGTGAGTTAAACCCGCCTTTGGAGAGTGCAGTAGGGAAAGCGCTGCAGTCTGTCCACACTGACAGCTGCTTGCACACTGGCGTGGCCACATTTGCGGCACTTGCAGCAGCATTGGGAGTGATGCGTTATGGGTGATATCCCAGCATGCAAGTGACTGCAACATGCTTTTCAAATGGGGGTGGGGTGGGGTGGAGTGTGACAGAGAGTGTGTTGTGTGTATGTGGGGGGAGAGAGAGTGGGTTTTGGGGGGCTGAGAGCATGTCAGCATGCTGTCTTGTAAGTTCTGACAGCAGCAGACCTCCCCCTCCCCCCCGCCTCTCTCTCTCACACACAGCATTCCCGGCTTTCAGAAACAGAGCTTTCAAACAGCATATCCGCATTCCTACAGTAATTCAAAACAATGACAAGAGTGGCCACTTGACTTAAGGGGATTATGGGACATTTCCGGAGGCCGATCACAGCGCAGTAATGCAACACCTCATCCACACTGGCGCCGCGGCGCTCCAGCGGGGGTGCAGCAAATGTTATTCCACTCACCGAGGTGGAGTACCAGCAGCGCTGTAGCTGCGGAGTCAGAGCGCTCTGTGTGCCTTGCCAGTGTGGACAGGGAGTGAGCTAGGGAGGCTGGAGCTCCTTTATCACACTGTAACTTGCAAGTGTAGCCAAGCCCTAAGTCTAGTGAAATATTTATTGTTACTAATATTCCTGTAGTGCCTACAATACCCACCCCAGACAGAGGCCCCATTGCACTAGGTACTATATGACCATGTGGCAGCAGATGGCCTCTACTTCAAGCCTCCAATTTAAACAGACAGCGGTTTGGAGAAAGGAAGCATTTCTATCATAGGGATCCGAGGTACTGGGAATTTAAGTGACTAGCATGAGGTTACCCAGGAAGTCTGTGCCAGAGCCAGGAACTGGAGCCAGGCTTTCCCAAGTCTGTTTAGTGCTTTTACCAAAAGCCTTTTTTCCCCTGGTACAGCAAGCTACACTTTAAAGTTATTTCAGTATTAATCTAAAGTAGCACCAGTGAGGCAATCCGTGTTGATTAGTAATAATAGTTATCATGTTTATTATGGTAGTGCCTATAGGCCAAACAAGAATAGGGCCCCACTGTGCTAGGCACTGCACAAACAGAGTAGTAGATGACCCCGTCCCAAAGAACTGACAATCTCAGGGTATGTCTGCACTACCCACCAGATCGGTGGGCAGTGATCAATCCAGCGGGGGTCGATTTATTGCGTCTAGTCTAGACATGATAAATTGACCCCCAAGCACTCTCCCGTTGACTCACGTATGCCACTGCCGCGATAGGCACAGGCGGACTCGATGGGGGAGCGGCAGCAGTCGACTCACCACGGTGAAGACACCACAGTAAGTCAATCTAAATACGTCGACTTCAGCTACGTTATTCACATAGCTTAAGTTGCATAACTTAGATGGATCCCCCCCCCCCACAGCGTAGACCAGGCCTAAGTAGAGAAGAGAGGCACTGGGTGGGGGCAAAGGGGTATAACACAAAAGCAGAATGAACAATGTGAAGACAGCAACTGTTATGCTATTTCCACAATTATTGTTTTG
Organism: Mauremys mutica; assembly: GCF_020497125.1. Lineage (NCBI taxonomy): Eukaryota > Metazoa > Chordata > Testudines > Geoemydidae > Mauremys > Mauremys mutica. The sequence continues at coordinate 24,450,810 of NC_059074.1, forward strand.
GTTGGGGCAGGGCTGTTAGGAGGAGATAAGCTGAATGGAAAGCAAAGGGAGGGGATAGGGCAAAGGAGAAGAGGGGCAGGTGTGGAGTGAAGCTGAGGTGAAGAGTCTGAGGGAGGGGGAGGTTTGGAGCAAGCAGCCAATCAGCAAGGGGCAGAGAAAGTCCACTCAAAAGCTGTAGATAGTTCTCCAAATGTCCAGCCGTCCCTGTTCTGCTACATCTGGAATCCGTTGAACATCTCTGGCTGGCTCTTCTCTACAGTTCTCCCCCAAAGCCACACTGGGGACTTGGGAGGGAGGGAAAGGAGGCACCCACCTGGCTCCCAGTGCCCCCAGATTAGCAGGGTGTGTGCAGGGATCTCCCCTACTCAGCGCTGGGTCTAGGGGATGCTGTGTGTGTGTGTGTGTTGTTTCAATAGAGATAAAATCTGACATTGTCTGTTTAAGCCATACTCACAATTGTTCCAACCCTAGAGGGGACTGTCAGAAGTCAATAAATTGTCTTAAGTGTATTCTCCCCACAGGCTGTGGTAGTCCCTTAACTGTTGTTTTCATTTGGCATGAGGTGATCAAAAATTCGTTTTCAGAAGTGCAAGGTAAATTTTATTACTCTTTACATATAAAGAAATGATTCATTTATTTCAAGGTAAAATGTTATTAAATCAGAGTATATTTCCACTCTGAGGCTGCTGGAAAGTGCCAGTGTTTATCTTTGCTGAAATGTTATATTGTTGTATTCTGAGATTCATGGAACTTTGAACCCACCTTTCCTGTGTCCTGCACCTGGCAGGTAATTTGCAATGGTAATCTGCCACCAGGCCAAGATGACTTTTCATTGGAACAAGCTGTACAACTGCTTCAGGCTTACCTAGTGGAAACAGATTGATTTATCATGCATTGCTGATGTAAAGTCAAGGTAAAATTTAGTGTATATGGTTAGAGTAACCAGACTTTTTTACCTTTCTTTAGCATGAAGGCTGCCATCTGGTTAGACATTATGGAGATTGGATAGGCCTACTTATTCTTCCTGCATTTTGTTTGTTTTGTTAGCTACTCCAGGCTTTGATACAAGCAATAATTTATTCATAGCTTCATAGATCTTAAGGCCAAAAGGGACCATTCTGATCATCTAGGCAGACCTCCTGCACAATTCGACTTGGCAGAATGTAATTTTTTATATATAATTTTTACAGATAATAGTTTATTTTAAGTGTTTTTTTAAATCATCAATTTAAATGTTCACAGTCATGCAAAATTATGGGTTTTAAGCATTTTCTCATTTTCATAGGTTTATATTTTCACAGCTGAAGGAAAATATAGGCGTGTCAGATAATTCTTTTTTAATGACAGTAGATGTTGAAATTCAAACAGTTAAAGCTTTGTAACCATTCAAATACAAATTGTCAACATTCCATGTCAAAACATGCATAATACAGACCATAAAATGTCACCTAGTATGCTCTGCAGCAAGCCTATGATTTCTGACTGAGTTACATCTTCTCGTCCTGAAAGACATCCAGTCTTGATATAAAAAACCTCACCACATGCCAAGGTAAGTTGTTCCAATAATTAATTACCTTCACTGTTAAAAATTGACACTTTATTTCTAGTTTGAATTTTGTCTAGCTTCATCTTCCACTTATTGGCTCTCATTATGCCTTATTCTGTTGGATTAACAAGACATCTATTATCAGACTATATAGTTGGGATGCCCTCTCAGTCAGGAATGGGTGTACTGGATAATAGGAGACTTTAAAAATCTAAGGCTCTCGAGCCCACAGACCAGATTTCAAGGGCATTAAACAAAATAGTGCATGATTGGGCCTTCTTTGCTTGCAAAGAGACAGCACCTTGCAGGGTTGAAGTCCATGTGAGTTGCCAAGTGCCCAACACCTTTGAAAATCAGGTTATTGTATATGTGTGTAAATTTGATATAGGAACCTTACTTTAGGCCCCCATTTTAAAAAATCTTGACCTGATCCTGCAACTGTATCTGTGTAACAATACCCTTGGGCCCATTGACTTCAATGGGCTTCATGCATGTGCATGTGTCCACCTGCACAGCTCTGATTGCAGTATTGAGCCAATGGGAGGAAGTAGATCTATGGGCATGGAAGAATCTAAGGGACATCTTAAATTAAGGTGAAACAGATCTCAGTTCCTGTGGAAAAGAAGAAAGCAAAGGCTCAAGATATTGCCAAAGTGGTCAAATAAGGGACTATTCAAAAAAAGATGGGGTCTCACCCTTTGACCCCCAAAATATATTTTTCTGGAAAAGAGTAGTAGGGAGGAAACCAAAGAAGAATATTAAGACTTGGCTAAGCCTTGATGGGAAAGGGACAAAGAACAGCAAAGACGCATACTAAGTTAACACTAGCCAAAGGGGTTAAATGTAACAGGAATGTTCACCAGGAATATTTCACCAATACTATCAGAGAAAACCAGGAACTATGAAGAAAGCAAACAAAATGGGGGATGTGATTAATGTCCACTAAAAGTTCAAACACTGCAAAATTCAGGCCCAGCTAAAGTATTAAACACCCCAAAGGTTTGGCTCAAGGGGGGTTAGTTCAACCCATTACTGACTAGTTGTGAAATGCAGATCCAGAGTTGGATTTAGATTCCAAGCTGCCCTGAATTGAGGAGTATGTAGCCCCGTCTCTATTTTTCCTATTAAATCTGTTTTAACAGGAAAAATAAAGAGAAGCAGTTTGGACAATTAAGACTAATGAAAAGCTTGTAAAAATAGCTACCGATAAAAAGGAAGCAAGGGAATACTTGGGAAATGTTAACGTACACAAAACAGCAAGAAAAGGCAAACATACGCTGAATAACATGGAAAAATATCCTGGCAGTGAGATATACAGGACTGTGGGGAAGTGAAAGGAGCCCCATTGCTTGTGACATTTAAAACTAGACTGGACAGAGCACTACAAAATGTACTGCAGGGAACAATTTTTTATTGGCTGGGGCATTGATTGGATGACTTAATAGATCATTCCCATATCTGATTTCTATTAGTCTAGGATTCCCAACTGTCTTTTGCTTCCAAAACTCATCCAGTCTCTGGTTTCTTTCCTTAATATTGACTAATAGTGCTTTACCAGTGGCCTATTCACACTTCACTTTAGTTTTTATTAAAATTAAATAAATAAATTGGCAGCAGATTAAAGCTTTCCATTTAGCATTCCTTGTAAAAAAGAGAAAGTAAAAATGTCTGAAAGTGCAGCTGAAGCATTAGTGAAAGCTCCACCTAGGCAAATGCTACTGAATTTAACCCCCCCCCCCGCCTTTTAAAGAAATTAAATTGTTGTCTCTGGATGGCTTGGAGGATTTATAATTAGGTATAAACTCTCACTTCTAGGTCATCTATCGGTCTGTCTTTGTGATCAAAGTTTGCTACCATATGGTAGTTGTTTAGCCTATATTCTATGTAAAATGAACTGGTTTCAGTTCTAATTATATACTTTCTATAATGTGTACTTCTGGAGTGTACTTCATCTGTAGGTTAAAGCCTATTTCAAACCTGTCTTATTCACACCTGTTTTATTGCCTTCAAGAAAGAAAAATACTCATTTTTTGAACATATTCTTAAAGTGTGGATGGTCGAACCTTCAAAAGGTAGAGCATGGGGTCCATGGGGCAACTATCCAAACTATCTGAGCCTCTAGAGTCTACAAGTTTTGGATAGCAATCTTGTGAGAACAATATTTCTAATGAATTTTCCAGCACTTCTGCTTCTGGTCCTAACTGGAAATGCCATGAGAGCATCTGCTGTTGTGGGAACTCAGGTTCCTCAGTTCTGTTCCTGACTGGAACTTGGAAGTGGAAAAACAGGTATCCAAATTTTTCAAAAAAGGTTTTGATTTGCATTTGGCTGTAAGAGCAGGTGAAGATTGGGACTTGGGGTGGATTCTTATTTTATTAAATAAAATACCCCCATGTTGACACTACAACAAAACATTCTTAAATATGTAGCAGGTGCTATGTGCACTGTTGGATGACTCCGTTGTGGATGTTGAGCTGTCTTTGTAGGTCTTGCATTCACATTTTAGTGCCTAGCTGAACTTGAATTAATATGCAAACTAGATACTATCAATTTAGGCTTAAATAGAGACTGAGAATGGCTGAGCCATTACACACATTGAATCTATTTCCTCATGTTAAGTATCCTCACACCTTCTTGTCAAACTGTCTGAAATGGGCTATCTTGATTATCACTACAAAAGTTTTTTTTTCTCCTGCTGACAATAGCTCATCTTAATTAATTAGCCTCTTAGAGTTGGTAGGGAAACTCTCTCTTTTTCATGTTCTCTGTATGTATATATATATATATCCTCACTATATGTTCCATTCTATGCATCCGATGAAGTGGGCTGTAGCCCACAAAAGCTTATGCTCAAATACATTTGTTAGCCTCTAAGGTGCCACAAATACTCCTGCCTTTTATAGCGTACCTTTGACTGACATGTTAGCAACCCAAATAGACGCAGAGTACATTAGGATGAATGGGTCCCCTAGTATGCTTCTGAGTATGCTACCTTCCCTGATAGGTGAACTTCATCTAGGATGAAATATGTCCAAGGGTGGGGATTCCAAACCTTTTTGTTATGATGTGCAATATTTTCAAGTTCAAAACTCAGTTTGTAAAAACTAGTTTTCTCTTTATAAAATATTCCATGTGTAAATGCAAATACCAAACCCACTCAAACTGGAAAAAACAAGCAGATTGCATGTCTTAAGCTTCAAGCTTTTCCAAACCATTACAATGGTACTTGTTTTAAATATAATGATGGGTTAATAACCCCTCAGTAGAACTCGAAGCTAAGTAAATGTGTAAAAAAACCTGCATACATTTGGATTCCGATTAAGACTGATCATAAGGAACAGGAGACCATCATGAAAAAGTGGAGTGTATTTTGCAGCGGGGAGGAGTTGAGGATGCCTGAGAACAGGCTAAAGAGCAGAACACAGTGGAGATTGAACTGAGAGAGCTAGATTAAAGATAAGATATTATGTTTGGATCAAAAGGATATTTGGGTTAGAGAACTGGAGAAGAATCAAGCTGGAGGCAGTTATCTGGGGAAAGGAGAATATAGTTTGACATACGCTTGTAGGGGAATGGAAAAAATAACCTTAATTTATTGTATTTGTTCCTATTTTTTATATTAACCACTCTAAATTTTAAAATGGTTTCATGAGTTATTTGGATACCTTTTTTAATAATAAACTAGCAGTTTGATGTACCAAATAGCCTTGGACTGAGTTACTAAGAAAACTTCAGTGTTCAATAGTCTTCAAAATATCTAACCTTCTAAGTGTGGTCTAGTGATTGGACATTAAACTGTTGCATAACCCTCCAACTAGAACATAAGAACAGCCGTACTGGGTCAGACCAAAGGTCCATCCAGCCCAGTATCCTGTTTACCAACAGTGGCCAATGCCAGGTGCCCCATTGGTAGTGAACCTAACAGGTAATGATCAAGTGATCTCTCTCCTGCCGTCCATCACCACCCTCTGACAAACAGAGGCCAGAGACACCATTCCTTACCCATCCTGGCTAATAGCCATTAATGGACTTAACCTCCATGAATTTATCCAGTTCTCTTTTAAACTATTGGGGGTAAAAGGTCAAGTTTTCCTATAAGTGACTGTTACAGGGTTTCTTACCCTTTTTCCTGAAGCAATTGGTACTGTCCACCGCTTGAAGCAAGATACTGGCCTGTATGTATTCTTATCAGTGTAAGTAATCCACGCATTGTCTAAGAAGACACCATGTTTGTTTTATGGCATTTATATTTGGCAGATTTTACAGGTGGAAAATAAGTTTTTTAAAGTTGCATCTGATTAAATTATAGAAGCAGAAGCACGTACCCTGTCAGCAGCTTTGGCATAATTTACTATTGACTTTAATGGCAGTTCTGAACGTGGACTGAAGATAGCACATGACCCTCTACAAGTTAGCTTTTCCATGGAAGTATCTTACACTACAGCCATGTGCATTGGCAAGAGCACCAGAATAAGTAGAAAAAATAATATTGCTGTTGTAAGAGGTACAATAATGGGTCTTAGTTCATAATGCAATCATCCCACAGTGTTATATTTATGTTTTACTTGTAACTTTAGAAATCGTAAGTAGGAAAGAATGTTCCCATTTAAAGACCACAAGCAGGGAACAGTTGATGGAAAGGAAGAGGAGCTGAAGTGGCATGATAAACATGGAATTGACCTTCATGAATTAAAAGATATGTTATGAAGGAAACGCAAGAAAAGAGATGTACAATTTGTTCCTCTAGAAACAAGGCTTTGCATTCATTGGTATTCAGCAAACCTTCTTTCATTTACACCTGTTTTACACCAATAACGCCTGAACCTGCACTGCTGTGACCAAGGTGACTCAAGGTAATGCACAGTGAATAAAAGGACTGAGACCCGTGCTTAAAGGTTAGCAAGATGAGTTTACTCACTTCATCCATATCATTGTTGTCTGTGGGTAGTATATTTAGAAAATTCCAAGTGTGAACTTAAACTGCTATATATGGATGAGTGTATTGGATAGTCATATTTCAACATTGGTTCACTTCATTTTTATCTATAACTCTGTTACATAGATTTAGAAGTGGAAAAACAAACGTCTGCCATCTGCTCTGCTATTTACGATGATTTCTCTAATTCGGTCCAATTAACTTGCTGTCAATGATTAAATGTAATAGGTAATAATAACTTGCCTTCATCATTACCATCATTATTATTAGCTCATTGATTGCAATAATTTCAAAAATTGCCCATCAGAATAAAATATGTTTAGCACCTGGTTTGTCTTCAGGAACATCTGCTCTAAATGTGTGATATATGTGGAATTTAATGTCTCTTGATCTGAAAAGGAAGCAAATAATCCTTACTTTGGAGTCTGTGCTGGCATGAATTTATCATTGGATGTGAAGATCAAATAAAAATCAATCTAAAATTTGCTGCTAGATTTGCAGAACTGTCAAAAAGGAATGGAGCTGTAGTATATTCACCATCTTGAGGTTTTTTGTCTAGCAGGTTAAGAGTCCTGTTCAGATTATATGAATATATGTGCCAGTGTCTTGCAATGAAATGTGCACATAGATGAACTAACATTACATACTTAGGGAAACGCAGATCCTAACAATCTGATTGTTGCTTGTCCATAGACAGAAGCTTCCCTTCTGAATCCTCTGGCGTGGCTCCCCTATCCTTCTTTGGAGACTTGCATACAAGTCTAATATTGATTGGTTGCACACAGGTCATGCAGGTCCCATCTCACCTCCCTGTACACAGAATGCAGTAAACAGAAGTGTGATATTCATTTCCCTTATGATCTTCAGCATGCAGGTCAAATCCCCATGTATTTCCCCACAGATGGCTGTTAGCACAAATTCTCAAAAAGAACGAGGCGTACTTGTGGCTCCTTACTTCCATACAAACTAGGTGACATTTGTCTACACTGAACTGTATTTGTCCTCTACTATACTTGCCATGTGCTGTTAGGTCAAGTGTTGGGTTACTTGCAGTCACTGTAATGCAATTCTGGTTTTTCCCACAAGCATATGGAAATGCCATGCAATAAATACTGTCTGGAACAGCTCACAACAGACACTAAGACAGCTAATGATTCTTCAGACTTTAAGAATGTCAACTAGCTCCCCTTCCCACACTGTCTTTCCTTGAGCATTATGAATAAAGGGAACCTAATTCTGTCCTGATTTACATTGTCCTCAATGGACAAATCAGGACAAACTTTGGATATATTATATTTTGAAAATATATAGTTATGGTTTGAGTTCTTTTAAATTTCCCCTTAGAAATAATCAGGAGCAGGATCTTATTTTCTCTAACACCTAAAAAAAACAAATCTCAATTTATAATTCTTGAAAACTAGAAAATTTGGAGACAACTAATAAAAAGTCTGGCTGTTATTTACACACTAACCCTCTTCTTTTTTGGCTTGCCAAATTTGAGAAGCATTAATTCTGTTTGAGTATTTCTGTGTCTACAAATGTTTGAACCACACTTTTTAAAAATCACTCTAGCTCAGTCTTGGAAGAACAAGTAAGGCTTTCGCTGGTCTCACCCCTCTTCTACCATTTCATTGCCCATTTTCTCAGATTTTGACATCTGGAATGTAAATTAGATTTTTTTTTAAATTGTGTTTTATCAAATTTTCATTATTTGGCTATATAACAAAATGCAGATTGGTAAGGTAATGCTTATTCTGGGTGATTATTTCACTGGGTAAGTGGCGTAATGTCTTCAGGAAATTTAGTAGTCTAGCCCTTCAAACCTCTGATTTTTTTCCCCCTGTGGTCGTTCCTAAGAAATACTGAACCACTAGAAACTGAACAACTTCTGCATGTTATTTCATTGCTTTCTTTAACATGAAATGTAAAAAATTTCTCAGCAGACATGCTGATTAGTTTGTCTGTAGATACTGACTTAAAATCCTTACAACACTACTGTGAGGTTCATAGGTGTTATCCTCCATATTTCACAGGTTGGGAAACTGAGGCATGAAGAGTCCATGATTTGCCCAACTCAGGAGTTCCTGGCTTCTAATCTTGTGCTCAGACTGTCACAAGTTTTACTTTCTGTATAATGGACCAGATTCTTAGCTACTGTAAATCAGCATAGCTCCATTGAAGGCTCCTCATCACAGGGGAGGATCTTGCCCAGTACATTTAAGAACTCCCTGAAGTTTACTTTACCACGTCTTCTTTTTGTTAATAGATGTAGGGTGTTTTAAAAACAGCACCGTCCTCATGCAAATCCTGCTGAAGCAGGAGAGTCACCTCACAGTTACCCACTTACTCCTCCTGCTCCTTTGCCGCTGCCTCCTCCAGAGACCCAGAGATCAAATAATCAGATGCAGAAATAAAATGTGGGTCTCTTTTACAGTAGTGCAGAGTAGCAACTACAAGGTCAACAGCCAGTCTACAGTGTCTGCACTCTTTGGGCCTGATTCTCTTCTTACACTGCTGTAAATCAGGAGTAATGCCATTGAAAACATTTCACTTACACCAATATATAACAGTGAGTGAGTGCAGAATTCAGCCCCTTCTGAGCACTTAACCTTTGTCCATCAGCTTTTCTATTGGGTTTCTCCTAGAGCTGGTCAAAATTTTTCGGTCTAAACTGTTTTTTCAGTAAAAAATTGGGTTTACACCTGTATAATTTTTTCCATTTTGCATCAAAATTTTGATTTAAAGAAAGTGAAAAAGACATAATATCTTTATTTGGCTATGCTGCTGAAACATCTCATGGGAGTTGTAATTCCATTGTTTCATGTCCCCATTTTCCTTTATGGGCTGATCTCCCCAGCTGGACTACATCTCCCTTAATGCACCGCTTTCCTTTTCCCAACATGGGGGGACCCACATACATTACGGGTGTCAACGGCCATGGTGAGTTATGGAGTCTAACCAGAAAACCCAGTCTATATAAGAGAATGGGAGCATGAGGCATCAGAACTACAATTCCCATGAGGCACTGCAGAAGTATTTCTAAATCAAAATATTTTGGTTTTCAGACAATTTCTCAATTTGTCAAATTCTCAAATGTTCTCAATTTTTTTCTGAAAAAAATCAAAATTTTCTGTGGAAACTTTTTTGTTTCTAGGGGAAAAAACAAAACATACACCTTATTTCCCAACCATCACTGGTTTATCAGAGTAATTCTCCTTTTCTGCAATGAGACTAATCTCTTAAAATTTCCTCCTAGCAAATGTAGTGAGAAGGATTATCTTGTGAATGACTTGGGACTCAAAGGAGGTGGGTTCTGTTCCCAGCCCTGTGTGACTATGGGCAAGTTTCTTAATCTCTTTGTTTCCATTCCTCGCTCTATAACATGGGTATAATTAAACAGTGGGTTTTTTGTGAGGCTAATTAAGATTTTTGAAGTGCTTTGAAAGCTGGGGCTGTAAGGAACTAGAGAAGAGTTAAGTATTATCCAGCAGGAAATATTTCTAGCCTACTGGCTACAGAAGGAAATCTCAATAGCTGTGGACCCTCAGTGCATTCATAGTTATATTTAGAGCTGGTTTTAATGGGAAAAGTCCACTTTTGTTGAGAATTTCTGTCCATCTATATTACATAGGTAATGAGGCTGCTCATGCTTCAGGGCATATGCCAATTTATAACAAGTGTCAGGAAGGGATCTGTTTTTTTGGATCATGTTTGAACCCTTAATGTTTTTATCATTGTTAATAGGAACATTATTGAAATCAGCAAATGAGTACCAATTAAGACTGACACTTTTCACTTATTCTATTGACAGTAGGGGAAAAAAATGGTTGGTGTTAGGTCTGGTTGGAAAACAACAATTCTGTTTCACGGAATACTTTGAAGTTTTGAAATTTGTTTTTGTTTTATTGCAGAACAAAAAGGGATCTTCCAGAAGGGATCACAAAGCAAAAGAGACTCCCTATAGCCTGGCAGTTAGGGCACTGGCTGAGGATCTAAGAGACCCAGGTTTAAGTGCCTGCTCCAAATCAGGCAGAGCAGCCGTCCTTTTGGGGCCAGAATAGTAGAATTTTCAAATTTTTGTTGAAAAAGAAACAATTTTTTTTCCATGGAAAATGTAGACAAGGGATTTTTTTTTCATTTTCATCAACATTTTCTGTAAGAAAAGACACTTTTCCAACCAGCACTGGTTGCGCGCCCTGCTCTGCCTGATCTGGAGTAGTGGCTTGAACCAGAGTCTGACACCAACTTGAGCAAAGTCCTAACCAGCAGCTTGTAGCTACACTATTTTTGCTCGTGTAACACTGACAGACCCCGGTTGTTGTTGGGCAGGATCAAACTGGGGACCTCTGGAGCTTAGTGCATGAGCCTCTACTGCAGGGATCGGCAACCTTTGGCAGGTGGCTCGCCAGGGTAAGCATCCTGGCGGGCCGGGCCGGTTTCTTTACCTGCCGCATCTGCAGGTTCGGCCGATCACGACTCCCACTGGCTGTGGTTCGCCGCTCCAGGCCAATGGGGGCTGCGGGAAGCACTGGCCAGCACATCCCTTGACCCACGCTGCTTCCCGCAGCCCCCATTTGCCTGGAGTGGCGAACCATGGCCAGTGGCCGAACCTGTGAACGTGGCAGGTAAACAAACCTGCCCAGCCCGCCAGGGTATTACCCTGTCGGGCGGTGTGCCAAAGGTTGACGATCCGTGCTGTATTGCAAGAACTAAAAGCCAGCTGGCTGTTAGCTAAGGATGTAGAGCAGACTCTTTTTATTTCTCTCTAAGTGGTCTTGGTGCCACTAGATAGGACACAACACCACACCCAGAAGGTGTGTGGGTTACACTGGCACCTGAGAAAACTTCAACAAAATTGTTGTCAACATTCATACATTTAGACAGAAAAGGGTTTGTCACTTTTTTTCCCAACCAGGTCTAGTTGGCATATTGAGGTCCCATTGGCCTCAATGTTAAGCCAGTTAGGAAAAGCCCAGCCCGCCCATTAGGTTCCCTCACCATTATGCTCAAACACTGCAACTGGCATACCTGGAAATTGGACCTGACAGTCCAAGGGCCCAAATGTCTCACTAGTATAAAACCCTAGTCCTTCTAACAGTGAAAGGGAAGTCTTTCCATAGACTTCAATAAGAGTTAGATCAACATTTAAATCAGACATTACACCAGTTTGAAAGGTGAATCGGGCTCAACAAGTCTGTTCTAAAGAAGGAATGTTATGGAATTCCCAGAGAAGCATATTTTGGCTGCCAAAGAAGGAAGATTATCTTTATGTTATTGTGAAATGCCTCCAGTATGACCTATTCAGTTTTCAGTATTTCAGTTCAACCCCTATGTATTTTTTGTATCTGTGCACTGCAAGCTTTGTTAAAAATCCACAGCTGTTTACTGTGTTGATTTTTTTCAGTACATTTTCCACATAATCCCCTGATTTTTTTCCCTCTGATTAGCAGTGTTGAGGGACTATTACAGTAAGCACAAACTCCCTTGACTGGTTACTCACTCCCAGTCCAATACATTTATATTTGTCATCACTGAACTGTGTTTGTCATCTACTGGCTTCTTACCTAAATAATTCACAGTCTTCTGAATATGGCTGATTTTTTCCCCCTCCTCATTGTGTTTTCTGCCTCTGTTTCCAATATTTTCTGAAATCAAACTTGATTTGGTTAGTGCTCTGTATGAAGAATTCCCATTAATTCATTGGAGATCTGTTCATGGAGCACTTACAGGATCAGATCTTCCAAAGAAATCGGAGGCAAAATTCAGAGCTGGGGTCAGATCATCAGCTGGTGTCAATTAACATAGTTCCATTGACTTCAATGGAGCTAAGAAGGTGGACCACAATATGTTATGTGGCACAAGATACATTCCCTTAGATTTGACCACTTACTGCCTCATCTAAAGCTTGTTAAAACCAATGGAAGTCTGTTGTGAGTTACACCATCTTAGACTCTCTTGGTCAGTTAGCTATGGACCGCATTCAGTTGTGAGGTATAAGGGTATGTGTGAGAGTGTGAGTTAAATGTTGAAAATGAGTCTAAGTGAGGAAGTCCAAGGAACTGTAGAGTGTGTCTGAGTTTTATTATTTGTACTATAATAGTTCATAGAGGCCTCACTCCTGAATAGGCCCAATGTGCTCTGTACAAACACATAGCTAGATATGTTCCCTGGTCCAAAAAGCTTACAGTCTATACTGAGATAAAACTCAGAAGGAGGGAAGTGGGAAGGGTGCCTGTGGTTGTGGAAGTAAGAACATTTGCTCACGTACGTTTGTTCTTGCTCAACTTGATGGTTCCAGGTCAACTTATATTTTAAAAATAAATGAAATGAGCTAGATTGGTGTCATGTACATCACATTATGATGGGAAGATACTAGTAATACCAGCTTATACTCCACTCTAGATTCAGTTAACATTGGGACCTTCATTTTAAATAACTTCATTCTAATAATATATCATAGCTATATTGTACATAGAAGACCACCTAAAACACACCCCTGAGCTTCCCTACTTGTAGACCGTTTGCAGCCTACAACCCTTTTTCATATTCATAAGCCAATTTTTGTACACCATCCTATTTTGCCTTCTGTTTCATTCATTTTGCTGTGAACATTAACTATGTTTCCCTTTTCCTATCATGCTTGTGATGCCTTCAAGGAACTCCAGCAGATCAGGTCTATCATTTATTTAATATAGGACTTTATAGTTAAACATAACCTGCCTGATTCCATGCTGCTGACACTTAACCAAACTGCTTTCCCAGGTGTTCTTCCCACCACATACTTTAAAGTTTCCAAGGCATCCCCTACAACAGATGTTAAACTCACTGGTCTCTAGTTTCTTGGTGTTTAATCTCTTGACCCTTTTTAGGCTAATGGAGTTTTACTTGCCACTTTCTAATCATCAGGCATGTCCCCCTCCTTTCTAAGAGTGTAATGTTAATTTCACGACCTTTCTTAAAGCTCATGAAAACATTTTAAATAAATTCTGGTTTTAACTATACGCTATCTGGCTTCCCTTTGTCTCTGGAAAATTGATCCATAGCTTAGTCAGGGCTTCATCCCACCTTCTTCCTCTAAGACAAAGGGAAAATGACTGTTTAACAGCTTTTATTCCCCGGTGCTCCAGATAAAAGCTCCATTTGCACACTGGAAAAATGTGGCTGAAAAAAAAAGGCAGTTCTCATACACTTTGCTATTCTCTGTGGGATCTAAGCATTCCCAGCATTGCCATAGAGATATGAAGACAGACCAAAAAACCATGAGTTTGACATAAAAGTTATGAGCTAACCATAACTGGTAAGGACAGGGGCGTTGCACAGGAAGAAAAAGGTTCAGAGATGCTAGAACAACTACTATTGAGTTCCCCTTTCTCCTTGATCTCCTTAGTGACAGAACCAGGTGCTTCCCAGGGACCTGTTGCAGCAAAACACTTAAGCATTAAGCTGTGTTCAACTGTAAGCATCTGAGTAGTCTTACATGCTTAAGTGCCTTGCTCAGTTGAGATCCATGTTCTTAGGGTGATTGAAAGCACAGTGGTTGGTATACCTTTTTGACTTCACCATCTCTCTAGCTCCTTCTAGCCACTAATTCATTGTAAAGACTATCCTTTAGAGCTGTTTGGAAAAATGTTTCTTCCTCCCCACCCCACAGAATATTTTGTTAAAACAAATACAATGTTTTGTTTTAATTTTTAACAGAATTTTGACTTTTCATCAAAATCATTTTTTTCATTGTTGGCAGCCAAAATTTCAGCCGAAAACTGGGAGTTTTCAAGGAAAGCAGACACTTTCTATGAAAATTTGTTTAGTCAACCCCCCCATTTTCCATAGAAGAAACCCCAATTTTCCATTAAAAGTAGGTCCTATTGACTACAGCTGGATTTGTAGATGCTCAGCACCTCAGACTTAAGCTCTAAGTATGCCAGTTCAAAAAATATCTTTTCTGTGACATATGTCAGCAGCATATCTGGGACCAAGACATGCTCAGGAGAATATGGAGATGAGTTAAAGTTAGACACATTGACTTCAGTGGTGGGTTCACAGGTTCTAAATTGGGATAGAATTTGACTCTTGATTTTTAATTAAAAACAACCTCAGACTGGAGTTTTACTGATGCTAAAGTTCTATGATTTTAGAATCATTTTGGGGAAAGGAAAGAGCTAGGCAACACTTGCAAGCCACTTAGATGCTAGCATTTTTAAGCAAGAATAATCTAAGAAACAAATATTGCTTTAAGAGTTTGAAGGGTTTGGTCAGTTTGGAACCCACACAAAAACCAAAGGTTCTAGATCAGGGATCGGCAACATTTGGTATGCGACCCATCAGGGAAATCTGCTGATGGGCCAGGACGGTTTGTTTACCTGCAGCATCTGCAGGTTCAGCTGATCACATCTCCTACTGGCCGTGGTTTGCTGTTCCAGGCCAATCGGGGCTGTGGGAAGCGGCGCGGGCCGAGGGATGCACTGGCTGCAGTTTCCTGCAGCCCCCATTGGCCTTGAACGGCAAACCATGGCCAGTGGGAGCTGCGATCAGCCGAACCTGCAAATGCCACAGGTAAACAAATCGTCCCGGCCCGCCAGCGGATTTCCCTGATGGGCTGGGTGCCAAAGGTTGCCAATCTCTGCTCTAGATTGAAAGTAGATCTTGAAAATCTTGTTTTAAGTCCTGTTTCAGAAAGGCAAAAATAAGTAGTCTTTTAGTAGTCCTAGTAACAGAGAAATAATTATTTTCAAACTAGAATAGTTGTTTGCATTGTGCAGATATCTAATAAGAAATGAAAGTAGGGGAGAGAATCAAAGTGAGTGCCTAAGATACACTATGTTTAGATTACCTGTTGGATTTGTGTAATGATGCAAAACAGATACCATGGGGATGAATGTGATCTATATTGCTCGACAGACAAATAGGCTCAAAGTTGTACATGGATTTTATAATAGGTAGAATATGCCCAGCAAAATCTCAAAGAAAGCTGCATGGCCTGAAGAATTTACAGTCCAGAGGTGTGAATGGTACCGCACAGTAAACAAAGAGCAACATGTGGATGTTAGCCTGAGACTGGTTTTTTTTTGGAGCGGGTTTATTTTTAGAAGTCATTTGAAAAAGAGAAACTGAAATGGGGAAATTTAGCATAAATTGCCCATGGTGTTGCTCTGAAATTACCATTTAGTGTGAGAAAGAATGGGAACTGAGCTGAAGGCACGAAATTTGCATGGCACAGGGAAGAGGAGAAAGGAAACAAGGGGAGAAATATAAGCAAAAGTTAAGTACTGGGTGGGTTCAGAAAGGAAGGGGACTGTACTCAGGTGAAGGTTGGAGACTAATGCAAAAGTTCAAGCAGTGTAGGAGGGAAACATGCCCAGAATGGTGGGAATGTTTGATGGTGTACGGATTATTCATGTGATTGCCATAAAAATCAATTTAACCTAACCTACCTAACCTGGTTTAGTCTAACCTAATGTATTAAATGTAATGTAATCTATCTTAATCTATTGTATCTAATCTCAAATGATTTAATCTAATCTTTCCTATCTAATCAAATATTTTTTCAAATCTTTCTCCTCTGTTCTCATTCATCATTTTTTGTATCTGTGCTCAAAGATGGAAATGTAAGGTTATGTTACACACAAACAATACCTGTGATCTCCTCACCTCAAAAAAGATATTCTAGCACTAGAAAAGGTTCAGAAAAGGGCAACTAAAATGATTAGGGGTTTGGAGAGGGTCCCATATGAGGAAAGATTAAAGAGGCTAGGACTCTTCAGCTTGGAAAAGAGAAGACTAAGGGGGGATATGATAGAGGTATATAAAATCATGAGTGATGTTGAGAAAGTGGATAAGGAAAAGTTATTTACTTATTCCCATAATACAAGAACTAGGGGTCACCAAATGAAATTAATAGGCAGCAGGTTTAAAACAAATAAAAGGAAGTTCTTCTTCACGCAGCGCACAGTCAACTTGTGGAACTCCTTACCTGAGGAGGTTGTGAAGGCTAGGACTATAACAATGTTTAAAAGGGAACTGGATAAATTCATGGTGGCTAAGTCCATAAATGGCTATTAGCCAGGATGGGTAAGAATGGTGTCCCTAGCCTCTGTTCGTCAGAGGATGGAGATGGATGGCAGGAGAGAGATCACTTGATCATTGCCTGTTAGGTTCACTCCCTCTGGGGCACCTGGCATTGGCCACTGTCGGTAGACAGATACTGGGCTAGATGGACCTTTGGTCTGACCCGGTACGGCCATTCTTATGTTCTTATGTGAGTTCTGACTTTGGTGGTTTATAGTATTTCCAAAACTTTTACATTTTTCATTATGGCTACTCCAGGATGTTTTCTAAAATTTGGCATGAGGAATCAATAGTCGACCTGATAATTTCTAACTTGGTCCCCATATACCAGACCTGTCTTATTTCAAGCAATCACATAATTCTTTGGTTGTTTAGAATGTTGTCTAAGTCAGGGGTTCTCAACCTTTTTCTTTCTGAGACACTGCCCCCCCCCGCCAAAATGCTATAAAAACTCCGTGGCCCACCTGTGCCACAATAACTGGTTTTCTGCATATAAAAGCCAGGGCGGCATTAGGGGGTAGGAAGCTGGGAAATTGCCCCGGGCCGCATGACACAAGGGCCCCTAAAAAGCTACATTGCTCTGGCTTCAGCTTCAGTCCCGGGTGGCTGGGCTCAGGGCCCTGGGCTTCAGCCCCATGCAGTGGGGCTTTGGCTTTCTGCCCTGGCCCCAGCGAGTCTAATGTTAGCTCTGCTTGGTGGACCCCCTGAAACTTGTTCACAGCCCCCCAGAGAGCCCTGCACCACTTGTTGAGAACCACTGGTCTAAGTAAACCACCCCATACTATGTCCATGAAGACAAACCCCTTTCCCTTTAGCTTTTGTAACTGGTATTTGGGTAACAAGTCTACTGGGCTGTTCACGGGCCTGCTTTAATTTTTATTTTTTTTAATGATATAGTCAAATTTTCTAAAGTACTTAGAAGCCTAAGTCTCATTGAAACTCAGTAGGATCAGGCTCTTCATTGCTTGTCACTTTTGAAAATAGGATGTAGGTTTCTAAATCACTTAGACTCTTTTGAAAATGTTACCCCTAGTCTAGTTTATGTAGAGTCCAAGAACTCCAGAGCAACAAGCACCACCTCTCCCCACCCCTGCTCCCCCTTTTTACCCTGAATTTGAACCCAAAATAGTCCTTGCTGTATTAGCCAAAAACAGTAATATACCCTTCTGCTCATAAAACATTCATTCTTACTGCTGTTTCCTGTCACCCTTCTCCTGCCTTGATTTCCCTGCTCCTTCTGTAAACATATTTAAAGTCTCAGTGATTCTAATAGAACTCACTTCTCTGTCAGCACATATGCTTCTCATTCAACAATCTTGTTATGCATTCAGCTTTTTCTTTTACTGCCACTACCTTGCTGGCATTGTAAAAAAGAACACCAAAAAAAAAAATCCTTTAACAGGCCTTGAACAATTGTCATTACATGTTCCAGACTGCAACCCAGTGTGCAACCAGCACTTCGCCACAAATAGGAAATGAGAAATTTTGAGGGATAATGAACACTATTGAATTTTTACAGGGGCTTAACACAAAGTTATTTAGCTCAGGTGTTTCAGTAATGGAGATATACTTGAGAAATTCAATGGTCAATGCCCTCAAGCTTTTTTCAGTGTGTGAGTAAATTTAATTCTCATGAAATTGAGGGACCAATAGTACTGGCAGTTATGATTTTAAGCCTATACTACCTATCCGGTCAGATAGGGCCCAGAATATATATACCTGACTCCACAGCCACATTACTACTCCTAGCTGGGAATTCTGTGCTATATGGGGATGGTAGCTAGTGTAACACTGACAAGCCCTGGTCATCGACAGGCAGGATTGAACCTGGGATCTCTGGAGCTTAGTGCATGAGCCTCTACTGCATGAGCTAAAAGCCAACTCGCTGTTAGCTAAGGCTGTAGAGCAGACTCATTAATCTCACTCTTTCATTGGTCTCGGTGCCACTAGATGGAACAGAACACCACACCCAGAAGGTGTGTGGGTTACACTAGGACAGGGCTGTGTATGGTAGAATCAGACATAGAAAAAATCCCATTGACTTCAGCATTGACAGGATTGTTCAGTGACTGAAAATCATGCCCAAAGGCAACAATATGAGACTGGGATGAGATAGCTACGTTTACTTTTAATTGTTACCTGAGTTTATTTGAGAATTCATGTGTTCAGAGGTAACAGATGCTTAAGCCCATCTTTCCGGGGCTAATGAACGAATTCAATGTGTCACGGTAGCTTCCTGGTTTCCTCAGACCTTCATTTCCATCTCCATATTGATCTAGTAAAGATACAATCGACTATACTATTGTAATGGGTTTCATTCATCATTGGGGCATCTCCTTGTGGCAGATTGGCTCCTTTCAGGTCAGTCATCCCGCTTCTGAGAGTTGCTCACACGTCTCTCCTCACTCTCCAGGACTAGCAGTTCTCCCTATTCGTGACAGGCTGCTGTATAGTCCTCCCCTTCTGGGGTATCAAAGTACCACTGGGTCAGCCATCCACATGCCATTCCAGACAGTCTTCCAGTCCAAGGCCAGGTCCTGTGCCACTTTCCTAGCAGCTGGTGGGAGAACCCAGGCCCACCCACAACTTCATGTTCCAGCCCAGGGACCCTATATCCAGCAACTGTGGTCTGCTTGCTTCCCAGATCCTGTTGCTATTTCCCTTCCTACTCTCTTCTCTATCTTCTGGGTCCCTACTCTGGGTTTTCCAGCCCAAACTTCCTCCTCCCAGGGAGTGACTGCAGACTACTACTTCTGTAGCCCCTTTTTGTTCTCAACTTCATCTCTTTATACAGGCCCAACCTGTTCCTTCCCAGCTGAACTTCATCTTCCATTAGGCTTTATAGATCCCTGGCTCCCCGCCAGATGCATATGAGGTTAATTGACCTAACTTAACCTGCTCTGCCTTGTGTGGGGTGGATACCACATCACAACTGTAAAACGTGTAAAAATACTTTCCAGTCTAATTCTGACTGGAAGGAGAATGACCCTAATCTCTTTGGGGGCAGGGACAGTCTCTTAATATATGTTTGTACAGCACCTCGCACAATGGGGCGCCAGTCTCAGTTGAAGCATCATAAGGATAATAATCATAAGAATCATGATTTAAAGAATATTAAAATCAAGGAAAGGGAGGCTGGTTTTTTGAGATTTCCAGCCTGGTTTTGTGGATCCCAAGGAACAGCCTAGTTCTGATGTGCTTCTCCAGCCCTATTGATATACTCCTATCACTATGAATTTGGGCCAGTTCCTGGCTTCAATGGGGATACTCGCATGAGTAAAGCTACTCCTGTGCATATGTGTTTGTAGGATTAGGTTTTTTATTCTTAAAATTTCTATACAAATATTAAATGATTCATAGTTTAGGGATTTTCTTCTGAAACTCTACAGAACTGCATTAGTGACAAGAGTTGTTTTTCCCTTCCTCTTTTTTGGAAGAAGAACAAGGTCTCCAGTTTATATTTAACTGCAGTTTTTTGCATATAACTCTATATTCAGTTCTTTTCAAAGTCAACTTTGACATATTTACAGAATGCAGTGGATTGCAAGCACTGGACACAGATACTATGGTGATGAATGCCATAGAAATGCCTATTAATAAAAAAAGCAAATAATTACACATCTATGAATACATGTAATGTCCTAGTGTGAGGTTTTTTTTGCCTTGTAGTTAACAATGATGACGATGATGCCAAGAAAAATGTATTTTTTTTCTATATAACAGAGGATACTTAACCAATTACAGCATCTCATAATAATGTGGGGCTTGTAATTTCTGGAAATATTTATTATTATTTAATGTCAACAAAATAGCTTTAAATAAAAAAGCATATTTTTTTGGCCTGAGAAGGCAGATTTGTTTTAAGACCATCTTAATGTACAAAATTGTGAAGAGGAGAAAAAGCGATATCACCACTGGACTTCTTATTTTCAACATCTGGTTGTGGTCCACTGGGGGAAATGTAAGTAACAGCTTACCACATGGATTACAAATGTGCTGAATTGCAAGAATAAATATTAAATGAAAATATCCATAGCACCTGCAGCTTGTCCTGGAGAATTCCCCGTGAGTGTTGTGGGTGGGTTTTCAAGAAACCCCTAGTGAGATGCAAACTGCAACTGCAGCTGCTTGTAGTAGCAGCTTATATAGTGTTACTGAAGAGTTTGCAGATTCTATTCCATTCAATGAATCAACAGTGATCTGTGTTGCCAACACATTAAAAAAAGGGGAGAGTGATTGCAGGGGAAGAGTTGTTGTTATTGTTGTTGTTCTTTTATTATTAGAATTTTTCCTTTGGGTTTTAGATTATCAGGAAAAAATTAAACAGTGAATGTCAAATGTTTTGTTTTATTTTTTTTTTAAAGTAAGTGAAATGCATGATGGAATATAAAGCCAGTTTGATGTATCTGGGCTAGAAGCAATGTTTACTCTGTCAAAAGATCAGAGTAAACGGTAGAAGACCAGCAATTGTATAAGTTTTGCTGACTTCATTCATGTTCTGTATATACAGAACACTATACACATAGGTGACACTTGGCTTTATTTCACATGGTGTGTTAAAAAGGATTGAATTTAGGTTTAAAATCTCTCCCCTCACCCCTTTTTTTTTAAAAGAGACCATGCTAACTCACCGGTGGCCAAACTTACTGACCCTTCAAGCCGCATATGACAATCTTCAGAAGTTCAAAAGCTGGGGCACACCTGCCAGGGCTTGGGGCTTCAGCTGTGCCGAGGTGCCTGTCTGAGCTCAAGGCTTCAACCCTGCTCCTTCTGAGGCCCCGAGCCCTGCAAGCATGCTCTGTGGGGCTAAAACCCCGAGTACTCCCTTCCTGTTGAGCAGAAGATGGAGGTGATGCATGTGGGGGGGGACAAATGGGGTCATGTGCCCCCCTCACCCCGATTTTTGCCAGGGTTTGCTGGTCCTGCTTGGTCACATGGTGCCACCAGGCTCCCTCCCTGCATGGCAGCTCCTGGAGCCAGCAAGCTGGGAGCTGCAGCCATAGGGAGAGGCAGAGGCAAACAGCTGGGAGCTGCTGGCAGAGGCTGCTGAGGGTAAGGGGGTGGGGGGCGTTCCTGTTAGGCATGTGATTCTAGCTGTTGGGAGAAGATGAACTTTTAAATTGTGCCCCCCCCCCCAGCAGGCACCAGTTGTCTCTGGCAAAAGCCCTTAGCCCCAGCACTGTGCTGCAGGGGAATCGTTCCCGTCTCCTCTGCCCCAAGTCTGGTAGATGGAGAACGTGACGAGCACGGACGTGTGGGGCTCCGTGAGCCGCACTTTAACTGTAGAAGAACTACATGAGACTCGTGAGCCACGGTTTGGCCACCCCGATGTATACACTTAGAAAATGGGGAGTTAAATTAAAAAGCATTAAACTGCTCATTTTGCTTCTATGCAGTGTTGTTGTAGCTGTGTTGGTCCCAGGATATTAGAGAGACAAGGTGGGTGAGGTAATAAAATATCTTTTATTGGACCAACTTCTCCCCAACAGAGGTTGGTCCAATAAAAGATATTACCTCACCCCTTTTGCTTCTAACAGGCAAGGAGAAGGAACAGAACAGATGCACCACACCCTGCTATCTAGTCACTCTGAAGAATTGCTCACACATTCAGGCACATTGATGGGAATAGGAAATCAAAGACAGATCAATGTTGGCAACACTAAAAGGGAAATATTACTGGTTTTCCTCTGAGTTTTATAATGTTAAGATAATAAAAAATATGACTGTCAAGTGGTTTTATATATATATGCAGTAAAATAATATAAATATTTTTAGGCATGAGAGGCTGCCAACATATTCTGTTCTGGAATTTTTGAATTTGTGTGGGATCTTACTTGGGGCCGGGGGGAGGAAGACAGCCTCACACACATCTCTATGTCTAGCTGTTATAGTTCCCAGGGAGTACCCAAGTGGCACAGTGTTTAGAAGAGTCAGCCAGCACATATCTATCACCCAGAGGCACATTGCTAAAATACTAATCCTGTGCATAGGTACTTTAAATATTGTGCTCTCTCTGCAGGTGATTCTTTTCCCCTTATTTCTAGAATGCCATCAGTGCACGTGGTGCTTTGCAAATCTACCAAAGGAAGGCCCTGCATTGAATTCCTTATGTATAATTCTGGATTCTGCAGTCATGGAATTTATACCCTTCTCGATTACAGTCTAGCACTGAGAGCTAGGATACAGATAATTACAGTTTGAGAGTGGGCTCTAGCCAATCTGGGCTCAGTCCTGCCAGGGAGACATAGAGAGTAAAGGTAGGTTTGTGCCATCTTTGCTTATCCTGAATACTGGGGCTAAAATCTTAACCCGGAAGGTGATTGAACATGGAGGCAAATATAGTGCCCATCTTTAAAAAAGGAAAGAAGGCGCAACCAGGGAACTACAGACCGGTCAGCCTCACCTCAGTCCCTGGAAAAATCATGGAGCAGGTACTCAAGAAAATCATTTTGAAGCACTTGGGGGAGAAGAAGGTGATCAGGGATGGTCAACATGGATTCACCAAGGGCAAGTCATGCCTGACCAACCTGATTGCCTTCTATGATGAGATAACTGGCACTGTGGATATGGGGAAAGCAGTGGACATGATACATCTTGACTTTAGCAAAGCTTTTGATACTGTCTCCCACAGTATTCTTGCCAGCAAGTTAAAAAGATATGAATTGGATGAATGGACTATAAGGTGGATAGAAAGCTGTCTAGATTGTCAAGCTCAACGGGTAGTGTTCAACGGCTCGATGTCTAGTTGGTAGCCAGTATCAAGCAGAGTGCCCGCGGTCGGTCCTGGGACTGGTTTTGTTCAACATCTTTATTAATGATCTGGATGATGAGATGGATAGCACCCTCAGCAAGTTTGCAGATGACACTAAGCTGCAGGGGAGAGGTAGATACAGTGCAGGGTAGGGATAGGGTCCATAGTGACCTAGACAAATTGGAGGATTGGGTCAAAAGAAATATGATGAGGTTCAACAAGGACAAGTGCAGAGGCCTGCACTTAGGATGGAAGAATCCCATGCATTGCTGCAGGCTGGGGACCGAGTGGCTAAGCAGCAGTTCTGCAGAAAAGGACCTGGGGATTACTGTGGATGAGAAGCTGGATATGAGTCAGCAGTGTTCCCTTGTTCCCAAGAAGGATAATGGCATATTGGGCTGCATAGTAGGAGCATTGCCAGCAGATCGAGGGAAGTGATTATTCCCCTCTATTCAGCACTGGTGAGGCCACATCTGGAGTATTGCATCCAGTTTTGGGCCCCTTACTACAGAAAGGATGTGGATAAATTGGAGAGAGTCCATCGGAGGGCAACGAAAATGATCAGGGGGCTGGGGCACATGACTTACGAGGCGAGGCTGAGGGAACTGGCCTTGTTTAGTCTGCAGAAGAGAAGAGTGAGGGGGGATTTGAGAGCAGCCTTCAATTACCTGAAGGGGGGTTCCAAAGAGGATGGAGCTCAGCTGTTCTCAGTGGTGGCAGATGACAGAACAAGGAGTAATGGTCTCAAGTTGCAGTGTGGGAGGTCTAGGTTGGATATTAGGAAAAAACTATTTCACTAGGAGGGTGGTGAGGCACTGGAATGGGTTACCTAGGGAGGTGATGGAATCTCCAACCTTAGAGGTTTTTAAGGCTCTGCTTGGCACAGCCCTGGCTGGGATGAACTAGTTGGTGTTGGTCCTGCTTTGAGCAGGGGGTTGGACTAGATGACCTCCTGAGGTCTCTTCCAACCCTAATCTTCTATGATTCTATGTTGCCGTACTAGTCAAAGAGGAGGGGGAGAGAAAGGGGAACTCCCCTCTGCTTCTAGTAGAGGAGGAGAAGCTGTGCTCGCTCCTGCTGCCCCCTTACGTTTGCTCATGCTTTCACCCTGGTTTTCACAGTCCCCAACAGGCCAACCAGCTGCCTAGGGTAAGCAAGAGTAGAGTGCTTTGGCCATAACTCCTCTCTCCCCAACACTATACTTCCCTACCCTGGGCATGGCCTCATCACACCTCTCCTCTGGGGACTGCAAGGGGATTGCCTAGAGTCATTGTGCCAGACTTGTGCTCTCAGAGAATCCCTTTTACACCAGGAGTCCTTGATGGGGAGAACTGGGTGGTTCTTTTACAAGTCAGCATTTCCATTGGTTCAGTTTCTAACCCAACTGTCCAAACTCACCTTAGCCTGAAACTTGGTGTATGATGTCTAAAGGGGCCAGGACACAGCCCAGAAGTGAAGACTTTTTGGAAAAATCAGTATTGGAAAGGTTCCCAAAATAAGGGCCAAATTCTGCTTGGTCCTTACGTATAGGTGCACAGTATAAGCATGAGAGCAGGTGGCCTATGTATGGGCCAGACGGAATTGCAGCCATTGGCTTGGCAGAGCACAGGTGTTGTTCCATCCCTGCTCTCCTGGGGGCAAATGATACTTCAGCAGAGAAGATACAAGTAAGAGGTGGTGCCATGGCTCTGCGCGCCTATGTACTGGCTTGTAGAGTGGGACCAATGTGCAGGGTAGCAAGGATTCCAGCGGGGGGTGGGGTGGGGGACAAATTCCTTTGCATATCTGAAAGCTTTGGGAGGCATTTGCAGTGCTCCCTTTGGAGAAGCACATTCCTGCACCATCCTCAACATAGGTTTCTAGAGACAAGGTACAATAGCTGTAAGTGAGGGATTGGAAGGTGGAGTAGGCTTCTCAGAAATGGGTGTCAGAGTGTCAACACACTTGTACATTCAATGCTTCACACATCATTCGTGTAACACTTGAGAGGAGAAACTACTTACTGGCATGTCAGAACAAATTACAGCATTCATGGCTGGATGGGAATATCAAAAAAGGCAAAAGCACCTAATGTGCCCACAACTGAACATTCCCTTGTCCAGAGGCACCTGAAGTTTGTCAAAGCCATCTCCAATAAAGTGAAAAAATCTTGTCCCATTAGAACATGTGCTGTCCCTGGGAGGTTTGTGTTCTTCCCCTGAATTGGGTTGCATACATTTCAAGGAAATAGCCGCATTGTCTTTTTGCAGCTGAATATAGTAGCTCTTGGAAATGGGCTAAGTCTTACAGTACTTATGCAGTCACAGCTCCTACAAGAGTTAGTGTCTCAGGACTTACAAGATCAGGTCCAAATTTTCACTGCAGGACATAAGGGGCCTGAGTTTACACAGTCTTGCACCTAATATAGAAATGTACAACTGTGCAAACTGCATGTAAAATGCTTCCATAGTGTGAGTGGAGATTTCAGATTTGTGAGCATTTTACACCCATTCTGCATTCCCTTTGCATGGCTGTAGTTGACTACCCAAGGACACAGCGTCCAAGGTAGTCTCAACATTTCTTAAGTAACAGAGATCTCTGTGTGTCTATAGGACATCTTCCAAAGGGAGCCTGGGGACCTCCACTCTATGCTTCATTTCAAACTAGACTTTAAATAGCACTTTGATACCCTCAATCCTCCCACAGTGGCAGAGGGATCAACTAGATACCAAGTAGCATTTTCCAACTCTGATTAAATTGCATTAATTTTTATGGTCATGAATCCCCATGAACAAGCCATAGGTTCTTGCCCTAAGGGAAACGGTATGGAAAAGGAAGTTCCATCATGGAAAAGTTGGAAAAAACTCTGACATAAGAATATTTTACACACAAAGGGCCAAATTTTCAAGGAAGACCAAACTCAGCCTCTAATTTTGTATTTACAGCTGAATGATGATGTAAAATTAAAGGCCATTTTTAAAATTTGGCTCAGATATTGAATAGGGCCAATATGACATCAAATTTATCTCAGAGATCACACAGATTGATACTGGACTTTTAAAAATATTGTGTGAATGTGTGTGCGTGCGCACGCAAAGAGGCACATATGCAGGGCTGGACCTAGACCCAAATGGTGCCCCAGGCGAGGAGCATCTTTGGAGCCTCCCTCCATTTGTTAAACTTTTGAATATCATATTTTTTATTGCAGTGTAGCACATTTCATGACTTTGATGCACGATTTGCATGCATGATTTATCTCTGTCATATAAGATACATTTGCATGCTAGGGGCTGTAACTCTGTATTTATTCATGCCATTTATAAGCAAAAATTGTTTCCTATAAGCTTATAAAACCTTTTTAATTTTAAGAATAACTGAAATGTACTAACATCAAGAAATTGAACTGTGCACCCACATTGGGTGAACCAGTATTAAACAGTGTTACTACAGGCGACAGCCTTAGAATGTTAACCCTAGTCCTTTAGGTCAAAAGGTTGCTTTTCTGCCTTTGCCGTTGCAAACTGAAGCACAGCATCAGAGAGATTCAAAGACTGGCCAATGGCATTTTTAAGCGATAAAATAGCAAATGATGTCAGTATCTCATCAACCATTGTCGATAGAAGATATGTTTTAATGAACCTGAGCTTCAAAAAGCCGCACTCATCAGTCATGACTGTGAGCAGCAATGTGAGCAGAATCATCAAAGCTATCCACACATTAGGAAAAGTGTCCTTCAGCTCCGCATCATGAATGAATTGGACAATTTGGAGCAGAGAGTGCTTCCTGTGTTGCAAAATGTGATGGATGGTTGTCCAATTTGACATATATCTTTATCATTGACGTCCAAACAGTCCCCATGTATTAGCATCCAGTGAAGGTCTGTACAATTGTTCAAGAGTGTTTTCCTGTCCACTGGCAGCTTATTAAGGTCATGCAAAATCCCCCAGATCTTTCTGTGGTGCTTCATTATCAAAACTTTTCTTCAATGGTCACTTGAGCAGTGTCAGCGAGTGAGCAGAAAACCCTTCCCTCTTGAATTTTTCTTCTGAGTTTCCTATTACTTCATCTCTGCCCTTGTAACCAAACTGTCTCTTCTTCTGATGAATACATGTTTCCTTGAAGACAGGCTCAACTCTTAAGTTTTCCATCATTTCTTTGACAGCAGTGATGACATCTTCAAATGTGTTGTCTCTGTAGGCCACAATGAAATCAAAATAGCTTTGCATCAAAGTAGTAGTGGTCGCGATGTCCATCGACTGAGTTTGTAATGCCTTGCTTACAATGTTTACTTGGAAAAGGATATTGTGCCAAACCACAACTGAGACCAGAAATTTGAAGTCAGTGATCTGGTTTCCGAGGGATTGTGCCTTGCGTCAGATTCTGTTCTCAGCTTTACTCAACTGCACCAGTTCCATCAGGGCATCATAAACCTCAGTCACTTGGTACCTCACTTGGCCTTATGCTGTCAATGAGTGTCACTTAGCAGCTTCACGGTCAGATTTGCAATATTATCCGTGAGGATTTTCCATCTGATAGTTGATGCTGAAAACATCCTTTGCAGTACTCCAAAGAAAGATGCTGAATCTAAAGAAGATGACATGGCATCTGACACAACCACACTGAAGGAATGGCAGCCACAAGGCATGAAGAAAACTCTTGGATTCAGTGCAAGGATCCTTGTCTGGACATCACTGCTTCTTCCCTTCATGTTCACACAGTTCTCATAGCCTTGGCCATGAAAGTCCTGAAATTTTATTTTATACTCATTCAAAACATTCATAAACACTTCTGTTAGGCCTTTTCCAGTAGAGTCATCCACAGACCGGAAACAGATAAAGTGTTCTTTTACGTGGATACAGCCATCCTTGTTGCCAACAAATCTTACTGTAAATGATATCTTTTCACTGTGACTAATATTGGGAGTGAAAAGAACAGGAGTACTTGTGGCACCTTAGAGACTAACAAATTTATTTGAGCATAAGCTTTCGTGGGCTACAGCCCACTTCATCGAATGCATAGACTGGAACATACAGCAAGAAGATACTTATACATATAAATATAAATAAATATTTATAACATATAAATATCTTCTTGCTGTATGTTCCAGTCTATGCATCCGATGAAGTGGGCTGTAGCCCGCGAAAGCTTATGCTCAAATAAATTTGTTAGTCTCTAAGGTGCCACAAGTAGTCCTGTTCTTTTTGTGGATACAGTCTAACACGGCTGCTACTCTGAAATCGGGAGTGAAGTTCGTTATTATGGCATACTACTTCACTTTGTCGAGCAGCATCAATATGTTATCAAGCACCCTCCTTGCCATAAAGCCAATCAATTTCTTTTGAATTGTTTTACTGTAGTAATGGTGTGACAGGTTTGGTCACAGAGACCCCCTTGAGGCTGTCATCTGATATGCTGGAATTACCTCTGAGCCCCTTTTCCATTGCCAGCTTGGTACTCCAGAACCTGCCTTTTTGAGCCAGACATGCTAGTCTGCTGCAACACAGACCCAAGTCTGGTCCATACCCCCAAAGCTGCAGTCTTTAACCAAAAGCTGCTCAGCAAGTCACCTAGACACCCAGCTCCCAATGGGATCCAAACCCCAAATAAATCCATTTTACTCTGTATAACGCTTCTACAGGATAAACTCATAAATTGTCCGCCCTTTATAACACTGATAGAGAGATATGCACAGCTGTTTGCTCTCCCAGGTATTAATCACTTATTCTGGGTAAATTAATAAACAAAAGTGATTGCATTAAGTATAAAAAGTAGGATTTAAGTGGTTTCAAGTAATAACAGACAGAACAAAGTAAGTTACCGAGCAAAATAAAACAAAACACGCAAGTCTAAGCCTAATACAATTAAGAAACTGAATACAGGTAAATCTCACCATCAGAGATGTTCCAATAAGCTTCTTTCACAGCCTAGATTCCTTCTTAGTCTGGGCCCAATCCTTTCCCCTGGTACAGTTTTTGTTAGTTCCAGCTCAGGTGGTAACTAGGGTTTTTCTCATGACTGCACCCCCTTTGTTCTGTTTCACAAGGAGGGAATCCTTGGTCTCTCTCTGGGTTCCCACCCTTCCTTCTAAATGGAAAAGCACCAGCTTTAAGATGGATTCCAGTATCATGTGACATGTTCACATGTCCTGTGAGACTTCATTACTTACTGGCTGGCACCCACTGTGTACAGAAAGGCTTACAAGTAAACAAAGCCATTTACAACCAATTGTCCTAGTTAATGGGAGCCATCAAGATTCCAAGCCACCATTAATGACCCACACTTTGCATAGTTGCAATAGGACTTCAGAGTAATACTTCATATTTTTAGCTTTAGATACAAGAATTATACATTCATACAAATAGGATGAAAACACTCAGTAGATTATAAGATTTGTAATGATACCTTAAAGAGACCTTTTGCATAAAGCATATTCCAGTTACATTATATTTACACTCATAAGCATATTTCCATAAACACATGGAGTGCAACATCACAAATGGTCCATAGCTTCTTTATGAACTACTTGACATAGGTGCCTATGCATGACACCATCATATTTTGCAAGGAGCTCTACCAAACCAAGGAAATTACTGTGATGTTATGTGAACAACTTATCTGATGAGCCCCGGAAAGCCAAATTATTCTTTGCAAGGAAGAGTGTAATTGAGATCAGACATGAGAGCATGTTCCTCCAAAGCTGAGTTTCTACCTTAATAAAGTGCAGGTTTTCTACACCTATGCATTTATTCAGCTTAAGCCTGGATTTGACCTCCATCTGTTTGGAGTGGGCCATAAAATGGCCAGTGACTTTTCATGTTGTTTCAGAGCATCAGCTAAATTATGCTAGTAATTGTATCTGGAGAGCACAAGCACTGACTTGGCATTTTGTCAAATATTTTGCAACAAAACCAGAACACTTTATCAGTTGATTTTGAGTAAACTAGCCAACACCGATTCAGTTTCTTACCATTCTCGAGCACTTTGGGAAGTGTCACTTCTGCTCATTTACTGGAAACATCATAGCCTCCATTTTGCCTGGCCTGTTCAAAATTGTATAAATCAATATTGGCAGAGTTTAGGATTGCCTCCAAAAAGCAGGATCTGATGTACTGATATGTGGTGTGCTATTTTTCTCACTGCATGCGAGGTTGATTCTTTTTGATCATTTGTCTCCTTTTCATGTAAATCAGATTTTTCTTTGTTATTATTCTCCTTCTCTTGTGAGCCACATTCTTCTTTATCATCACTCTCCTTTATGCTGTCAGGAAAACTGGACGATTCTCCATCACTTTCCTCACATTTCCATCCCTTATCTTCAGGTAAATCCGCTAATTCCTTAATATCATAGAATCATAGAATCTCAGGGTTGGAAGGGACCTCAGGAGGTCATCTAGTCCAACCCCCTGCTCAAAGCAGGACCAAATCCAACTAAATCATCCCAGCCAGGGCTTTGTCAAGCCTGACCTTAAAAACCTCTAAGGAAGGAGATTCCACTACCTCCCTAGGTAACCCATTCCAGTTCTTCACCACCCTACTAGTGAAAAAGTTTTTCCTAATATCCAACCTAAACCTCCCCCTCTGCAACTTGAGACCATTACTCCTTGTTCTGTCATCTTCTACCACTGAGAACAGTCTAGATCCTTCCTCTTTGGAACCCCCTTTCAGGTAGTTGAAAGCAGCTATCAAATCCCCCCTCATTCTTCTCTTCTGCAGACTAAACAATCCCAGTTCCCTCAGCCTCTCCTCATAAGTCATGTGCTCCAGCCCCCTAATCATTTTTGTTGCCCTCCGCTGGACTCTCTCCAATTTATCCACATCCTTCTTGTAGTGTGGGGCCCAAAACTGGACACAGTACTCCAAATGAGGCCTCACCAGTGCTGAGTAGAGGGGAATGATCACATCCCTTGATCTGCTGGAAATGCCCCTACTTATACAACCCAAAATACCATTAGCCTTCTTGACAACAAGGGCACACTGTTGACTCATATTCAGCTTTTCGTCCACCGTAACCCCTAGGTCCTTTTCTGCAGAACTGCTGCCCAGCTATTCGGTCCCTAGTCTGTAGCAGTGCATGGGATTCTTCCGTCCTAAGTGCAGGACTCTGCACTTGTCCTTGTTGAGACAAGTAATAGGACTGCCACCATTTATGCTTCACTCCTCAATTTCTTCTGCACTGGGATGATCCCTACTGCCTAAAGCCCAGTCTATTATTCTGTTTCAGATATTTTCCCATCAAATTTGCCCTTTGCTGCAAACTAGATTGCAATAGAGCTTTTCACTACCTCTACTGAGCCCCCGAAGGCTTCTTCAGAAGCATTTTTTTTCTATGGGGGAAAACAGACAGTATTAGGGAGAGCACAAGTCTATGTTCCGCAGCCTTAGAAAGTCATCAAACATTACATGTTGAGCATGGCAAAAGAAGTAACAGTATTTCTTTTATACTGTTGCGTAGATAAGGGTTTGATATCTCTGGTGTCTCAGTAAATATTTCCTTTATTAGTCGCTACTTTCTTCAAGTCTTAAAACACAATTACACTTTTACAATTACACAGTAAAACAAGGCTTACAATATCGC
The DNA here is from genome assembly GCF_020497125.1 of Mauremys mutica. Classification (NCBI taxonomy): domain Eukaryota; kingdom Metazoa; phylum Chordata; order Testudines; family Geoemydidae; genus Mauremys; species Mauremys mutica. The sequence goes on from NC_059074.1 coordinate 24,482,662, forward strand.
AACTGGACTCTCGCTTCACTTGTTCTTAACTCTCACTGACTAACTGGTGATGCCCCACCCTTTATATATCCACAAGGGCATGGCTGACAACATTCTAGGAGGTTCAAGGAAAATGTAGTTCTCAGAAAGTCTGGAAGATTCCATGAGATTCTACAAAGGTCCAGAACATTCTAGGAGGTGAGTGAAAAATGAATCCACATACAGAATACCTGAAACATTTTACTTCAAACATGCTATTTTCCCTTTTGTCGCTAACAACAAAAAACATACCTCAAGCCCAGCACCCCCCAAGTCCAGCACCCGAGCAGTCACTTGGGTTGCCTGCCCCTAAATCCAGGTCTGCACATGTGCTATACATAATGAATAAAATAATCAGAAAATTGTCAATTCCTTTTTTGGATTGACTTTTTTTTCTTTATCCTGAGGCCTAACAGAAGAATGTAGGTGAAATGCATGGTGCGATGATTTGAGCATGTTATAAGGCTTACATGTGTAAATTTAATCAAGAGGAATTGGAATAAACTGTCTTCCGATTTAGTGAAATAACAAAATTCAAATTAATTATTATGTCCTGCTCCCTCCTTATAACACAGTCTTTGGAACCTGTTTGAGTGCTGTACAGAGGTGTTTCTTTTACAAGGGTGATTATAGAAACACCTGTTAGGACTGATATAACTAAAGCTGCGTCAACATTTCCATTGATTTGGTTTATGACCCAGCTGTAAAAACGTATTTTAGCCTTAGACATGGTAAATGATGTCTAACTTCAAGAGCACAAAAAAAAGCAACTTCAGCTCCATTTTGTAAGTTACTACAGGGCAAAATAAAATTAGATAATTAGAAATAAAGAGTTTTCAGGAGCTTGCTTTACATGCCTATACTGGAAGGAATATTTCTTTCCATAATGAAATTGTGCAAGTTATTTAAGGCCATTAAGTGGTTTGGTGCCCTTATGTGTTGAAATAATCTGACTGGTTTTTTTAAGTGGAAAAATAGCTACTGTGCATTTTTGTTTACAACTTTTATTAAGAATTTCACCAGCATTTTTAGCAGTGAGATGAGAAGAGTCTAATTTACTGCAGGGATTTGAGGGGGCACAAACACCCTCCTTTTCTTTTTGGCTAGATGAAAAGGTTGGTCCGAGACGTATGGGAAGGGTGTCATGCATATTTTTTCTATTAGAATACAGGATCCCAATGTGGAAAAGGTTAAGACTCGCTGATCTAATGTATATTAAATGATGGTACAGGGCTACCATGAATCCAGTCTAGAGAAAGTCTACTGAAAGACGTGACTCAAGTGAAACATTTTGTAGGTGACTGCTCTGAAGTGAATAGTTGGTCTCCACACCTTTCCCTGAGCCCCATGGGCTGAAACCACTAAATACAACCATATGTTTGGGTAATGCTCCAGTAAAGGGAGGAAGGGGACCTAAGGAGACCTGGACATAAAGTTAGGAGTGACTTGACATTTGCAGCAGTAAGAGAGGCACTTGTGTGATCGCCCCAGGTATGGCTCAAAACCTCTTTCACAATGGAGAGGGATACAAGTGCTTTTAGACTGGGAGAAGTTTTAGCCCAAGAATGAGGACTAGAAAAAGTGGCATATTACAACAAAAGACTATACTCTTCAAAGAATTGCAGTGAGAGTAAGTTCAATATAAGTCATTTAAGAAAAGCCTGTTGTGTATCTTGGATGTGTCCTTTAGAAAGAGGAAGATGATACAAGTATAACTATTGATGCTGAACTTTAGATCATTCACTGCACCTGACTTGGGGAATGCAACGTTAATTCCATTATGGTATACTGTATATTTACACCAGGGGTCGGCAACCTTTGGCACGCGGCCCATCAGGGTAATGACATTTTGCTGACGTTGACCATTGGCAGGCATGGCCCCCCACAGCTCCCAGTGGCTGTAGTTTGCCATTCCTGGCCATTGGGAGCTGTGGGGGACCGTGCCTGCGGATAGTCAATGCAAACACAATGTCTCATGGCCCACCAGCGGATTATCCTGACGGGCTGCATGCCGAAGGTTGCCAACCCCTGATTTACACACACAAATGTTTAAGTGAAAATGGCCTCAGCTTGGGTGACTTATGAGACAAAATGTTATGAAAATGTTCATTCAACTGGTTGCAGAATGGGAGGCTTTCATAGAGACAATTGCCCAAGGGCCCAAGCAATTTAAAAGGGCCTGGAGGCTCCTGGTCACCGCTGGCAGTGTAGCAGGGCTAAGGCAGGCTTCCTGCCCACCCTTGTTCCACGCCGCTCCTAGAAGCAGCCAACATGTCCCTGTGGCCCTGGATAGAGGGTCTCTGCATGCTGCCCCCACCCCAAGCGCCAACTCTGCTGTTCCCATTGGCCAGGAACTGCAGCCAATGGGAGCTGCGGGGGGGCAGTGCCTGTGGGCAGTGGCACTTGGAGACCCACAGGGCCCCCTACCAAGGAGCCACTGCACCAGGTAAGCACCAAGCCCTGCTCCTGCACCCGAACCCCCTGCCCCAGCCTAAAGCCTGCACCCCAACCCAAACTCCTTCCCAGGGCCCTCACCCTGAACCCCCTCCCGCACCAAACTCCCTCCCAGGGCCTGCACCCCTCCCACCCAGAGCCTGCACCCCTCACCTCCTCCCACACCCAAACTCCGTTCCAGATCCCGACCCGTACCCCTGCACCCAAACTCCCTCCCAGAGCCTGCACCTGGCATCCTCTCCCACACCCTAACCCCTTGCCCCATCCTGGGGAAAGTGAGTGAGGGTGGGGGAAAGTGAGCGACGGAGGGAGGGGGGATGGAGTGAGCAGGGGGTGGGGCCTCAGAGAGGGGGCAGGACAGGGGCATGGTTTCAGGGAAGGGGCATGGTAGGGGTTAAGGTTATCTGGATTTACATGATTAGACAGTTGGCAACCCTACCGAGCGGGCATGAGGAAGCCCTGGCCATGCCGGAAGAGCGCACCCAGCAGCGCAGCTGGCAGCTTACTGGGCACTAGCCAGCACAGGCACAGCACTGCCCGAATGTCAGGCTGACCGTGTCCACACCGGTGCAGCTTTTGTGTGGGGGCCCTTTGACTATTCTTCCCTGGGGCCTGGAATTGCTGTCTGCAGGCCTGGGTGTAAGAATGCTGCAGTAGGAAGTTGTAGGATAATCTGCCCACCCAGACAAACACTAGAGGTCATAGGACCAGATTTTCAAAAGATCTCTGGGCCTGATTTTTAAATTGGAACCAGATTTATCCAAGTGCTTAGAACCAAGCAGCTCCCACTATGATGCAAACAGGCAGAGTTTCAAAAGAGCTCAGCTCTTAACATGTAACAAACAGGTTTAGCTCTTTTGAAAATCTAGCTACTTGCTTTAGTGCTTAGACAGGAGCTAAGCACTCCTAAAAATCAAGTCCAAGTTCTGTGTCATGAGTGCTGTTGAAAATCTAGCCTATAATGTAAGAAGTAATCCTGCACTGGTGGGGAGATGAATTAGATGATTTTGTAGATCTTATCCATCTCTAACTTAAATGAGTCTATGGCCTCTATTCAAATTCCTGCCTGCGAATTAGAAACTGAACTGGTGGATGGGTTTGTTGATCTATTCTGTGAACATTTTACCCCTTGAAGTTAAGACATTAGCTCCCCCTCAAGTTATTAGTAAGAAAAATCTTCCATCTAGGTTGATTCTGTGTGTGCATGAAAGTACATGTGTGAAAGAGAGAGAACCAATCAGTATTATGAGTGCTCACACCTTACAACTAGAGCTGGGAGAATACTGCAGAAAAGTGTTTGTGAATACTTGTTTTTATTTATTTTATCTTTGTAAGCTAGTCTCATGATGTTTGGGACAAGAGTCATGCTTTTCAAGTGCTTGGGGTTGCCAGTGCTATATTTTTTTTCATGTGACTGTTTGCAGCAAGAGCAACTCTTATGACTACTCATACAAATTTGTGTTTGTTTGAAGGTTTGTGCTGGAATGCTTCCAGTGGCCATCTTGAATTCTTTTTGATTTCCCTCCTTGTGTCTATAAAATGTGTTGTCCATTCTGGGAGCAGAAATAATTACATGGATGATAGGCACGCCATGCCAGTAATGGACAGCAAATAATTAAAGATGTAGTTGAGATGAACAGACTGAAATATGTTGACATAAAAGGTTTGTCAATCCCTTTTGAAAATAGTGAACATATTTGTAATAACACAAAGCCTGTTTGTGAGTAATTCCCAAATAGACAAAAACATTGTGTATAGACTAACTGTTTTTTTATGAAAAGTACACCCAGTTCTATTTACAAACCTTGAACAGGTGAGTGCAATAGAATAAGAAAAGAAGAGTGGTATTTCTATACCCCTAATGTATATTTTCTGTTCAGAGTATAGTTTTATGGGCTATTGAAGATCCTACTTCTGGCATCTTTACTCATGTTAGAGAGCACTTACTGACAGAAGTAGCAATAAAACTACTTGCCTGCATGCATCCGACGAAGTGGGTATTCACCCACAAAAGCTCATGCTCCAATACGTCTGTTAGTCTATAAGGTGCCACAGGACTCTTTGCTACTTGCCTGAGTAAGTTTTCACTAACTGGAGTAAACAGAATGGGGCATGAGTTGTCACAAAGCACTAACAGGGAAGAAAGTATAATTAGCTACGTGCTACTCAGTGTTTAAAAGCTATAAAATATGTTCCTGCTCTAGGCTTCCTTTAAAGCTCAAGGAGGCCTGTCTCAGCTTCTAGTTTGCTCTGTTTTTCAAGAGAATTTACTGGACCTTGATTGCCAGAATCTTGGTCTCTGGTGATCCTCTTCTTGAAGTTCTGGTTTCCAGTAGTATATCCTTTTTATGGAGCTTGGCTTGTGAATGATTCTGACCTTGAAAAAAGTGGGGAGGAGATTAGTGATTTACCATCAGCCTTTGGCTGCTACTTCTGGGTTGTAATCGCCTTATTTATGATTATTTTTATGCATGCCAATAAATCTAAACAGTACAAATAAACATCAGTGCATACTACAGAATTCTTCATTTTATCTGGAGTGTTCATTTTTCAGGATTTTTAGCAGTACTTGTGATTTTTGTATGTGTGTGTTTTTGGTTTTTGCTGGTATTATTTCCAAGGTACATCAAATATAATTTGACATCTGGAATTTCTGGACAAAGAGTGCAGAAGACTAAGTGGCCTAAAGATGAACCAAATAATCTTCATATAGTTAAAATGAGTGAATACACAGTTATTAGGTCAACTTCATAGACATGGTATACTTGGTTTAACATTTAAACTGTCCCCATTAAAATATATATGGCAACATTATGGGTTTTATTTTGTGCCCACCAAAATCAATGTGAATTTTACCTTTGGCATCAGTAGCTGTAGCAGAAGTAGCGGATCCAGTATAGATTCTGTCTTTTAAAAAAAAAAAGGCTATTTTTGCTATGTTCCACTGTAGTATGGTATGAGGCAGTCTACAGAGAATAAATAAGACATATTTGAATTATGGGGCTAAAATTGCATATATGGGTTCTGGTTAATTTATAAACCACAAGACTGAAGCTCCAGATGGTTTGTGTATCATAATGAGCAGAATCCCATCATGGATTTAAAGCCCAATCATTCAAAACCCACTTGTTTATTATTATTAATTATTTTTATTATTATTGTAGTTGTTACATTAATGAGTGGGTCTATATAGGGCCAGACTGTGATACTCTAACTCTCAATGAATAGTACCTTACTTCACAAGTAGTCCCATTCAAGGCTTACCAATGCCCATTACTTGTGGGGTAAATTGTTATTAAACCATAATAATGCATCACAATTTACCCATAGTGTTTGATGCACCATTGGTCGTATTAAGAAAGCAAAGGTCTATGGAAACCCAGCTGATATCAAAAGAAGATTGCTAGTAATTATGTGCAGAAGTAAGGACATTGGTGTTTTAAACAAAATTTCTTATGAACCATTTCTCTATTTGGCTTTGGGTGATTCCATACTTTGGACATTTTTGTTTTACCGTGAAATTTTGTGGTGATGCATATTTTTCATATCAAACCAGGCAGGGGTACAAAAAGACATATTTGAAGTTTTTCTGTCTACAAAGAGAAAGTGAGAGGGACCAAGTGAGAAACTTAGAGCTTGATTCTGGCACTGGTATAAAGCAGGAGTGATTCCATTGAAGCTTCATTGGTGTAGATGAAATCACAAACAGGCTTCTTTTATTTACATCTAAGCTTATGCCACCCACGGATTCCTCTGTACCAAAGGAATCCTCAGGTAGCTGGTTAGGATGACTTTCTGGCTGCTTGCACTGGCAAAGTGGTAAAAAGAAGCCACAGTGCGTGCTAAGAGCTGGCCTGATAATTCTTAAGGAACAGCCAAATACTACTCTCGTTCAAAGGTAGGAGGAAGTGAGTTTCATACTCACAGACCAGACCATGTATACTCTCCACATTTCCTGTGCTCATCTGTAATTCCCAAACGGAATACTCTTTTTGCCCTTTAAATAGTTCTTGTCCTGCTTCTAGGACTACAGTACAAAGGCAATAACACACACACACACACACACACACACACACACACACACACACACACACTGCATGCCAACCTATAATTACTAAAAGCCACATATGGAGCATGTGTGACTGATACCATCTTGGTTGACACAGTGGGGATTAAACTGCAGACCTCCAGAACTGAGAACTTGAGCTAGTACAGCTTGAGCTAAAACTCTATGGATGGGCATGATGCAGAGGAGGCCGTGTAATACACACTCACCAGTGGGTTACGTGTACGGTAAAGGACTCCCCCAGTTCATATACAATTATTCACCTGGAATGTACAGCTACAATTATGAAAAATGCATGAAGAGGACCAGATCCTAGCAACACTTCAGCACATGCTTAAATTTAGGCACCTGAGTAGTCCCATTGAGGACAACTCAGGTGCTTAATGTTAAGCAGGTGTGAAAGTATCTGCAGGATCATGGTCAAAATTACTTATCTGAAAACCTGAAAAGGTTTAGAATTCAGTCAAAATGAGTATCACTAATCTGGCTGTTAATCAGAACTATCCAAGTTTACAGCGAGCATCATTCCCCATCCCCACACAGCCTCCATCCCCTACCATCTGTGCATCAGTCCTTCCTTCCCACCCTCCTACTGCTGGCAGTGGTTTTTTGTGGCAGTGCCCACTATCCCAGATCGGTGTGTCTGACTGATGGCAAACCCACTTCTTTGGATTGCGTGTTTTTTGTCCTTATTTGTGCCCTCTCAGACCCAGGAAAACCATTCAAAATTATTTATCCTGAGGCTCTTGAGCATATAGTTCACGCATTCAGGGAACCTGAAGAAATATTATGTGGTTACAGTCCCTATTTTAAATCCAACTAACACAGCTCAGTACTAAGAAACAAACAAATAAAACCCAATGCTTTCACATTTCTACTGACATCCAGATTGGGGTGCGGGGGTGGAATATGCCCAGCTTTAATGATGCCAAACATTTAGCAGGCAGCAGGAACTCTATAAGTGGTATATTCGTATAATTTTTAATTTTGAAACACCTAATTCATACCACTTTAAATGTCACATGCTGCCCCATGGAAAGAAAATAGTCAGACATTTAATACATTTTCAGACCATTCCATTAAAAAAAACAACCCAAATTTGTCCATGATAAAAGGATTTACAAGAGAACACAGTGCAGGAATCATCTAACAAATGCCCTTTCTGCACTGATATTTCAACCATGCCAGCATCTTGTTAGACAACCATTTTTATTGGCTTTAAATATCAGTGTAGACAAAGCCTTGCTACATACACTTTACTGGATTGTTCCTGCATTATAGTCTCAGCAACCTAAAGGCTTTTTAAACAGTTCATTTAACATGGGAGCTGTGCAAATAATGGATTTTTCGATTAGCTGGTCATTTAAAAAAATCATTTTAGGTTGGACAAAACATTTGGTTTCAACAAAATCTAAATATTTTTGTCTCAATGTTGACCATTTAAAATGTGTTTGGTTGTTTTGTTTACACTACCACAGAGCTCTCCAAATCCCCTTTAAACATGGTGAGGTTCTGTCTATGTTAGCAAGGGAAAACATGTAAACACCTTATTAGTATGAACTATGTTTAAACATGATTTTTAAGTAAGATGCTAAAGTGGTTCCAGAGAAATGGTTAATGTTGGACTTGGGAGGAGGGTGAGGGTAGGTGTCAGTGCAATGCCCCCACGTGAAAAAAAGAAAAGGTGTTTGAGGGGGAAGTACACTAATAATTTCTTTACTTCAGTTCAAGCCCTGGAGTTGCTAATATGAGAACCTTGTTATAGAAGACTTTGGCCTTGCTACCTGTAATTGTTCCCAACAGAAAGAGGGAGCATCAGGGAGCTGATTATTGCTTCCTGATTTTCTGTCCCAGTCCTGGCTCCTGTGCAGGTTAGAGCAGCCTAGAGGCTGCTGTCATATGTCACAGATGACAGTGGTCTCTAAGAGACCATCTGCCAGAAAAGCATAGCAGGCTCACACTGTGATCCAGCCATTCTGCCTTCCTGCCCCTTCTTACCTTAACATTGTACTTGGCGATTTCGGGAGGGAGGCATAGAACTAGCTATGGTATCTCTGTGCCGACTAGAGACTCCTCCCCACCGGGGGAAACCCCTGCAGAAGACTTTAGGGATGAAGTAGGCCAGAGAATCTGTAGGAATTTCACTGCTATGCAAAGTTAGAGGCTGTAATGGCTAAGGAATCAATCTTAGTGTTCGCAGTGGGAAAAAATGAAACCAAACAAAAACACCTGCATAAAAACTGTGTGCGCGCGCACACACACACACACACACAGTACAGTGCACTCAATTTATCATCACTGTGTGTAGGCTGCACTGAGGAAAGCTTTCCAAACACTGTACTTGCTGTGGAATGTAGTCATTCTTCATTATATTCTTCAGGGCATAAGTATTTCTAAACCCAAATTGTTTCACAGCATATTTTAAATAACGAGTCATCATACAAAATGTTCTCAGTGTCTCCAGTGTTTCTGCATGCGCATTACCTCTTATGCAAGAAAGAAGATACACAACAATAGTAAAAAGAACAGGAGTACTTGTGGCAGCTTAGAGACTAACAAATGTATTTCAGCATAAGCTTTCGTGAGCTACAGCTCACTTCTTCGGATGCTGTAGTTCTTTTTGTGGATACAGACTAACACGGCTGCTACTCTGAAACAGATAACCATTAGTTAGTAAAGATAACCATTTCAACCCCAAAGGCTACCTCAACACACTCTAATAATTTATTCTAGATTTACAGAGATGTATAAATGGGCTAGGACTAGAAAATCCAGACTTTGAAAAGGCTTTTCCCAGGATTATCCTCAGAGCTCCAGAATTGACAAGGCTAGCATGTTGAGTACCAATCTAAGGTGTCCTGACTGGGAGAAAAGTATATGAGACAATAACATGGATTTCCAGCACTCAAATTAAAAACATAAAACAGCGTCTGCTTCCTATTTTCTATTATTTTCTAGTGCCTGCAAGTGTGCTAGGCACTTCAGAGAAGACACATGGAAAAACAAATCCCTGCCTGAACACTTAACAGTAAAATGATGGGCATGATAGATCGAGTGAGCATCATACATAACATGCACCAAGAATAGTGTGCTAGATGCTTCACAGACAAATAAAAGATGCCTTTGAGGAGCTTACTGTTTAAGATGGAGAACAATAATGGTTTGGTTTGGTTTACCCAGGGAGGGTAAGAACATAGGATTGTTTTGTTTGGCTGTGCACCTCTGGACTGAGAATTTAAAGCAGTAAAGATACCAATCAGCATTCCTATAGCCCAGTTGTACTGAAGGGGAAATAGAACAATGATGTTTCCAGCAGGATTTAGAATCAGTAGAACAGATTTTTCTTTCAATTACATCAGTGTAACAGAAATCAGAATTTGGCCCAGTGGACCCAAACCTGGAGTTGTTACTCAGACCTAGCCAAAATTCTCACTGAGAAGTGGATGTTTGGGCTCAAAATGGAAAACAGAACTGGGCCCAGTCATAGGCTAGAGCAAACAGGAAGGTGCAAAGATGAGATTTATAGAATTCTGAATCATGCAAAACTTTCTTGTTTTTAAGTATCATAGGGGTAGCTGTGTTAGTCTGTATCCACAAAAACAATGAGTCCGGTGGCACCTTAAAGATTAACAGATTTATTTGGTCATAAACTTTCGTGGGTAAAAAACCCCACTTCTTCAGATGCATGGAGTGAAAATTGCATATAGAGGCATAAATATTTATTGGCATATGAAGAGAAGGGAGCTACCTTACAAGTGGAGAACCAATGTTGAAGGCCAATTCAGTCAGAGTGGATGTGGTCCACTCCCAATAATTGGTGAAGAGGTGTCAATACCAAGAGAGGGAAAATTGCTTTTGTAGTGAGCAGACACTCCCAGTTCCTATTCAAGCCCAAATTAATAGTGTTAAGTTTGCAAATGAATTGTAGCTCTGCAGTTTCTTTTTGAAGTCTGTTTTTGACCTTCTTTTGTAGAAGAATGGCTACTTTTAAATCTGTTATTGAATGTCCAGGGAGATTGAAGTGTTCTCCTACTGGATTTTGTATGTTACCATTCCTGATGTCTGATTTGTGTCCATTTATCTTTTTACATAGACTGTCCGGTTTGGCCAATGTACATGGCAGATTTGGCCAATGTACATTGCTGGCACATATCACTTAGTAGATGTGCAGGTGAATGAGCCCTGATGGTGTGGCTGGTGTGGTTGGGTACTCTGATGGTGTTGCTGGAGTAGATATGGGGACAGAGTAGGCAGCAGGGTTTGTTCCTGGAATTGGTTCCTGGATTAGTGTTTCTGTGGTGTGGTGTGTAGTTGCTGGTGAGAATTTGCTTGGTTGGGGGCCTGTCTGTAAGCAAGGACTGAACTGCCTCTCAAGGCCTGTGAGAGTGGGGGATCATTTTCCAGGATAGGTTGTAGATCGTTGCTGCGCTGGAGAGGTTTTAGCTGCGGGCTGTATGTGATGGCCAGTGGTGTTTTGTTATTTTCCCTGTTGGGCCTGTCTACACAGACACACCCCTAGAGCACCAACCAGGGGTATTCTATCTGCTACCCAAGATCCATAAACCTGGAAATCCTGGATGCCCCATCATCTCAGGCATTGGCACTCTTACAGCAGGATTATCTGGCTATTTGGACACTCTCCTCAGACTCTATGCTACCAGCACTCCTAGCTATCTTCAAGACACCACCAACCACCACCACCTAGGGACTGAGTGGCTCCATGCATCTGAAGAAGTGGGTTTTTTTACCCATGAAAGCTTATGCCCAAATAAAGCTGTTAGTCTTTAAGATGCCGCTGGACTCCTCGTTGTTTTTGTGTTTCGTTACAAACTAATACCAAGTTGAGCAAAAGATTCACTAAAAGTCTTGGACTTTCTAAGGGAATCTGGGTCCAGTTTTGAGTGAACCCTGGCTGATTTATGCTTTTAATTTTCAAATGGTTTTGATATGAAACCAGATAAAACTTGGCAGTTTTGACTGTGGTTCACTTTGAGACTTTGAGGATTTTTTGGACCTAAAACTCAAAGCAAAACTCATAGGCTGCGAACCCACCCAGATACAAATAAAAGAAAACAGCCCCTCCACACAGTGAAACCATGGAGTTTTCCATAGTTCTGAAGTACTGAGGGAATAATTCAATGGTACTGGCACTCAGACACCATGGTGATGGACATCCTGATAAAAACCTAGAAGGGATAGACAGAAGATTCAGGATTGCTGGGACAATACACATGAAAGAGTGACCTGTAAGGAGAGAGAAGACCAAACCTGAAGCAAAATGAGTGAATTTGCTGCATATAGTAAGGTTACGATGACAAAGTAAGTTTGGAAAACCAGGCTGGCAATTTTGATGGTGGAAGCCAATGAAGATAATGGAGGAGGAGGAGGAGGGTGATGTGGCCCTGACTCTAGGAGCAAGAGAATAGCTTGTCTACAGTATTCTCAAACATATGAAGATTAGTGAGTAGACAGACTAGATCACAAAAGAAGGAACTGAAATGGTTAAAGAATAAGTCATTAATAGGGATTTCAGCTGAGACAGGGACCAGGTAGGGATAAATTCTAGTAAAGCTCCAGCGATGGTGACAGATACACTGACCAATGAAGGGAATATACTTTTCAAGCATGACTCCAAAGGTCTTAGCTATTCACAAAGCTGGTTCACTGTCCTACCTCAAATCCAGAGAACTTACAGCATAAGGATATAGAGTTTCCACATCCATGTAAATGTTGGGTCTAATTTCCATTTAAAATCAATGGGAATCTTTCTACTGATTTCAATGGGCTTTGGATCAGATCTTTTGTCCTCTTTTCTGTAATTGTCAGAAGGGTGCCATTGTATTGTCCCTTATGGAGATTTTTTGGTGATCTATCTATCTACTATGATTTCGACTAACACTACTAACTAATTTCACACAGACCTCTGAGCAGCCTTTAGTGCTGCAGTGTTGTGCTTACAACTCCTTAATATTAAAAAAGGCTAGAAAGATAAATGCTGTACAAGTGAAACTGGACAGACAGTGCTTAGAGTAAAACAAAGCAATATTAACATGTGTGGTTGTCCTATTCCTCGAGGACATTTCGCCAGGTTCATGTGTCATTGCAACCTTCTAGGTCAGAAGTCACAGTTTTGACAATAGAATTTTCCATGTGTGGTAAGCAATACATGATTGAGGAGATATGCTCAAGATCTGTCAGCATGCTAAAAATAGTTGCACATTGGTGTGAAAAGGGTTATTTCACAAAGCATGAATATCCCATATTTGGTACCTGTTAATAGTCTGTAAAATCTCATGAGAAATAGTTTTATATTTTGAGGTTCATTGATGTGTATTGGCTGTATGTAAAATGTTTAAAATATTTTGCCTGGGCATAGCTCTTGACATTTTAGGCTCTCAAATCACATTATATACATTAACTAAGCCTCAGAACACCTGTGATGTAGGGATAACTACATTTACTGGTTATACTGAGGCATAGAAAGCTTAAGGCCCAGATTTTTAGAGGTATTTAGGTGTAGCTGTGTTCAGTGTTGCAATGCTAACTGATTTAGGAGTCTAAATATCATTATCAGATGGGATTTAGGCACTTAGAAGTCTAAATTCTATCAACTGTCAATAGGATTTTGGGTTCTAAGTGCCTAAATCCCTTTTGAAAAAGAGATCTAGGATCCTAAATCAGGAGTTGCAACATTGCATGCTGCATTGCCTAAATACCTTTAAAACTCTGGGCGTAAATCACTTGTCTAAGGGTACATCCAGACTACCCGCCGGATTGGCGGGTAGCAATCGATCTATTGGGGATCGATATATTGTGTCTCGTCTAGATGAGATATATCGATCCCTGAACACACTCCCGTCGACTCCGGAACTCCACTAGGATGAGAGGCAGAAGTGGAGTCAACGGGGGAGTCACGGCTGTCGATCCTGCGCTGTGAGGACAGGAGGTAAGTCAAAATAAGATACATCGACTTCAGCTACGCTATTCCCGTAGCTGAAGTTGCGTATATTACATCGACCTCTTCCCCCTCCAGTGTAGGTGGCCCTATGCGTCAGTGGCAGAGAAAAGAATAAACCACAAGAGTACTTGATCATAACCACTAGACTTTATTGCCTTTGAAATGAAGTTCCAGGGGAAGAGCTTTCTCTGCAAGAGAAAGTTCAACCCAGCCTTTCACGGTCAGTGACAAGTAGCAGTCGCTGCTTCTACACCACAAAAAGCCAGAGTGTCACCTCCCCCTCCTCCCCTTAGTCACATTAGTGAGCAGTTACTCACATGAATAATCCCATTGATGTCACTGAGACTACTCATCTGAGTTACTGCTCACCAATGTGGCCTTAGTTATTTAAAAACACCAGGGCATTTGTATAGGTGAGACTTATGGGAATGAAAGGGGAGAAACAAATTCTTCCTTATCTTCATTGTCATGCTCCCATTTCTTCTCTTCCTTCACCTCTCCCCAACCCTACCCGATCCTGACTGGCCAGGAGAGGCAGCCCATCACGGAGAGGGCACATTCCATATACAACTTTAAGAGGTGTACCAGTGATCGTGCTCCCCTTGAGTGCTGGGGAGTTCTGGGAGGAACAATGCCTTAGGGAGTTCCCACTGCAAGCAGCTTCGCAACACCCCACTGTGGGCCAGTGCCCAAGAAATAGGCACGAGCCCTCTAGGTATACAGAGAGGGTGCAAACACCTAAATACATGGGTATAAACCAAGTGCAGTGCAAATCAGACATTAAAAAAGTCAAATAAAAACTTTTAAAACCTGCCTCCCAAATCTTTCCAGATGTTAAAATGAGTAAGCAGTATTAGACAGTCTTTTTTTATTAGTATTTGGCTTGGTGTTTGGATTAATTTTCATCTTTTCTCCCTTGTCCCCCTTGCCCAGGGTTCAGAGGTGGTCTCCAATGTGTTAATTTTAGCGTTTCTTTATAATGTAAACACACGCACTAAGGCATTCTCATTATAAAGTGAGTAAGATAAATGTAACCCTGCTCAATTAAATCTGGAAGTTTTTACGTCTTAACAAAAAAAAGATGTTGTTCCATTTCATGTTGGCATCAATGGCAGCACTTGTGTGTAATATAATTAGCATTGGTAGCTGAAGTTCCCCACAGGGGGCTGATTCAAGACAGATGATGGTAGAAATGGCACTAGACACCAAAAAATAAAAAGTGGAATGTGGCTTTTGGCGCAAGGATTCTCATTTAGTAAGAGAATGTCCCCACTGCAGAGTGAACCCAGGCTCTTACTTGGATGTTGCCTCCGAACCTGGCTCCCATGCACATCCACAAACCTCTGACCCATGCATGGTGGTGCTTTCACCTCAAACTAGCTACCCTATTTGGGGCTATAGGCTAAAGCCTGAGTGCTACTTTTAGTCAGGGTAGTAACTCACCCACTTTGCAGTGAGTACAAAAGGCTAAAACACTTGAGTTCTCATTGTCCTCCAGTGCCCTCCTGCAGCTCCCCTGAGTGCTTAGAAAGACAGACAAGTTCTCCCATAATTCACTGGGAAAGACTCATAGAGCAGCTCAGCTTGCCACAGTGCTAAGGACCATGGAATGTGCCCCCTGAAATCCCACCAATGTGCAGGAGTGAGTGTGGCACCATCAGGGGCAGCTCTAGGTATTTTGCCGCCCCAAGCATGGCAGGCAGGCTGCCTTCAGTGGCTTGCCTGTGGGCGGTCCCTGGTCCCATGGATTCGGCGGCACGCCTGCGGGAAGTCCGCCGAAGCCGCGGGACCAGCGGACTCTCCGCAGGCATGCCACCGAAGGCAACCTGCCTGCTGCCCTTGCGGCGACCAGCAGAACGCCCCCCGTGGCTTGCCACCCCAGGCATGCCCTTGCATGCTGGTGCCTGGAGCTGCCCCTGGGCACCACTGTGGATCCATTGGCTTGAGTGTGGCTTTGCAGTGTGACCGCTTACACCCAAGCTAGGTTACCCTGCATGCTCATTCCTATGTGCCAATTGCCCAAGTTCACCCTACAGTGAAGACATACTGTAAGGCAGAAAGTTCATTTCACAATGAATGGTCTCAGAGTTAAGTCTAATCTTTGGTCGCAACCGAGCAAAACACTAAATCCAGACTTAAGATTCAGCACGAGAGTAGCTCCAGTGAAATCACATTATTTGGTGCCTTGCTAGACTAGGGGTCTTCATTAATAATCTGGAAATGGGATTAAACAACACTTTTTTTAAAAAGTACAGATGATAATAAAAGTTGACCTGTGATCATTCTACACCTGAGTAATGCCAATGGTACAGCTTGTGTGAAGAATTTGATCATAGTTTGACCCTACAGGCAGAGGTAACCTATTTGAGGGGTAGCTCAGATACCAGTGAAGTCACAGATATAATGCAAAGGAACACATAGATTAGAAGTATGACCACTCAAGGCCCACCTGGAATAAAGCATTCCCAATTCACACTTTTCAAACAAACAATCAAGCACATGGTCAAACTGACAAACTGTCCCCGCAACAGACACTCAGATACTCACCAACACAGCCCCCCTAATGCAGCACTTAGTGTACCTCCTCTTGGACAGATCCCAGGCAGACTTCCTCTGTTAGCCTCCACTGCTCGCTGCTCAGCTGGTTTGCTGTAACACATTGTAAAACTATAAGTGCTATGTAATACTATTAATATAAAAATAAATATTATCTGCATAAGCTAAATCTGCGTTTTGATTCATAGACCTAGTTAAGGCCAGAAGGGGCCATTATGATTATCTAGTCTGACCTCCTGCCTAACACAGGCCATAGAATTTCACCCAGTGGATCCTGCTTCAAGTCCCTAACTTCTGATTGAGCTAGACCTTATCTTTTGTCTTGATGATAAGAAGAAAAACAAACTGATGATAGTCCATTTAACTAATGGATAGTTGGCTGATGCATTCTAATAATAGTTCTTTACTCTTTCATTCATGAATACCAAAGCACTTCACTAAAATAAAAAACCTATGATTTCACATCTTTGTGAGATACTATTATCCCCATTTTACAGATGGGTAAAAGGAAGCACAGAGCAGTAAAGTGACTTACTCACTCAGGGCCAAATGCAAGTAACTGGCAAAGCAAGGAATGGACCCAAGAGTTTTGAATCTGAGTGCTGTGCTCTAACTACTAAAATAATCATAATGAATAATGAATAATAACTTGCCTTTACATAACACTTTTCAGCTATAGATCTCAAAGTGTTTTACACAGGAGGAAAATACCATCCTCATTTAACAGATAGAGAAACTGAGGCACAGGTAAGTGATGTGACTTGCCCAAGGTTGTCCAACAGATTTCTTTCTTACTTTCAATACTGAAAGTACTGAAGCAGGTAGTAAAAAAAAAAGCTTTGACAATTGAACTAAAGTGTAAAAGGTGTAACTATAGATCTTGCTATGTTTAATGTTCTGCTCGAAACCATGTGCTGTCTAATGAAAGGTTTTCTGTTAGGATGGGGTTTTTTCCCCATTCTGAAGGGACACATTTCTGACAATAGAGGAAAATCTGGGAACATGTATTTCCTTGAGGTTCTAAGTTATTGAATAAGGATTATGATATAACTTAGAATATCAGTGTTGGAAGGGACCTTAGGAGGTCACCTATTCCAACCCCCCTGCTCAAAGCAGGACCAACCAGACAGATTTTTGCCCCAGATCCCTAAATGGCCCCCTTAAGAATTGAATTCACAACTGTGGGTTTAACAGGCCTGGGCTCAAACCACTGAGCTATCCCTCACCCCTGGTTTCCACCTGAGCAATTCTCATCACCATCGCAACTATACTCAGCCTCCTGCAAGCCACACTGGAGGGTTGGACTGGACTTTCCCCATGCTCAGAGTGGATGAGTTGGCAAGAGAGTGGTATTGTTAGCCAAATTTGTCTCCTCACTGGCTCAACCACTGAAATCAAATGTGCCAAGTATTATTGCCTCTGGTGGCACTGCTCTAAGGTTCTTTGTCGAGCTCTTGACTATGGGTACGTCTACACTACAAGACTATTTCGAATCTACTTAACTCGAATCTGTGGAATCGACCTTATGAAGTCGAATTTGTGTATCCACACTAAATACACTAATTCGACTGTCTGAGTCCACAGTAACGGGGCCAGCGTCGACTTTGGAAGCGGTGCACTGTGGGAAGCTATCCCACAGTTCCCGCAGTCCCCGCTGCCCATTGGAATGCTGGGTAGAGCCCCCAATGCCTGCTGGGGGAAAAATGTGTCGAGGGTGGTTTTGAGTAACTGTCATCATTCAACCGTCACTCCCGCCCTCTCTCCTTGAAAGCGCCGGCGGGAAATCTGTTCGCGCCCTTCTCTGGTCGGTTACAGCTTGGACGCCACAGCACTGCGAGCATGGAGCCCGCTGCGATCATCGCTGCACTTATGGCCGTTGTCAACTCCTCGCACCTTATCGTCCACCTCTTCCACAGTCAGCTGCTGAGAAATCGGGCGAGGAGGCTCCGTCAGCGCAGTGAGGACAGAAAGTCACAGAGTGGCGCAGACCTCTCACAAAGCAGGGTACGCCGCGCAGTGGAGATCATGGTGGCAATGGGTCAAGTTCATGGTGTGGAACGGCGATTCTGGGCCCGGGAAACAAGCACGGACTGGTGGGACCACATAGTGCTGCAGGTCTGGGATGAATCACAGTGGCTGCGAAACTTCAGGATGCGTAAGGGCACTTTCCTTGAACTCTGTGACTTGCTGTCCCCTGCCCTGAAGTGCCAGGACACCCGGATGCGAGCAGCCCTGACTGTGCAGAAGCGAGTGGCCATAGCCCTCTGGAAACTTGCAACGCCAGACAGTTACCGGTCAGTAGCGAACCACTTTGGCGTGGGCAAATCTACCATAGGGCTTGCTGTGATTCAAGTAGCCCACGCAATCGTTGAGCAACTGCTCTCAAAGGTAGTGACTCTAGGAAACGTCCAGGTCGTCAGAGATGCCTTCGCCACGATGGGATTCCCAAACTGCGGTGGGGCTATAGATGGCACTCACATCCCTATCCTGGGACCAGCCCACCAGGCCAGCCATTACATTAACCGAAAGGGCTACTTTTCTATGGTGCTGCAAGCACTGGTGGACCATAGGGGACGTTTTACCAACATCTACGTTGGGTGGCCGGGCAAGGTTCATGACGCGCGTGTGTTCAGGAACTCTGGTCTGTTTAAACGCCTCCAGGCAGGTAGTTTCTTCCCGGACCACAAAATAACGGTTGGGGATGTGCAGATGCCTACAGTGATCCTCGGGGACCCAGCCTACCCGCTAATGCCCTGGCTCATGAAGCCCTATACAGGCGCCTTGGACAGTGAGAAGGAACTCTTCAACTACCGGCTGAGCAAGTGCAGAATGGTAGTGGAGTGTGCTTTCGGACGTCTCAAGGGGAGATGGCGGAGCTTACTGACTCGCTCGGACCTCAGAGAAAAAAATATCCCCGTTGTTATTGCTGCTTGCTGTGTGCTCCACAATCTCTGTGAGAGCAAGGGGGAGACCTTTATGGCGGGATGGGAGGTTGAGGCAAATCGCCTGGCTGCTGATTACGCTCAGCCAGACAGCCGTGCCGATAGAAGATCCCAGCGGGAAGCGCTGTGCATCCGGGAGGCTTTGAAAGCTAGGTTCCTCGGAGAGCAGGGTAACCTATGACTGTCCACTTGATTTACAGAGAAGCTGAACCTGAGCCTGTTTCAGTGACTGTTGACTTCGATCTGCGGTTACATACCCCGTTCTCCAGGTTTCCCCCCTTCCAACACACGTTTTAAAATAAATTTAATGGAACACTGATTATTAACAAAGTTTTCTTTAATTATGAATTCCTGTTCTAGGGTTGAAACATGGACGCAGACTGTGGTGGGTATGGTGTGCACTGATGTACAGACCGCTTCTACACTAGAGGAATGACAGGCTCCTGTTCCTACAGCGGTCTCTGGGGGGAGGACGGTTGCAGGTGGGTGTGCAGGAAGGGGTGGGTTTGCAGGAAGGGGTGAGGGGTGCCGTCTTTGGGATGGAGTTTGGATGCAGGCTCTGGGCTGGGGGTTGGGGCATAGGAAGGGGTGAGGGGTGTGTGGGAAGGGTGAGTATGTGTCTGTGGATGAGGGCTCTTGCTGGGGCTCAGGGCATCGGAGAGGCTCGTGGCTAGGGTGGAAGGGCATGGTAAGGGCAGGCTGCCTTGCCATTTGTGGATGGCAGGCGCTAGGACCCTGGGGCAGCATACACCTCACAGACTGACCTGGGACAGCATACACCTCACAGACTGACCCTGGTGCCTAGTGACTGTAGTCTGTGTGTGTCCTGCTGTTGATCCTGCCCCCAAGTCTGTACCCTGGTAATGGAGGCTGTCCTATGCAATTAAAAAACCCCTCCCCCCCCTTCACACAAAGTCTTCTGACAAGAAAAACGTGACGGGAACAGTGAATAACAACAAACTACTTTTAATACTCAACTACACAGTGGGGGGATGAAACTTGGATTTTGGACTGGGTGATCCAGGAAGGGAAGCACTTCTCAAAATTTATGGCATGAGAGCTGTGTGGTACATGAGCGCTCTGCTGGGGTGCAGTGACAGTTTTCACGGCCCCTAGCGCCCCTCCTTCTTGTGATTTTGGGTGAGGGGGGGACAGGACTTTGTGGCGGGGGATGGCGGTTGCAGATACAGTGCAGGGGGGCTCTCTCCTCCTGCCTGCGGTCCTGCAGAACATCTACAAGGCGCCGGAGCGTGTCCGTTTGCTCCCTCATTAGCCCAAGCAGCGTTTGAGTCGCCTGCTGGTCTTCCTGCCGCCACCTGTCCTCCCGTTCGCTGTGTGAGCGCTGGTGCTGACATAGGGTCTCCCTCCACTGTCTCTGCTCGGCCGCCTCGGCTCTGGAGCAGGCCATCAGTTCCGAGAACATGTCGTCCCGAGTCTTTTTCTTTCGCCGCCTAATCTGCGCCAGCCTCTGTGAGGGGGAAGCCGGGGCAGTTCGTGAAAGAGCCGCAGCTGTGTGATGGGAAAAAGGAAGTGATTTCCTTGAAAAGATACATGTTTGCGAACACTGAACACAGTCTACTCAGTTTCTGTGAACAAGACCATACAGGGCACCTAGTCTCACGAGCTCTCAGGACAAGTTCGAGATTTCGGAATACGCTTTCATTGGCTGCGGTCTTAAACAGGAGATCGGACAAGCGGGGCGGTACAGCTGAATCCGTGTAGCAGCCAGGCCTGGTAAGCCCTACACTATAGGCTGCTTAACAGTTAATGGATAGCTGTGCCCTCCCGCTGAAGGCAATCTGGAAAGCATAAAGTCTGACCCTGTTCCAGCCCCTCGCGGCTGTGCCCGGGAAAGATCACTGTATGCTTTTCCTCTGCGGCCTCCAACACGTGGCTGTTAAACGAAGGTTATTGCTATGCAAAGTAAAAGTCAAGCATTCACAATAGTAACAGTACACTAATTGCCCTAATTAGATGCAGCAGTCGCCGAACGAGATTACCCTGAGGCGGGTCACTCGGAGAGAGAGAGAGAGAGAGGATGCTGCTAGAATCCCTGCACAGACCAGGACCGTATGCTGCCATGCTGGTGGAGGCAATGATTCCGCTGTACATTAGGATGGCCTGGCGCGGAAGAGTGTGCTTCCACGGAGCACCAAATAAGGCACCTCTCCCCAGGAACCTCCTGCGGAGGCTTTTCGAGCTCCTCTACGAGAGCTTCATGGAAGTGTCCCAAGAGGATTTCTGTTCCATCCCTATATGTGTGGACCTTCTTTTTATATAGTTTTATATGGAAAAGTTTTTATATAGTTTTTATATAGTTTTTATTCCTGTTTTTTAAAAAATAAATGTTTCCATGTTTATAGCACTTACCGACTGATCCTTCCCCTGATTCTGAGTCCGGGTTAACGGCCGGGGAGGGTTGGTAGGGGATTTCTGTGAGGGTGATGAAGAGATCCTGGCTGTTGGGGAAAGCAGTATTGTAAGCACTGTCGCCTGCGTCGTCCTCCACAAACCCTTCCTCATCTTCCCCATCGGCGAACATCGCCGAGGAACTGCCCGTCGACACTATCCTATCCTCAGAGTCCACGGTCACTGGTGGGGCAGTGGTGGCAGACCCACCTAGAATGGCATGCAGTGCCTCGTAGAAGCGGCATGTCTGGGACTGGGCTCCGGAGCGTCCGTTTGCCGCTCTGACTTTTTGGTAGCCTTGTCTCAGGTCCTTGATTTTCACGCGGCACTGCGTTGTATCCCGGCTGTATCCTCTGAGTGCCATGGCTTTGGAGACCTTCTCGTAGGTCTTTGCATTCCGTTTGTTGGAGCGCAGCTCCGAAAGCACAGACTCCTCGCCCCACACAGCGATCAGATCCAGGACTTCCTGGTCTGTCCATGCTGGGGACCTCTTTCTATTCTGGGATTGCATGGACTCCTCTGCTGGAGAGCTCTGCATCGTTGCAGGTGCTGCTGAGCTCGCCCCGATGTCCAACCAGGACATCAGATTCAAAGTGCCCAGACAGGAAAAGGAATTCAAATTTTCCCGGGTCGTTTCCTGTGTGGCTGGTCAGAGAATCCAAGCTTGGACTGCTGTCCAGAGCGTCAACAGAGTGGTGCACTGTGGGATAGCTCCCGGAGCTACTAAGTTCGATTTGCATCCACACATAGCCTAATTCGAGATAGCCATGTCAAATTTAGCGCTACTCCCCTTGTCGGGGTGGAGTACCGAATTCGAACTAAAGAGCCCTCTAGGTCGAATTAAACGGCTTCCTGGTGTGGACGGTTGAGCGGTTAATTCGAATTAACGCTGCTAAATTCGATTTAAAGTCCTAGTGTAGACCAGGCCTATGATGTAGTGTCTCCAACTTTTGCATCAGGCCTGAGTAACACAAATAATTAATCGTCAATTTTGCTACAGTGATTGATGTTCATTAAGGAAAAGTGTTTTTCATATGAATTTGGCCAAATTGCTACATAGATCTTGATTTGCTGCATAGAAACATGGAAAAGCTTGATTAGCTTGGGAATCTGTAAGTCAGCGTAGTCCATGCCAGTGCTTGTGACAGGAATATCTACCTTTCAGCAAGCACCATCACAAGCATTGTTGATAGACATCCTAGATTTAAATCTCTAATACTAATGGCCATACCTACGTTGTTAGGTCACTTATTCCACGTTACAGATCTTCTGATTAAAAACTTTTCTTTTATTCAATCACAGTAAATTCTCCTTTATGTCTTTATTGGGTAGCATGGAGAGATTTCTACCTAGATCTTTATGATCAATTACTGAAAGTGGGGAATTGTTTTGCCCTTGAAATATATAATTAATATGGTGCTTATGAAGCAAGTGTGATTTTTCACTCAGCAGCTTTAGCAGAGGAACTGCTTTGGAGTAGCTTGATGCAGCATCATGGATCAGCAATTGTACAATTTATAGTATAGTGCTGACTGTAGGGAGACAATTTATAGTGCCTAGAAATGGCTCAAGTTAGACGGCTGTGTAAAGCAATCAAGAAAGTGCAGTTGGGTGAATACTTCAAGATATTTTCCACAAATAGTCACTAGCACAAAACACCGGATTTCATTTTGCTGGTGTTCCTAGCCCTTCTTTTGTTTGCTTTCCCTGGATGTTCCAACAAATGAGTTTACTTTAGGAGTGTGAACAGTAACAATGAATTTGATACAAATATTAGAGAATATTCCTTAAACAATTGAGTTGTTCTCATCCAGTCAGAGAACAGAAACAATACCATGTGACCTATATGTGCACTCAGACCTAGCCAATCAGATTTCAAACACCCTCCAAATGTGTACTCTGCAGATTCATGTTTTAGGCTGTTTAAGTGGCTGAAAACTTATTCTTTGCAAAGCATATCACTGGCAAAATGTCTGGAAGAGAGCTATTAGTCTTCATGAGGCAAATCCTCGTAAATTAAGCTCAAGTGTGCTGTCTAGAAATATGACTTACAATAGAGGCAAGGATCTTCTATGGGAATGCCTTAGATGCACATTTCAGCTGCACATTGGCCTTTATGATAGGTGAAACACTTTGCTACCAGAACATTTAGTCACCATTTTGCTAATTAAAAGCTTGCCCCAAAGACCACACCTAGTGCCAGGTTAGTTTTCATTGTCACTCCTTCAGACATGTTTTTCCTATGCTCCTTTGTTATTTTAGTGATGGTGGCATAGTAAATTATAGTCCCAGTTGGATTTGAACTGATCCTAGTACTGGTCCCCACAGGATTGCTAATGATTACACAGCTGCCCACTAGGCACTCTATAATGTAGAGTCATGGGTCTTGCTCCAACCAAAGTTGCAATTAAGTTTATTTTCATTCAAAACAAAATATATTGAGATTATTGTCAGAGCAGCCCCAGAGGACTATATAGGGGGTCTAGTAAGCATTGGTAGGAATATTAGAAACCCTGAGGTTATTAGTACTGCTAGGGCAGCAGGCTTTGTGGCCAGCAGAGGTGTAATTTCCCTATGCTGCCACCACACATTGGAGCAAAGTAATCAAGTAAGAGGGTCAGGGGACTTTAATATAACACCAGTCAGGTGCAAGGCCCCACATCTATAGAACCAGATTCTCAGCTGGGGTAAATCAATGTAGTGCCACTGACTTCAATGATGATTTAAATCAGCTGAGAATCTGGCCTGTATTCTTCATGGAATATGGCCTAGGCTCTGGAAAAACACAGCAGCAAAACTAGATTTTTATTTTTGCTTTGTGGGGAAGCTGGCATATGACATGTTTAGCCTAGCCGTACATCAGGAATCAACCCTACTTAGCAGTTTGAAGAGCAAGAATGTAGTTTAACATTTTTGGAAAACAGCCATCTCAAAATAGCCATGAAAAAGCAGATATGATCCCACCAATAATTTTAGCAAACACACAGAAAGCATTAGTAAAGTGCAACAAATACAGTTATGTATTTGTTACTGAATATTAACCAACCTGCGTGTAATGTAGATTATTTTGCCTGCAATTGAGGCTTGTATTCAATACATTTCTGTAAAACAGCAGTTCCCCCTTCACACAAAGAAGAACGATGCTTTATTAATAAGGTTATATTGGGTTGTGCTCAAGTATGTGACATGAGAGCTAAATGCTTCTGTGGGTTAATGCCAAGATACTACAGGGCGGAGAATGCGGGAGATGCTTAGACAAAGAGTATGTAAGCACTACTCACATATGGATATATTGGGTTAAAATCCCATATTGGCTGCAAATAGCAATGGGCCCAAAATTCTTATGTGGAATGAAATCCAAATCTGAACATTCTCAAAGTTCAGGGAGTTTTTTGTCCAGGGTTTTGGTTCAGGCCCATACGTGGTCACCAATTAATATGTTTTTGGTGGCATCATTTTAATCCCACCCAAGTGGACATTTCCTCTCTGCCACTACTGCTCCTCATTCCCCCACAAAGCCCTTACATCAAACAATTTTCTTTGATTGCCCTTAATGCCCTTCAGAAACTATATTATCCCAGGTGCATAGAACCTCAATACCTACCTCCCAGAGCAGAAGCTCAGGAGTTATAGATTTCGGGGTGAGTGAACTGGGGAGGGGGAATCAATTAATCCCTTCAACATATTTGTGTTGATGCATGGCATAAGCCACAGTTGGGTCTGACTTCCAACTTCCCTGAAGTCCAGGGCTGTTCAGAGCCTGTTTTTTGATGTGGGCCTGGCTCTGTTTTTCCATGAAAGGAATGTGTGATCTATATTCATAGTAGAGCATTATTAGCTGGGAACTTTTTCTATATTTATTTATTTAAATTGTAACCTTCCAAACAAATAAATCAGGATTAGTAAATCATTAGTAATCTTCTTTAGAGCATGCCATATCACTTGATCCTGGCAATGGAATTTGATCATGTACCATTTTTTATCACTAAAATTTTAAAGATTGAAAGCTTACCTTCATTTTTTGTTCAAGGGAAACCCAACACAGGATCAGCGGGAGCCTTGCATGATTGAGATGAGTGATCATTTCTTTGCACCATTCCAAGGTGCTGACATTAGTGATATTAGTGCCTCACTTTTACAAGCAGCAACAGTTTTTTTTACTAGAAAAAAATGTTTAATTAGAATGGGATAACCTTACAGTCTGCCCTGAGTGAGAGTCAGCACAGACCTGCACCATCCCATTGGCAGACTAAAGACTGAAATGTGACATAAACTGTCTGGCCTGTTGTGTATTTGGTTGTTGTGGTAATAGAATCTTGTGTTGTTGTGGCATAGCCCAGCCAGTTTGGGCTGGTTTTTGGTTAGTTCTGTGTGTGGCAATAAATGGCTGCTTTCAAGGTTTATAGCACTCTGTGTCTCCAGTGATTTCTTCCCAGGGGTATAACAACATGGCGACGAGGGTGGGATCTCTGTGCTGCCCCAGCAACAGAAGGAAGTAGAAGTTAAGGTACCAAAAAACAAAAAAAAACAAAAAAAACTTTTTGCTGCTGGAAGGGGGTGAGAACTGGCTTGTTTGCACTGGCTGTGCAAACTGAAACTAAAATCATGGCTACACTTACAGGGCCACTGGAACCTTTTGAGGAGACTATAGTGCAATGGCATGTGTATACTGAGCGTTTTGAGCTTTTTGTTATTGCAAATGGCATTACAGAAGAGAAGAAAGTGCCAATATTCTTAAATGTTGTAGGGGCTAAGACCTACTCTCTGCTACGCAGCTTACTACACCCTGTTCAGCCAGAGACTAAATCTTACAGTGACATTGTGGAAATCCTGGGGTCCCATTTTTCTCCAAAATCATTGGTAATTGCTGAAAGATATAGGTTCCACAAAAGAGACCAGAAAGAAGATGAAACAGTTGTACAATTTGTAGCAACTTTGAGAAAGCTTGCAGAATACTGTGAATTTAAGGAGATACTAAATGATGCCCTACATGACAGGTTAGTGTGTGGCCTGCACGGTGAAACTATATGGAAGCGCCTATTGATAGAGGCTCAGCTTACCTTACAGAAGGCTGTTGACATTGCGGTCAGGGCCGGCTCCAGACACCAGCCTACCAAGCACGTGCTTGGGGCGGCACCTTGTGATGAGGCGGGGCTTGGGGTTTGTTTTGGCACCTTGGGACGAGGCAGCGCTCGGGGTTCATTTTTGTTTTTTTTGGTTTGGCTGGGCGGTGCTGGGGGGCAGGGCTTGAGCAGTGCGGCGCTCAGTGGGGGCAGGCTTCAGCGGCATGGCGCTCGGGGGGGCGGGGACTTGGGTGGTGCGATGCGGTGCTCGGGAGGGGTGGGGACTTGGGCAGCACGACGCGACACTTGGGGGGGTAGGGACTTGGGCAGCGCAACGCGACACTCGGGGGGCGGGGACTTGGGTGGCGTGATGTGACGCTCGGGGGGGCGGGGACTTGGGCAGTGCGATGCGACGCTTGGGGGGGCGGGGACTTGGGCGACGTGACGCTCGGGGAGGGGTTCGGCGGGGCAGCGCTCGCGGGGGTGGGTGGCACTCTTTTTTTTTTTTTTTCTTGGGGCAGCAAAAATGTTAGTGCTGGCCCTGATTGCGGTCTCCATGGAACTGGCTACAAAGGAGGCGCAATACATTGATGCCTCCCCTAGGGTGCATAAAGCTTCACAAGAACCTACCCACAAAACGGTGGGGAGTCAGGAATGTTACCGCTATGGTAAGCCGGGTCACCATGCATCAGAATGCTGGTGTAAGGACCTGGTGTGTCAACACTGTGACCAAAAGGAACACATTGTGTGTGCCTGTAAACAAAAGAAAAAGAGGCCTGTGGTCTGGCCGACCATACCCTAGAGCAGGCCCAGGATGACCAAGGAGACACCTCATCACAAGAAGAAGAGCCACTCCACGTTTTGTCTTTGGCAGTGGCCTCACATGAATACTGAGTAACACCGTTGTTGGACGGCAAACCTATACGCATGGAACTGGACACCGGTGCAGCCGTCTCACTGGTCTCTGAGACTGTGTATAAAGAAAAGCTACAGCATCTTCCACTTAAAGCAACAAAAACAATTCTGAAGACATATTCGGGAGAAGCTGTGCCCATGTTGGGCACTATTGATGTTAAGGTGGAGCTCAATGGACAGGCTGCTAAATTGCCACTGTTTGTGGTGAGAGGTAATTACCCAGCTTTAATGGGTAGGTCTTGGCTTAGGAAGATCCAGCTGAACTGGGCAGAAGTGCACCGAATGACTAAAGAAGAATCCAGTCTGCCCGCTATACTAAGGAAACATGCTGCTTGTTTTTGGAGAGGATCTGGAAAGTATGAAGGGAATCTCTGTAACATCGAACATTAAACCTGACAGTCAACTAAATATCTGAAAGCCAGAACTGTGCCATATGCCATCAGGCTGAAGGTTGAAGCAGACTTGGAGCGCCTGGTCACAAATAGAGTCCTTATACCAGTTACCCATAGTCCATGGGTAACTCCTATTGTTCCAATAGTGAAGAAAGATGGCTTCCTCTGGATTTGTGGTGATTTTAAAGTCACCATCAACCCAGTGTTGTGTGCAGAGCAATACCCATTTCCCTGCATCGATGACCTCTTCGCAGGCCTGGCTGGGGGACAAAAGTTCAGTAAGATTGATCTCAGACAAGCATATTTAGAGATGCACGTTGGTGAAAAGTCCCAAAAGCTGTTGACTATTGTGACGCATAAGGGGCTTTATATCGATACTGTCGCCTACCCTTTTGAATAACGTCTGCTCCTGCCCTATTCCAGAGGGTTATGCACCAGATGTTGTGTGGCTTGCCAGGAGTCCAGTGCTATCTGGACGATATCCTGGTCACTGGAAGGAATGAGGAGGACCACCTAAAGAATTTAGAGGCTACCCTACAAAGACTGGAAGATTATGGACTGCGAGTCCGCAAAGACAAGTGTGAATTCTTCCAGCCTTCTGTTAAATATTTGGAGCACATCATTGATGCTACAGATCTTCGTAAGGCCCCTGCAAAAGTTAAGGCTATTGTGGAGGCTCCCCCAACTTGAAATGTTAACCAGCTTCGCTTGTTTCTAGGACTATTGAACTATTATGGAAAGTTCATCTCACAGTTAGCCACACTGCTAAAACCACTTCACAAACTCCTTGGGCAGAACAAGGCCTGGAAGTGGACTGAAGCTTGTGATGTTGCATTTAACAAAGCTAAGGATGCATTGCTAAATTCTGAAGTTCTGATGCACTTTGATCCATCCTTACCCCTACAGTTGGCCTGCAATGCATCCCCTTATGGAGCGGGAGCAGTCGTGTTGCACATTATGCCTTTGGGAGAAGAGAGACCTATTGCTTTTGCTTCACGCACTCTAAGCAAAGCAGAAACTAACTATTCCCAAATTGAACATGAGGCATTGGGAATCGTTTTCGTAAGTCAGAAGTTTGATCAGTACCTGTTTGGATGGAAGTTTACTCTTCTCACAGACCATCGACCCTGACTTCAATTTTTGGATCCCACACAGGCATTCTCTCATTAGCTGCTAGTCGTATGCAACATTGGGCATTGTTGCTTTCCGCGCAGACGCATGAAATCAAATATTGGAAATCCACTCTGCACAGCAATGCAGATGGTCTCTCAAGGCTGCCTTTTCCAGTCAAACGTCAAGATATTGCCCAGAAGGAAATCTTTTACTTTGAACAGGTAGATAAAACACCCATCACCGCTACTCAGGTAAAGAAGGCAACTCAAGTTGACCCAGTATTGTCCCAAATTATTGACCTTGTGATGCATGGAATATCTTGACGAACCTCTTCAGTCTTACTTGACCTTGTTACCTACCTGTCCAGGAGGATGGAGTTATTGATCCAATCTGGTTGTTTGTTGTGGGGAGACATGTCATTATCCCACCACCACTGAGATCACAGATGTTAGAACAGCTACATTCCGATCACTGTGGAATAGTGCGCATGAAGGAAATTGCACGAAGCTATTTTTGGTGGCCTGGATTGGACAGTGTTATTGAAGAGAAGGCAATAGCTTGTATGTCATGTCAGGGTGTGAGGAATGCACCCCTACACCCATGGAACTGGCCTGAAAACCCATGGCAATGTATTCACATTGACTTCGCTGGCCCCCTTGAAGGAAGCATGTTCTTGGTGATGGTAGATGCCCATTCTAAATGGCCAGAAGTCTCTGTAATGCAGTCCACTACTGCAGAGAGTACTATCCAAAAACTATGAGGACTCTTTAGTCATTTCGGTCTGCCAGAACAACTTGTGAGCAACAACGGACCGCAGTTTGTCTCTCAGGAATTTCAAAATTTTATGAAGGCAAATGGGATATACCACATCACTTCAGCACGATATCATCCATCCACCAATGGATTAGCTGAAAGATTCGTGCAGACAATGAAACAAGCTTTGAAATCGGCAAGGGGACAATTATCCTTTCGAAAGTGTCTGGATACCTTCTTACTATCCTACAGAAACACACCTCATGCTACAATTAAGGCATTCCCAGCCTTTCTAATGATGGGACGACAGCTGCGCACTTGCTTTGATCTGCTGAAACCTTCTGAACCCCGACAAATTGTGCAACATCAGCAGCAAGATCAAGTCATCAGGCATGCAACCAGAGCAAAAGACCAAACCTTTAGCCCGGGACAGCTGGTTTTGGCTCAGAATTATACTTCTGGAGCTAAATGGGTCCCTGCCACTGTCATCGTTCAAACAGGGCCTGTTTCCTACACAGTCAGGACTGCAGAGGATCTCACCTGGCAGCGACATGTAGATCAGCTGCTGTCAGGTCATACCAGTCCTCAAGACACATCTTCAGTTGAGTTGCCTGACTTCACCGCTTCTGGCGAGACACCGAATCAAGAGTCACCTGTACCTGACTTTTCCCCTCCATTACTGCCGGCGGCAGAGATACCGCTCTGCCCGGAACAAGCTGATGCCACATCCTCACCCATTCGCCCTACGAACCCTGAGCCCAAGACACTTTCGGGTGCAACAACATGAGAACTCTGCCGTAATCTATCTAGAGACAGAAGGCCTCCTCAATGGCTGGATCTTTAGCTAGGGCAAACCCACGGTTACGGGGCAAAATAATCCCCAGAGTTTAGCCGGGAATGGAGGCAGTCTACCCTCCTTCTCTAGTCTAGTATGTGTTTTATTCAGGGGACATTCTTATTAAGGGGGAAGGAATATGTTGTGTATTTGGTTGTCGTGGTAATAGAATCTTGTGTTGCTATGGCAACTGAGTTAGATTATTAGGGGATAGCCCCGCCAGTTTTGGCTGGTTTTTGGTTAGTTCAGTGTGTGGCAATAAATGGCTGCTTTCAAGGTTTACAGCTCTCTGTGTCTCCAGTGATTTCTTCCTAAAACTGTTGCCCCCAAGGATATAACATGGACCAGAATAATTGACTTCACCTCTTTTGGGGAATCATCTTATTCACACTTATGGGCCTAGCCAATTACTCTGGCCTGCAAGTAGGGTTGAGTGTAGCTAGGGCTCCTTCCATTCCCCGCCCATTTGCTCACAGTAGGTTGAATCAGGCAAATAGCTCCTGCTCTTTTCCCCCCATAGCTTGAGTCACAATCTGTGTGGGGCTAAGCAGAGAAGTAAAGTGTGTGGTGGTATGTGTGGGTAGGTTTTATCCTGCATTACTCTTGTGCATGGCTGAGTAAGGACTATATAAAACTATCCCAATGTGAGTTTCTATCACTGCCACAAGGATTTCTGCATTTCTAGAAGCAGATTTATTGTTTAAAAATAAAAATCCTAGTTGTTGTTATTTATTATTTGCCTTACCACCGTGCCCAGGAACCCTCAAGCCATTGACCAAGACTCGTCTGTGCTAGATGCTGTGCAAACAGAGAAGAAAAGGATAGCTCCTATCCCAAACAGCTTGCAATCAAAGTAATGTGCAAGATAAAAGACAACAGCTGGAGACAGGCAGCGGAGTACAAGGAAACAGTGAGTAGTTACCTATTGTTTGAGAGCAGTAGCAGATAGAATAAAAGCTGGCACATCTCTAACCCTTAGTTTTTATTTGGGCAGACTGCACAGGAGCTAATTTCTTGTCTAAATTTAAGTAAGTAAATGTACTGCTAAAGAGACATTGAAATTGTTTCTGGATCACTAAAGATGTTAGGCCGTGCAGAGGACCAAGAGCCAAAAGGCTGTCTATTGGCTTCTTGAATGGAAATATATACTGGTGGTTACATGGCTTTTTACTCCAGGATACCAAACAAGAGTGTACTTAGTATAGCTTTCCAGTGCTAACGCTTGCACACAGATTAAATTATAAATTAAAAACAGTAGTTGGCCAGATCACACAAGTATAGCTGTTCCACGGCTTCAGTGCAAGTGAGAGGCTTTAGTTTGGGACTCCATTCTACTCTGCACTGATTAGGCCTCAGCTGGAGCATTGTGTACAGTGCTGGGCGCCACATTTCAGAAAAGATGTGGACAAATTGGAGAAAGTCCAGAGAAGAGCTACAAAAATGATTAAAGATCTAGAAAACATGACCTGTGAGGAAAAATTGAAAAAAAAACTGGGTTTGTTTAGTCTGGAGAAGAGAAGACTGAGAGGGGACGTGATAACAGTTTTCAAGTACATAAAAGGATGTTACAAGGAAGAGGGTGAAAAATTGTTGTTGTTAGTCCCTGAAGATAGGACAAGAAGCAATGGGCTTAAATTGCAGCAAGGGAGGTTTAGGTCGGACATTAGGAAAAACTTCCTAACTATCAGAGTGGTTAAGCACTGGAACAAATTGCCTAGGGAGGATGTGGAATCTCTGTCATTGGAGGCTTTTAATAACACGTTAGACAAACACCTGCCAGGGATGGTCCAGTAATTTCTAAGTCCTCTCTTGAGTTCAGGAAATTGGACTAGATGACCGATTGAGGTTGCTTCCAGTCCTGCACTTCTCTGACTCTCAGCCTGATCCTTAGCTGGTGTGAATTGGCCTAGTTACACTCACTTCAATGGAGTTTTGCTCATTTACACTAGCAGAGAATTTGTCCGCAGTCTCCAGGATTGGGTGGAGATTGGATAGCTACATAGAAATCTCCTGCTAGTGTCTGCCAAAGCTACTTGCAGATACAAGAGAGGTTAGAGTATATGAGATGAACAGGAAGTGTAAGTTAAATGGAAGAGTACAACTTCACTCAGCCAATTTGCTATCTCTGGAAAGTTCAGATCCTGCTTTCCATATGCCCTGGGTAAAGATCACGTGGGCAAAGGAGGATCAGTACTTGGATTTTAGGGAACTTCATAGCAAAAGCAAAACATAAATACAATTCCGGTATTATTCTTGCTAACCCTGGAACAAAGCTGGCACAGTTAGTCACTGGCCTTTCAACTTTTAGTCAG
The DNA here is from genome assembly GCF_020497125.1 of Mauremys mutica. Taxonomy (NCBI): domain Eukaryota; kingdom Metazoa; phylum Chordata; order Testudines; family Geoemydidae; genus Mauremys; species Mauremys mutica. Next base: position 24,515,448 of record NC_059074.1, read on the forward strand.
CGCAATAGCAAACTGGAGTCCAGTTGGCTATTTGCTCTGCCATAGTCAACAAGTTTCTTGACATGCAAACTCCTCCCATCTCATTTGTTGACTAGATGAGTGAAATATGAACAGCTTTTGAATTTTAACCCAGTAAAAGATAAATAGGGGACAATTTCCCTTTGTCCTTTCACTTCTGAATGGCCAACGACCAACTTTCTGTCAGTTTGATATTCACAGTGGAAGAGGAAACAAATGTCCCAAAGGTAAAACCTTTCCCATTTCTATTACCTACTCCAGAAATAAACTATTTCATAACCAAACACATCAAGTGAGGGACAAATCCCACACAGTTGTCCAAAGGCCTTTCACCTTTCAGTGGCCAGATACCAGCTGGCTACTAAATTGCACTAGGAAACAAGTATCTCATAGACAAGACTCCATTCCATTTTTAGTCTTACCAAAAAAATAAGCTAAACACGCCTTTCCTATAACACCCATTGTATCCAAAAGGTATAGACTTGACACAGGTGGCTGCTGAACTTTCAACTTTGAATGGCTAATTACCAACCAGCTACCGCTGGACTTTGCACACCTCCGTAATCCAAAAATCCTCTCTGCAAAACTTTCTTCTCTCTAGGGCTTGCCCCCAAAATGAACTACTATTAAAACAGAATAAACAGAGAAAATCCTAGATTTAGGCTAGAATATGCAAAATATTGCAGCCTATATGTGTGTGACAGGAAGTAAGCAAGCATATGCGTTTGCAGTTAGGTATGCAGAGGTCTAGATTCCATGCTTCTGTTGAGCGTAAAATCATTTCTGAATTACACAAATAAGGAGTGAGGGAGAATGAGAGTGACTATGATCTTTGTCCAGCACTGGTGTTTTTTCAAAGGATAATTGTGTGGACATCTGCCATGTGCATGAAGCTATAGCAAATCAGACAAATGAAAACATCAGCTTGTTATATAATCTGTACACTATAAGTGTATCTTTCTGTTTGTGTGTATACAGTATATCCAGCTATGTTGTGTATATTATATAATATGTGCATGAGTAAGCATATATATCTGTATGAGTGAGCAGGGAGAAAGAGATGTTATATGTACGTAAGCAGGAAGATGTACACATATAAGTCGTACACATATGTATGAAAAATATGGAGCCAATGTTCTCATTAGTCTTTGATGAAATATGGAGCTGGGTTTTTGTTGGTTTGCCCAGGTAACAAGGAAGACACTCCCACAACTTTCTTTTGAAAAGTACAAATGTATGATTCTGATAGACTCACTTTTCACTCATATTTGCACCAGTCAGAGATGGCTCTGTCCAAGCATCTCAGTGCCTTTTCTATGCTGCCTACTATTCAAAGGATGCCTTACCTCCCATGAGGCTACTAGCCCTAAGACTTGCCTCTTTCTTGGCATCCACAATAAGTGGCACAGTCATAATTAATATTAACCATTATTGTTCCAACAAACAAATTCATGAACTGAACCAGGATCCTTCCCTGTTCCCACTGGGACCATAGTAGGTTTCATTACCCAAGACATTGCTTCTCTTCTCACCCCCTCTAATCCCACATAGCTCCTTTTTTGCTGTAATTCCACCCTTCCTTCCTCTAGAGAACACTTCAGCTCCACAAGAAACAGATTCCCTCCCATCCTCCTCTCTCCATGTGAAGCTTCTGAGCTCCACAAAACACAGACTCTTTCCACCTTCTGTTCCCCATACTCCCTATTGTATCTGCAGAGCTCTGGAAACATGCACAAGAATATAAGAATGGCCATACTGGGTCAGAACAATAGTCCTTCTAGTCCAGTATCCTTGCTTTTGGAGGTGGCCAGTGTGGCACTATGCCCCATATTCTTCATAGTAATATTATTATGATATGAGTATGGCATAATTATGATGTACTTTATGCAAGATAAGGCATGTGAGATATCATTGAAAAAGTTATGATTTATTGAATATTATTATCCTACTTGTATGCATGTATCATTTTGGTATCTGAAGTCAGGAATCTTGTCTATGTATCTACTACAAATGTGTCTATACCTGGGAAACACCCACTAGGCAAAAGACTATCAGTCTAGATGGCTGGCTGAGAAGTGCCATTAGGGAGAATAATAGGTCTTAGAAGAAGCTAATCTCCCACCAGGGAGCCTTCCTGGAAAGCCTTCCATGGCTGCCTACAGGGACATGTGACCAAGTCACCTTGGACTGGACTCCCTCTTGGAATACCAGTGTTTTTCCACTGACCAGGTGTGGGAACCAAGCTTGGAGACAAAGGGTTCCCACCGTATGCAAAAGCCATTTAAGGCAGGAGAGTAATATCATTGTGGTTCTTCACTGATTCCCCGCCCAAAGGAGATTCTTGAAAATACCTGAGGAAGAAGGACTGAACTGGGGGAGAAGTGTTGGACCCGGGCTATCGGGATTTCTAGCCTGTGAAGGGAATACCTGGGTTTTTTAAGCTGCAAGCAAGTGCAGCTTGCTCCTTTAGAGCCTGCAGCTGTTTTAAATCATCATTTAGGGTGAGAATTTGCTACTCATATCTAGTCTCTTCCGTATGTTAAGATTAGTTTGTGTGTTTTGTTTGTTTATTAGGTAATCTGCTTTGATCTGTTTGCTATCCCTTATTATCATTTAAAGTCTATCTTTTGTAGTTAATAAACTTGTTTTTGTTTTGTCTAAAACCAGTGTGTGAAAATTATAACTTAGGGCACAAAGCTGTTGCATATTCTTCTCCACATTAAGGGAGGGAGCACATTTCATAAGCTTACCCTGTGCAGTGCAAAATGGTATAATTTGGGGTTTACACTCCGGGGGAGGCCTTAGGAACTGGGAGGTGCCTTAGCTGAGCCTTCCCATGCAGAGCTGATCTCAGCATCTCTATGTAGCTGCAGCTGGGTGTGTCCCTACCTGTATGTGTGCTGGAGGGGGGCTTGAGGGGCTGTCACAGCAGTACAGTGTAAAGGAATCCCAGGCTGGTGGGTCAGACAGGTTCAGTGGTATCCCAGTTCCAGGTGGGATCCTGGGAGAAACCCATCACAGTCAGTGCCAGATGTTTCAGAAGGAATGAATAGAACAGGGAAATTTCATGTCCCAGGTTCTGGCAGATAGAGGTTTAGGGGCACCCAGAGCATGAGGTTGCATTCCAGACCATCGTGGCTAATAGCCACTGGTGGATCTATCCTACATGAACTTATCTAATTCTTTTTTGAACCAGTTATACTTTTGGCTTTCACAACATCTCATGGCAATGAGTTCCACAGGTTGACTGTGCACTGTTTAAAGGAGTGCTTCCTTGTGTTTGTTTTAAACCTGTTGCCTATTAATTTCATCAGGTGGCCCCTGGTTCTTGTGTTATGTGAAAGGGTAAGTAACACTTCCTTATTCACTTTCTCCAGAGCATTCATGATTTATAGAGCTCTAACATATCCTTTTAGGAGTTTCATGGCCTGACCCAGAGCCCATTAATGTCAGTGGAAGTGTTTTCATTGACATCAGTGGCTTTGGGCCAAGCCTTTATAAAACACACATCTACCCAACAGATATTTATTAACATGCATTGGTCATGCACTATATGCTGTGTATGTGGAAAGAACTGGTAAAAACTTAAGAATTACCCACCTAACCTCTTTAAAAGCATCCAAAGACACATCTCCTCACCAAGCACACATTGATTCAAATTTGACATTTCTCGGGGAAATCAGGCTTGAGTTCTGAAAACCAAAAAGGATTAGGAAAAATGTCCAAGAAATGAGCACCCCTCCAATTTGGGACAATATCATCACTCAAATGCCCTGTCCAAATGGCTTCCAAACTTCTCGGGGGTGGGGGGGAGAGGGAATCTATTCTGGCATAAGATCACTGCTGGTCAGGTGAAGTTTAATGTGGTGGATTTGGAGGGACCTGGGCAGTTGAGGCATTTAATACTAGGGGCACAGACACTTCGACAGCCATGTTACCAGTGCTGGGAACAAGGGTCAGTAGTAACCCAGGGCCAGAGACTTTGAGTGAGGATGTTCTAGGATTTTTAGCTCTGTCATCTGTGCTACTGTGTCTTTCCCACACCAGCCCCACTGCCTGATGAACAGGCCTTATCTACCTGCCTCCCAGATGGGATGACACAGTGGACCTAGGAAAGACCTGGAGTGACATATTTTTGGGTGGGGTTGGGGGAGAGGGCCTTCCAGTGATGAATGACCCAAACCACAAAGCTTGGATTCAGATCTAGATCCAAATTTCCAAAAGTCAGGGCTGATCACATCCAGGGTTGCTGTCACATGAGGCAAGGATATTTCCCTTAATGTGTAGCTTTGCTTCATTCATTCATTCATTCTTCTTCATTTTATTGATTTACTTTCTCAGACAAATCAGGCAGTATGATATTTGCAGAATGCCACGAAGACCGAAATTTTAAAAAGCAGCTGAGTCCAGACTGATTTTCAAAAATACCAACCACCCAGGAGAAGTCAATGCTCAGATCAGATCTTTAGGTGCATAAATATAAACCTAGAAGCATTTCTTTAAATACCCACATTTGAAAGTCTTGGCTGAAATCTCTTTTGGTTTTGTTTATGTGGTATAACCAACTGCTATTTTTTTCCCATTGGTTGCCTATGTTTAAAAACTCACCCTTGCCATTTTTTAGTCCTACTCTCCAAAAGGCCTGCTGGATTTCTGTCTAATTTCTGTAGCTGTAAGGGTTGAACACAGAATTACACACTTACAGATGCAAGCACACATCGTTTTGGCTAGACAAATGTGCATGTTTGTGTTTTTGGTAAGGAAGACACCTGCTCTTAATGTTACAGGAACATGCTGGATAGTGTTAAGGCAGACACTGGTATTTCTCTAATTGAATAATCTGTGTATTTTGTCCAAATGGCAGGAGATTACTTTTATTCTGTGATTAGCTTGAAGTTTAGATGACACATTTTGTAAAAACCATACATTTCAAAGTCAATTTCCTGTTTGGGCCAAATCATTTTATTCTAAGTACAGAGGGACAGGAAAATGGATATTGGAAAAAAATAAATGTTAAATAGAAGACAACTGTTCTCTGGGATAACCCACTTTCTAGGTAGGGTGCAGTTTGGTAGGTAAGCCTATTCTGCGGTTGGGCACTAGTGCATAGAATGACAAACACATATAGCAGTTAATATCAAACTTGCATTAATGGTTTCATTACCTGAAATAAATTTGTAAAGTAAATCATTCGGAGGTGCTCTAAGGCATGTCTATTCTTAGAAAAAAAATCACAACTAGAAAGTACGTCACCCTTGCAATCAGCACCCCCTTTAGCTTATAATACAGAACACATGGCGGTTGAAGAGGTTACAGTGTTACAGAAATGTCATTACAGAATTTCTCTGTGTTAACATGTATCATCTGTCACATAATTGTTTGCTTTACAACCCATACCTATAATGGGCTAAGTGGGGACTATTTATATCAGTTAACAATGAGTGCCTTTAATTAGTATTTCATGCAACTGGAACATGTTAAAGATTCTGACACAAATCTGGCTTGGATTGCTAAATTCCATATGAATTTCATTATGAAATTGCTAAGACATTACAGTTGCACAGGTACCAAGGTTTATAAGTGCACTTTATCTTTTACAAAACTTGTGTAAGTCAGATGTTAATAAAAAAAAACACCCCTCCCCCAACTTCATAACAACAATTTGATGGCTGAATGAGAGTTTAAGACAGCAGAGGTGAAAACCTTCTGCAACTTGAAATTTATCCATTTCTGCACTGAAATTGCAAATTTACTGTGAGCGCCAATGTATAATACAATATGGACAAAATCAGAGCAATATAGATAGAATCATACTGTACATAAAAATGATAGAGAAAAGTTATAAAACATGGTTTGGCCAAGAAGAACGTTCACCCATTTAATGAGTTGGTGCTAATATGTAGAGAGGAAGGATGGTCTTGTGAAGACACTGGCCCAGGATCCAGGCCATCTGGGTTCAGCTCTGCCACAGACTTCCTGTGTGAACTTGAATGAGAATGAGATCCTCAGCCCTGCTGCATCCCCTTTACACTGGGTAAAAGGGAACAATAGGTAATTTCAAATGGCCTGAATAGAAGTTTTACATTTCAGGCAGTGATTATAAAACCTAAAGAACAGAGAAATATCCATAGCCCTAAAATGGGGCTAATAAACAGTCATCCAATGTTTTTGGTGCCATGTGAGTGAAAACATGCTTAACCCTCAGTCCTGTAACTCTAAGGGAACTTCTGCTGGCGAAGTCATCCATCGTACTACTGGTGTTTTTGCAGAACTCCCAGATGAGCTCAGTGAGGAGCTATATGTACCGCAAGTGCCACACAAAGGAAAGGATGGGGTCTGATTAATCACTGTTATGCCAGTTTCACACCTTTGTGACTATCTTGAGAGCTATAGAATAACACTGTCGTCTGATGATAGGGTGACCAGAGAGCAAATGTGAAAAATTGGGACGGGGGTGGGGAGTAATAGGAGCCTATACAAAAATCGGGACTGCCTCTATAAAATCGGGACATCTGGTCACCCTATCTGATGAAGTGGGTATTCACCCACTAAAGCTTATGCTCCAATACATCTGTTAGTCTATAAGGTGCCACAGGACTCTTTGTTGCTTTTTATAACTCTGGAGTAACACTGGTGAATCAGGCTCATGGTATGCAGCATTGATAGGCATCACGTAAGTTGCTCCTTTTTTCATTCGTCCCTTGTGTATAGTAAGGTGACTAACTTAAACATATGCCAATAAATCCTTTAAACCATCAAACAGTATCCACCATGTATTTAATTTTTATATATGTATGTATATGTGTCTCTATTCATATGCCCCTCGCACATTCCTTTCTACATACCCCCATAAGTCACTGGAAATATAAAGTGCACAGTAGTTTGTAAATTGAAGATGCTTAAATAGCCAAAAACTATAGTAACTAAAACTAATATATGGGGCTGAATGACTAAGTCTAACGTTGTGAACTCAATAATAATTACAGCTGCATGAGCTGACTGGCTTGTTAAGAACTCTAGAAAAGCTGAACACATCATCAAAGAATCTCTCTCAGATGACACAGTACATCTGAGACACCTTCAGCTCTCTAGGTAAGGCACCATAGATTCAGTTAAAGACAGGGGCTGATTTCTGGGGAGATGAGAGGAGGAAGGGAATGCAGATTTGCATCCGAGATCAAGAGGCAAGAGGGATATTTCCCCTTCTGAGGAGACTCTAAGGCCTCCAGAACAAAGAAGGGGAAATTACAAAAAATATATTGGATTTGGGAGGGATTTGGACAGCCGAGGTGTGTCAGAGCCAGGTTATAGCTACTTATTAAGGAAGAAAGGTTCAGAAAAGCAGTACTTAACACTCTCTCCAGCTCTGCTAAACTATTTATGAAGAGGTAGCTATAACTAGAAATCCAAATTTAAAAAATAGTAAACCAAAAATTTACTTTAAAAAGCTGGCTGACATCCAACTATTTTTTACTGGGTAGAACTGGAATGTTAATGCAGAACATATACAAAGCTGTAGTAAAATAAAATCATGAAGAAAAAACCCCACACCTCTTAATGCAGATATTCAAACAAAATAAATGATAATCATATTAACCACCAATTGGGAGCCAGAACAGGCCATTGGGATTTGGGACCTGGGAACCTACTATGTGTAATATGATATATTATTACTCACAGAGCTAGGTTTTGGCATTTCTCTGCAGAAGGGAAAAAAAGCCATTTTTTTTGCACAGGGAATGAAACTGTTTTGTCAGTTAATAATGACCTGAATAATACCTGTCTAATTAGATCATTCTTAAAGTGTGCAAGATTTAGATTACATGGGGTGCCTATAGCCACATGCAAAAGGTTATGGGTTGTGAATAACCTGGATAACTTGTTGCCTGACCTGGCTTATCCATTTCAATTTAAAAAAAAAAATTATTATGTAAATCAGTGGCCTGATTTTTACTCCAAGTGGGGACACTGAGACAATGGATGGCAGGCAGAATGTAATTATCTGAGCTGGAATTTGCCCAGTTCCTATGAGTGAACACGCGTATATTTTCTGAATTCACCAAGGGCTCCTTATTTACCTTTATTGTTTTAAAATTATAATAATTATATATATATATATATATATTGGGTCTTGATGGTAGAGCAAGTTGTGTAGGCCAAGCAATGAGGGAGGGAATTGATGTGAAACATTTCAAACTTGAATACATAAATGTAGGCATCTAAATCCATATTTTAGCAACAATGGCCTGATTGTAGTTTGGCTGGCCTCCATCTCAGAATGGGAACCAATATTCTCGGGGACAGGCTGGCTAGAGTAGTCAGGAGGGCATTAAATTAAAAACAAAAGGGGAGGGTGAAAAGAAGTGTCAGGGATTGGGGCAAGGGCAGGTGTGCCTAGTGCTTGGAGCTGGAGTCAGTACCCAAGAATTTGAGCCAAGGGTCAGAGTTGAAGTTAAGAATCGAAACTGCAGATCAGAGCCAGGTTAGCTAGAGTGAGGCAAAGCAGGACAAAGCTGGGGCCTGGGCAGGAATAGGGCAAGGGCAAGAGTAGGAACAAACAGGCACAGGAGCACACGCAGCTATGGACGAATGCTTTGTGCAGCCAGTGCCCTGCTGCTGGTGATCCTAAGAGTAGACCTGCAGATCCCTTCAATCAGGCAGTTGGGCCAGGAGCCCAGCTGGACTTGTCAGACTGATATGCTAGCAGGTAAGCAGGCTAGCTGAGGGCTTTTACTCCTGACAAAGCAGAACAACTGAGCACTCATTCAGAACTAAATCATGATGTTGAGAACAAAACTAATCAAGACTCCAAGGGAAGAGAGGAAATTATTGAATTGCCTGCACACCAATGCTACAAACCTGTAATTGTCCGTGGGTGAAACTCTCCATGAAGCCAACAAGAGTTTTCAGTGTGTAGTAATAGCAGGTTTGGGCCAGTGTTTAGAAGGATGAGATTATGAATGTTCACATATAATAATACAGGATCACAACAATTAACTTTTGCATATGTATGAAATAAGTGATATTAGTGTAAGCCCTGTGCAGTTTTACAAGAAGTTAGTCTAGTTCACAAGTGGATTAATTACAATTCCAAAAGCTGTTTTAGCCTAAACAGGAAACCAAAATATTGTTAAAATGACATACAAATCATGGTTTTCACTACTTTGGTTAAGAAATAAAACACTAAACTGAGGTTACAAAACCACCCACAACTGGCATTGCATTTCACCCTTGTCAGCAACCTCACCAGAGAGGCCAAGAATGGGTAGGGAAACTGCACCATTATTTCATCCCTAGGGGAAGTTTCTTTAAACTAGTAGTGAAGTCCTTCTACTGGAGCAGTAAGGCAAATGTTGCAGTGTTAACCCTCCAGCACCTGTTCCCTGGATAAAACCAAGAACTTCAGCTATGTCAATCCACCATCTTTCATGTGACTGAAAACAATTCATTGAAAATAAGTTATTTTTTTTATTTTGATAATTGTGCTTTTTTAAAAAAAATACTTTACATTAACTACAAAAAAAAGAGAAATTTCTTGAGTAACACGGTATTTAGTTGACATGGTATTAGTTGGGTTTGGTCCTGCTTTGAGCAGGGGGTTGGACTAGATGACCTCCTGAGGTCCCTTCCAACCCTGAGATTCTATGATTCTATGATTTCTATGATTCTATGATTTGTAAACGTTTTATTCCTAATAGAGCTGCTTGAAAAAAGGCCTAGGGTAAAATTTTTGAAGCACCTTGTTGTTGTTGTTATTGATTATTTTATTTATATAACATTAGTGCCTACGAGCCTTAGTCATGGAACAGGACCCCATTGCACTAGGCACTGTATCTAAGCCCTGGTCAATACTACAAACATATGTTGATATAACTACATCCGTCAGGGGTGTGGAAAATCCAGACAACGCTACATTCCTGAGAGATGAGTTGTACCGACTGAACTTCCTGTGTAGACAATGCTATGTTGACAGGAGGGCTTCTCCCATTGACCTAGTTACTGCCTCTTGGTGATATAGAGTACCTATGCCAGTGGGAGAGGTTCTCCCATTGGTGTAAGTAGCATCTTCACTAAGCGCTACAGCGGTGCAGCCGCTGTGTCACTACAGTGTTGTAAGTGTAGACAAGCCCTAAGTGACTTGGGAGCCTAAATCCCATTTTCAAGAGATGTAATCACGAAGGAGCCTAAGGGCATGTCTACATTACAAAATTAAGTGGTCCTAACTTATGTCGGCATACACCTGCCACAGTAATTGCATTAACTGTGCGTGTCTACATTTTGCTCCTTGTGTCGGTGGTGTGCATCCTCACCTGGAGAGCTTGTATTGATTGTACTGTCAGCATGAGGCATTGTGGGATGGCTTCTGAAAGCCAGTAACAGTCAATGTAAGCAACGCTGTGTCTACACTGATGTTGCGTTGGCCTAATTACATCAACAATGAGTCTATGCCTCTTGTGGAAGTGAAGTTATTGAGTCGGCATAGTGAGGCATTTACATTGGCAGGAGTGAAATTTTAGTGTAGATGCTTAATTAGGTCAATGTCAGGTGCCATGTATCGACCTAACTCTGTAGTGTAGACCTGGCCTAAGTTTCACTGAAAGTCAATAAGATTTAGGCTCCTAAGGTCCAGATCCTCAAAGGTACTTAGAAACCTGTGATAGATAGGGCCTATCATAGGGGGTCACACTCAGGTAGTTTCCTTACTCTCTTTCAAAGGTCTATCTAGGGCTTTGTGGGTGGCGGAAGCTTGTCAGCTGTCTCCCTCTCAGCTGCTCTGTAACAAGAGTCAGCTTCTTCTGAGGCATGGCAGCTTTCCTCCTGGTTGCCACCCCTTCCTGTGATCAGCTCTCCTTTTTAAGCTTGCTTCCTCCAGCTGGATCAGTCTCTGCAGGTGTGCCTATTTGGTAGGAATTGAGCCCAGAGGAGCTCATTAGCCTTCTTCGGAGTGGGATGGTGGAATGCCCCATCACAGAGCCAACTCCCATTGATTTAAGCACATAAATACCTTTGGCCTAAATGCCACTTTTGAAAATGGAACATAGGCTCCTAAATCACTTAAGTGCATTTGAAAGCTTTACCTGATCTGCAGATATAGGTGTGTCATCCACTTTGTTATTCATAAGCATTTGAATGACTACTGGTATTCTTGAAAAAAGTCACTACACCTGAAAGTGGTAGCCATAGTCTGTCTGAGGTTATTTGAAGCTTATATTTAGTGTAAATATGTGCACATGTATGTTTTAGATACACAGAAAAAACACCAGCACCATTCCTCATGTTTCTCAGGATAGCCAGTTCCCAGAGGAGCTTGGGACTCGGATGAGGTACAGATTGCTGGGGCTCAGCCTAGACAAGACTGAGAAGAGTTAGTATGCTGGAAGAAATGACTGAAGAGTTGAAGACTATAGGTAGATTCCTGGCCTCAATAAAGTCAAACAACAAAACTTGTATTGACTTCAGTAGGGCCAGGATTTTACCCTACATTGATATCCTTGATTGAGGGAATGCATCCACTGTTAACTTCAGGTATTCTTGATTCCCTGCACCTCATGATTCTGCAGCTGTAGGGTTGCTGAAGAATCCCCACTTTTTCGACCCTTGCCACGTTTGTGATCCAAAAGCCAAGCTTTTGTTTTTTAAACAAATTACATTTCCAGCTCTCAGTGCTGTGAAGATATCTTTGGAAAAAGTGAACAGATGCAATTCTTGTTTGCTGAGTGTGTAGACAATCTGAAATAATCACTGAACTTCCTAATTCATCTTAATCATGTCTTTCTTCTGAAAGTTGATGACGACCATTTCAATATCAATATTCTTAGCTATTGCAATGCTGATCCTTTTAGCAGAAACATCTAGTTAATGTACTTACCCCCACAAGCCCAGACTGCCTCCCCTCAAAGCCTCAGCTGTCCAATTCCCAGCATCTCAAACCTGCAGCTCCAATCTCTCTTATGCAGTTGTGCTTTCTGATTCAAAAAAAATTGTGGCACATCCAAAACTGAAAATGTGGGGGAAGCATTGTTATTAATGCCATATTATTAATTTTGTATATTGTTTGTTAAATTATCTCAATCTTTTAATTCAAATCATTGTGCCACAGAATTTCCAGTGTGCTGCTCCACAGTTTTTCAGAATCTAGGGACCTGGCTTCACAATTTAAGACCAGTTTGCCATAGAGTATACTGGTTCTTGGGCTTATATTAGATCCTGGGCTGCTTGTAGATGCTGTGATAGCAGTTGTGGCTGGTCAAGAGTTTTTCCATCTGTGTCTAGCAAAAAGATGCAACTTTTCCTATCACATGTGATCCATGCTACACTTATCCATACATTTGTTTCCCAAAGGTTAGATTGCTATAATGTGCTCTGTGTGAAGCTACATCTTGAGACCATTTGGAAACTGAAGCTAGTGTAACATTCAGCCACCTGTTTATCAAGCAGAGCATCATGCAGAGAGCACATAAAACCAGTGCTCCAAAATCTGCAATGTCTGCCAATAATATTTCTGGGCTGAGTTCAAGGTGTTGGTTTTAACCTATAAAGACCTAAGTGGTTTGGGACCTGGTTACCTGAGAGACTGGCTCTCTCCTCATGCAATAGTACTCCATTAGTTAATGGAGGCGTCTGAGCTGGTAACCCCTGGGTTTAATTCGGTGTGGGCTGCTGGTAGGACCTTCTCCATGAAAGGCCCTCTGTGGTGTGTGTGCTGTGAAAACGTTATCTATCGTGAACTCTGTGCACGGAAGTGTTCAGGAGTGGTAAGCTGAAGTCTGGATCTGAAGCTGGTTGGAACCATTTACAAAGACCCTCTTCCTGTGCTGACTTTGAGACCTGTTTGTGATTTTCTTGTTTTCCCCTTATCCTACTTAAAGTAATTGAGTTTACTGAAGGGCTGTGGGAACATTTGGGTATCCTGAAACATAACAACTACAGCTGGGCAGAAAAATATAAATCTGTTTCACAAGGGTTTTGATATTTTGAAATTTGATTTCATTCTGATTAGGAACCAACCCCCCCAGATTTTGAAATTCTCAGAAAATCAAATGGAGTCCCAGATCCAGGGAAGTCTACCTGCTGAGCTGCCCCAGAGTTATGGACCCTGGAAGTCCTTGGGGCCCTTGAGGCAGTTCACATGGCTGGGTGAGCTCTGCAGCTGTGGACTCCGGAAACCCAGGCTTCACAACAAGCTACCAGGTGGGCAGCCAAAGAGGTGAGGTGGTAGGAAACCAGGCAGGCTTTCGATGGATGCCTGCCTGATAGATAGGGACCCATCAGCACTGGGGAGAAATTGGATCATCCCCACAAAATTCCATTAATTGAACTGGCAATTTTTTCTGATCAGCTCTTATAATAACCTTGCCTTCAGAACTCCCTCTTTCTTGGTCGACCAGAAACTGGATTTGTTAACTTTCTGGGCAAGTTAAAAAGCCCACGAAGCAAAAACAAGAGGAGTAAGGGGGAGGAGAGGTTATTAGTGAAGAGAAGTAGAAAGGAGGGGTTCCTGCATTCCTAGATTAAATGGATTTAAAGGATAAAGCTGAAGGAGGACACTTGGTGAACAGGAAATGGGAATCAAGTGAAAAATCTGTCTAAGCATTTTTATGGCCCTCATTATGCTACTATCCGAGCATCTCACAATCATTAATGCATTTTTATCCTTTAAACACCCTGTGATGTTTCACTCCATATTCTTTATGAAAATATGCTTATGATATGAATATGCCAATACAGAGAGGGACCAGGATATCCTACAGGAAGATCTGGATGACCTTGTAAACTGAAGTAATATTAATAGGATGAAATTTAATAGTGAAAAGTGGAAGGTCATGCATTTAGAGATTAATAACAAGAACTTTTGTTATAAACTGGGGATGCATCACTTGGAAGTAACAGAGGAGGAGAAGGAACTTGGAGTATTGGTTGATCACAGGATGACTGTGAGCCACCAATGTGATATGGCTGTGAAAAAAGCTAATGTGGTCTTGGGATGCATCAGGCGAGGTATTTCCAGTAGAGATAAGGAAGTGTTAGTACCGTTATACAAGGCAATGGTGAGGTACAGAGAAGGGCTACTAGGATGATCCAAGGAATGGAAAACCTGTTTTATGAAAGACAAAGAGATTGGCTTGTTTAGCTTAACCAAAAAAAGGGCTGAGGGGAGATATGATTGCTCTCTATACATGTATCAAAGGGTTAAATACCAGGGAGGGAGAGGAATTATTTAAACTCAGTAACAATGTGGACACAAGAGCAGATGGATATAAACTGGCCATCAGGAAATTTAGACTTGAAATTAGACAAAGGTTTCTAACCATCCAAGGAGTGAAGTTCTGGAATAGCCTTCCAAGGGGAGCAGTGGAGGCAACAGACATATCTGGCTTCAAGACTAAGCTTGATAAGTTTATGGAGGGGATGATATGATGGGATAGCCTAATTTTGGCAATTAATTGATCTTTGACTATTAGCGGTAAATATGCCCTGTCCCTGCCTGCAGGTATATGGGATCTTGGGGAGCAATTACCACACGGGTGGGGTGCAAATTAATTTCTTTATTAAAGGAAAAAGGGAGTGGTGAGAATTTAACAATGAAATACGATGGGATGGGGTGTATAGGGTGTTTACAATAGACAATGATGGTGGGGGGGTTTCTTATTGAGCAGTGTGGGGAGTTCTAACAGTGGGGTACAGTAAGGGGGGTTTAGCACAATGGGATACAGTACAGTTAATAAGCAACTCAACTTTATATAGGAACAGCTCTAGATACAATGTGGAACGTAAAACATATCAAAAGGAAATGCAAAATAAAATAGTAGCTTCTATATAGAATGGTCAACAATCTTAGATAGAATGTATTAAGTGGTAGGTGGCCTTATACACAATGTAACACAATAGTATCAATGCAAATACAAAGTATATCAGAAAGGTGGAAGTAATATGTGAATCACAGTGCAATAATACAATATGGGTGATAAGTGAAATTATGCAGTGTAGACTTAATTTGTGAGGCTGTGATAGCAAGAGTGTACCCAAAGGCTGGGTCAAGAAACAGGAGGGGGGGGGAATGATAGTGGCAGCTGATGAGAGATGCAGCTGCAAGCAGCGAGAGACTCTGAAGCCCTGCGAGGTAAGGACAACAGAGCAGTGGGGGGGGGGGGGTTTGGGAAGTTCAGATGGTGATGCAGACACAGGGGAAAAAGCAGCAAGGGATTTGGGAAGTTCAGAGGTGATGCAGAGGGTGATGCAGACACAGGGGAAAAAGCAGCAAAGGGGTTTGGGAAGTTCAGAGGTTGATGCAGACACAGGGGAAAAAAGCAGCAAGGGGTTTGGGAAGTTCAGAGGTGATGCAGACACGGGAAAAAAGAAGCAAGGGGTTTGGGAAGTTCAGAGGGGGAGATTGGAACAGCAAGAACCTTATCTATCCTCTAACTTAATCAAACTTATATAAAATGACAAGCAGCTTCTACAAAGTAACAAAAACAGGTACAGAATACAATCAGGCAATGACTTTTTAAATCTATCTTAACCAATGACTAGGCAAAACTACAAATATCACAATTCTAAGCAAACTGCAACAAGCAGCTATATGGAGCAACAAAACAACGAACTATAGCAAGGCAGGTGAGACTTACAAGCTTTACAATCCTAACAAACTATGACTTATTAAACTAAAGAAACAAAATCTATGGTGCACCTTATGCTATGGGGAAGTTACAGAGGGCAGAGTGGTATGTGCCCCAGAATACAGCTCCCAAGGCAGCCCCCAAGGAAGCCAAGGGAGGTGGCTGCAGCAGTGGATACAGCTGAAAACCGTGAGTCCAGGGCAAAGCCCACAGGAGCAGAGCTTAGCAGCAGCACCAACTTACTTTTAGTGGCAGAGTGCCACGGGGTTTGAGAGAGAGGTTTTAAAACACAGACCAAGGTTTAGCTTGAGTCTGTGTGCTGGGGAGACAGAGCCAGCAGCTAAAATAATAAAAATAAAAGTATAGAAAGTTTCACAGAGGGATTCTTACCATCCCACAAGGCAGCAGCAGAGGCAGAAGCAGCAAGAACATCAGAAGGCTCGGTACAGTCTTGATAATCAGGAGATCTCTCAGGCAGCAATTCGTTCTTCATGGGGGGGGGGGTTCAAAAACGGGGGTACGCTCAAAAATAAAACGAGAGCGGAGAAAGGACCCCCAGAACCCCTGGTTGATCAGACCAGGCAGCAATGCAAGAACCTTTCTGAAGTCTGTTCAAAAAATGTCTGTTTTTAAAGGCAAACCCTGGCAGCTTCCCGCCAGTAACTCTGATTGGCTCCCCCTCTTACAGGGAGGAGGGAGGCAGAGAAAAAACTGCAGGCAGCCACCAAGACATGTTTGGACTAGTCCTGAGCCCAGAGGTATGACTCATGCCCAGGATCTTAAAAACACAATAGGTCTTGCAGCTCTGGACATTGCCTACCCTACACCAAGCCCAGGTTTTAACAAGGTGATAACAGGACTAACCCTTTGAACAGGGCAGTGGTCCCACTTAGCATAAGTGGCCATCCCTTTGAGAAGGGCAATGGCTTTTGTTAAACAACTTAAGGAGCCCTCCCTTTGAGAAGGGCAGAGGCCCTGGTAAACAACTTAACAGCCAGGGAGGGGCGGCCACAGAGGAGAACAAGAACAAAATGGAGTAAGGGGACAGCTATAAGAACAAAATGGAGCTGTAACAGACATGCCCAATGGCCTGTGATGGGACACTATAGAGGGTGGGATCTGAGTTACTACAGAGAATTATTTCCTGGGTGTCTGGCTGGTGAGTCCTGCCCACATGCTCAGGGTTTAGCAGATTGCCATATTTGGGGTCAGGAAGGAATTTTCCTCCAGGGCAGACTGGCAGAGGCCATGGGGGGTTTTCGCCTTCCTCTGCAGCATGGAGCATGGGTCACTTGCTGGAGGATTCTTTTCACCTTGAAGCCTTTAAATCACAAGTTGAGGACTTCAATAGCTCAGACATAGGTTAGGGGTTTGTTGCAGGAGTGGATGGGTGAGATTCTGTGGCTTGCGTTGTGCAGAAGGTCAGACTAGATGATCATAATAGTCCCTTCTGACCTTAAAGTCTATGAGTCTATGACATAACTGAGAAGTACTTTATGCAAGATGGGTCTTCTAAGGTATCACTGGAAAGGTTATAATTTACTGAATGTGATTATTCAATTTGTATAACTGTATCATTTCTGTATCTGAAGTTAGGAATATTGACTATGTATCTGTATTTCAACTATGCTACTTTGGGTGACTCCCACTGCTAACACTTCAGGTACAACCATGGAAAAGCCAGACAGGGTGGATGGCCCATCAGCAAGGACAATGGACTGTGAAAAGGCTGTGTCATACTGCCACTGACTCATGGATGCTCCATACTGCCACTGACTCATGGATGCTGGGTTTATCTCCCAAAAAGAGGTGTACACGTGAGTGCTGGCGGAGTCCTCTTATACAGAGCTGACTTCAGTCTACGTCTGCAGTGGGGTGTCACCCTACCTCTGGGTGTGTGTGTGTGCGTGTGTGTGCTGCAAGAGGTGGGAGAGCTTAATTCAGCAAAGCAAGGAGAGGAAGCCCAGACTGATTGAGCAGGGGAGGCTCAGTTAAACCCCAGCACATCAGGTAGCATCCCAGAAGCGGGGTCTAACCCATCACACACCCCTCATTTTACAGATGGGGATCTACTGAGGCATCAAGTAGATTAAGGACTTGCCCAAGTTTACACAGGGAGTGTGTGCACAGGTACCAACTTTCCCCGGTGCTGGTGGGTGCTCGCGCCCCCCTGTCCCTGGCCCCGCTCCCATTTCAACCCCTTCTCCAAAGTCCCCACCCCCTCCCTGCCCCTATTCAACCCCTTCCCCAAATCCCTGCCCTGGCCTCGCCTCTTTCCTGAACACGCCGCGTTCCCCCTCCTCCTCCCTCCCTCCCAGTGCTTGCCACGCAAAACAGCTGTTTTGTGGTGCAAGTGCTGGGAGCTAGGGGGGAAAAGCGGGCACGCGGCACACTCGGGGAGGAGGTGGAGGTTAGCTGGGGCGGAGGGATGGGGAGGCAATTTTTCCCTGTGGGTGCTCCAGCCCTGGAGCACTCACAGAGTTGGTGCCTATGAGTGTGTGGCTGAGCCAGGAACTGAAGCCAGGTCCCCTAATTCCCAATCCAGTCTCTTATTTTCTATACCATCCTTCCTAAATAATGTAGACTATATAAAGATAAGAAGTATACTTGCCTTTTTAATACATTGTATAATAATTCTGTAGCCTAACTGAATTTGGCTGCTTTATGAGAACCAGAAATCTGGATCTCTGTCTCTTTTCTGAAAGTGTGTATTCAGATTGTCCAACAGCCAATTAAATTTGAGGCAAGAGAGAGACCTCTGTGTTGGAAGAGTGAACACCTTATCTTCTACACGTGTGAAATTAGGGGTACAAAGCAATAGCTAGCAATGGCTGCAGTATTTGCTTGACAGGCATACTTGTTGAATGCTTCTCTCTGCAGGATTGAATTAGATTTGCTCACATGTAATTGTTTCTGTCCAGTGATGGCCATCCTATAGAGAAAATGTAATCCCAGCTAGTAGTGCCAGCTAATGGTATCTTCTTTAGCTCAAGCAGTAGAGGTCTGTGGTTTTGGAACAGAAGCTGCTAGTTCTGAACTCCACTGCTAGAGATGTGCAGTTCAAGGCCTAGATTTAGCAAGATATTTGGGAACGTCTGTAACTTTAATGTGAGAGCAGTGCCTCTGAGGCCCTAAATAACTACCATATTGTCTGTGTATGTTAATGTAGATTATTAAAGTTGATGGCCACCGAATAGCAGTGTCAGATAAATTCATGCAAACAAAAGATCTCTGTTCCGGAAGTTTTCAGGTTTTCTTGACTCTGATTGTGAGGAATCTGATTCTGATTCATTATGCCTCCATGTTATCTATTTATTGTGAGTGCTAACTAGAGATATCAGAGGACTCTACTGAGTGTAATCAGGGATTACCTCTAGAAATCTTACAGAGTGGGCACTCTTTTTCTTACTGACATGGTCACTCATCTAAGGTTGGCTGAAAAAAGAGTCATCCATTTTATGACTTGTTTTGAGATTTAACTCTTCATAGGCTGTATTCTGCCCTTTTAAAATTACAAGGTGAATGGCTGTAAGCTTTATAACTCAATCTCACCAACTTTAAGAGGATTGTTAAAAACTTGCCATAAGGACACTTAATTCCCTGCAATTCTACTAAGCAGATTATCTTCATGTTAGGGTATAAAAATAATTACAATAAAAATTCTAGGCACAAAGCATTTGACTAGATGGATCTTCCAAAGCCAAAATTGCTGCAGGATGGTCTGTTACACTGAAAGGTATTGAGACTGTTCTATTTTGCTTATGGTAGTAGTATGGGTCCATTCCCTTTCTATCACCAGCTTTCTTTCTGATGCCATACCCTGGGCCCAATTCTGATCTCACTCACACCCATTTTATTGAATTTAATGGATTAACATCCAAGTAAGTGAGATGAGAATGAGGATCAGAATTATTGTCTCTTTCATCTGCTAGCCTTCAGGACAAAACATGTATTTCACATATCTTTTCCCACAAATACTGTAAACATAACTTGTAATATACATTAAATATACATGTAATTTGCCACATATTCATGTCCAAGTCCTGTGGTGATTGGCAACTGGTGATGGGAGCAGGACAGTGATGACTGGAAGCTTCTAATCATGGACCAACACATAGGCAGCAGCTATCGGATGGTCATTTTTGCATTTGGACAGAAACAGGAGTGCAACTTGGCAGCTGCAACTGTGACTAAGCAGCCTTTCTTAGGATCCACTCTGCTCACCCCACATGGTGAAAGGGTTAGAAAAGGTGCCCTAAACATAGTCTGTCTTGCCTCCCCTGGACTGGATAACTGCATCCAAAGGGATCACCTTACTGCGGTTGAAACTAAACAATAAAATTTGAAACCTGGAACATTCAAACCTTGATGAACAACCTGAAAAGTAACCAGCCAGAACAAAGAACAGCAATTGTGGTGAGAGAGAGCTCAGGAGACATAACATCAACATTGCTGCATTGAGAACCAACATGCAGCAGAAGGACTGCTCAAGGAACAAGCTGGTGATTACACTTTTTTCTAGAAACGAGCAGGTGATGATGAATGACGAATCTATGGCATTGGTAACTGTCAACCAACTCTTGGAATTACCAGTAAGCATCAAGGAACAACTCATGATCCTCTGCCTTAAACTTGCCAAGAATCAGCATGCAACATTAATCAGTGCATATGCTCCAACTCTTTACACTGATGATGAAACCAAGGAAGGATTTTACATCAACCAAATGCGCAGAACATGGCGTGATTATCACAAACACCATGTTCCACCAAAAGAATAACTACAAGACATCATGAGAACACCCACAATCTAAGCATTGGCATCTACTTGACTACATAATTGTCTGTGATCGTAATCATGAAGACATTTACATCACCAAAGTGACGACTGATGCTGACAATTTTTTCATGTACCATCGCCTTATCAGCTCCATCACTTCCATCAAACTCGCACCAAAATGATGACAAGTGAAAGAAATCAGACAGATGGAAGATCAACGTTGAGAGTCTTAAGGACCCAACTAAACAAAACTTTTTTCCAGCAGTGCCTCATTGAGAAACTGATGAATATCAAAACTGAGATGGAGAGCCCCAAGTATCACTGGAAATCGCTCAGTTTGGCTGTTCATGCTGTGTGTGAGGGAACTCTGAGCTTCTCAGCCAGAAAGCACCAAGACTGGTTTGACAAGAACAATCAGGAAATCCAACACCTGATCGACCATAAGTGCAAGGCCTTCTGTGCTTGGCAGAATGACATCAATTCCAAGTAGAAGCAATACTTCCTCCACCAACTCAAAGATGAGTTTCAAAGGAAAACCCATGAAATTAAGAACACTTGAGAAAATGTGTCTTTGAAGATTGTGACATCAAGAATCAAACCAAGCTTCTCATGTACCAGGCTATTGTTATCCCTGCTCTCTTGTATGGTGCCAAAACTTGGGTCACATACAGTAGACACCTCAAGATTCTTGAACAAAACCATCAAAGACACATCCACAAGTTCTTCCTAATCAGGTGGAATGGTCAATACATCAACATCAGTGTTCTGTTCCAAGCCAAAACCTCCAGTATTGAAGCTATGGTCATCCACCATCAACTCTGTTGGGCTGGTCTTGTTATTCGAATGTCAGAAAATTGACTCCCAAGCAGGTCATGTTCTCACAACTGAGACATGGCCAATCGACAAGGGGTGGGCAAAAAAAAAAAAGCACTTAAAAGACACCCTGAAAGTCAACATGAAGAAGTGCAATATTGACATAAACTCATGGGAAATCCAAACCCTCAACTGACCAAAATGAAAAAGGACCTTGTGGCAAGGATTCCAGTATTTTGAGGTCCAACAGAGACAACAGGAAACAGAGAAATGGGAAAGGAGGAAAGAACGCGCTGCAGCCTGACTCAACAATCCAGATGTGTCTCTTCCATTGGGAAATGTCTGCCCAATAGTGACAAGATCTGTGGATCCCAGATTGGTCTCATTAGCCACTTGCAGATCCACTAGTGATAACTGGCTATCATTTTATGGAAGACAATCATCCAGGAATTCCAAGGGATCACCAACAATATACATTAAATATACATGCAATTCACTTGATATCAAAAAATAACATGGAATGAAATTAAATATACTGAAAATGTTGTGCCAATGTGCATGGTTAAATAGATGATAGATATAACACACAGTGTCTCAATGCACTCATCATAATTTTATCAAGTGCATGTATATTACATCAAAATAGGTATGTGATCATATTACCAAATGAAAGATTGCCTCAAGCTCTGGAAAGAAGACAGATCAACACCTCATCCCTCAGGCATAATGGTATCATAAGGGTAAAGCCCACCTGTGCAGGAGACAGAGCTTTCTTGGGGGGGGGGGGCTGATCTGAGACCGTGAAATGAATTCCCACAGAAAATAAGGATCATCACAAACTTCACCGCCTTCCACTCTAAGTGTCAGGCACATTTCCTTAAATTCTCCAATAAACACATAACAGTGTAAAGAATCCAGAACCCTAGCAAAATAAAACACTGCACACACAATTCCTGGAGTGAGTGGATGAGAGAGTGAATGAAAAACACGACAGATGTTAGCCATGTTGCTTAATGCATTGCTGCACTCAGATGCAATGATGATGAGGGCAGTATTAGAATCACATAGAACAAAGTTGAATCTGTGTAACCATTATGGCGATGGCCACCATTGGAGATTGAACCAGGGACCTCCAAAGCTAAAAGCATGAATCCCTTCAGCGAGATCATCATCAGGCTCTCAAACTGGGGCTCTCTGGATCAGATGCACGTAACATGTGGACGTACCCATGTAACACACACTGACCAGCAGGTTACCTACTCCCTCTGCATGGAACTGCTGCAAGCTGTAGCTCTTTCCATCATGTGACTCTGCTAGCCATGCCATTAGACTTTGTAAGCACTATCAACTGTAGCTGTAATCTTCAAAGTGTCATGAACCATAAGTGTTTCTACCATGGCACTAATATTCTCTGCCCCCTCAGCCAGCAAAAGTTGCAAGTATTATGAACCATAACTGTTTCGCACTTGGGAATCAAAAGGTCCAATGCCTGTGCCAAGAGAGCTTGTAAACACCATGACCATATTAATTTATGGTGTGGGATTTGTAAGTTCCACCAGCTGTACCAGCAAAGCCTTTATGGATGATGAAAATGAGATATTTAGACCATGAGGAGACTTACAAACGCTGCCAGCTAAACTGTCAGAGACTGTAAGAACAATGGACTATAGCTATATCTCTTATGGGACATTCAAGTGCAATATATTTTACCCCTTAATGATCCATAGCTATTTGTCATAGGGAATGCAAGTACATAGTTGAGCTATCAGAGCTTGAATTTTCTCTCAGACTTACAAGGTCTTTAGATACCCTCCACAGTATAACTAACTTCTACAAAGCCATTCCTGTGAGCTAGTGTATTTGTGGAAGTCTTCCCAAATTCAGCTGCCTATGGACCTTTGTGTCATGGTCCCCTGCACAATCCTCATCACCAGTCACATGCAACAAATACAGGAGGTCGGGAAGAAGGAAGACACACCCTGGCCTTTATAGTGTATTTCCTCCAGTCCTATTGCCATGACTACCTCTGTTTTGATGATGTGATCAGCTCACCAATGCTGCTCTTTGTGCTTTTTCCAGCTTGCACTGTGTTCCCTCTGAGTGAAATTCACCCTGGTGAAACAGCCCACACAAAGCCCTGCATGCTGCTTAGTCCCTGTTTAAGGGTCTGCATTAGAGTGGATTCCATCCTTCCTGCACAGCCCCCGTTAGTTTTGCTTAGAGCTGTACTTATTCCCAATGCTATTTCTCCTTTTTTCCCCCTATTGTGCCTCAAGGTATTATATGGTGTGGGCCACAGAGTAGCTGAAATTTGTGATGCAGTGTTTATTCAGGCTACCTGGGCCTTTGTATATTTAGAGTGTACATTATCAGCTCCTAAGGACAGGGAAGTGCCATTTTTAATTGCCATGCACACCTTTAATGGGATCTATATATAGTCCTACTGCCTCTTGGGGTCCAGTAACTTTCTGCTTCTTTCCTCCCCAGCTAGCCAACAGACATAAGACCCCTAAAGTGTATTAACTTCCCTCCATCATAGACCTTTTTGTGTTTCTCTTCCCCTCTCCCTGCTACTTCTATATAGTTTCCTACTGTAAGATTGCTTTTATTGTATGCTTATTTATCGTTTTGGCTACACATACTGTCAGTGGAGGTTTCTATGAGCTGCAGTGCCATGCACTATTGAAAAAACTGCCATAGTGTGGGTAATTGCTGCTGAATCATTCATCTGGATTTCATTAGGCTAAAAGGAACTTCATAGAGGAGTTTCTCTCTTCCTCTCAGAAATGAGCTAGGAGGATCTCCTATTTGAGGTTGTAGAATGTTTACACTCTTCGGAAACATGCTTTTAGTTTGTGTGAAATCAACTTCTAAGCTATAGTCCATACATCATAAGACCCTTCTGTCTTCGGTCACTACTGGGTGCTACTAATGAAGCTTTATTCATCTAGTTAAATAAAGCATTTAAAAACATCTGTGCACAAGAACAAAGATGAAGTGCATTACAGTCAGGACAAATATTGTGTCAGTTATACAAGCATATTCACCTCTTGGAGCATTAGTATATCTCGTCCCCTATTAGCCTTATCAAATACATCTTAGGCACATGCTTCAAGAGAAGACTATACTCCAAAGTATTCAGACACTAATGAAGTCAGACTAGATGATAATATTGGTCCCTTCTGACCTTAAAATCTTCAAAATCTATGGGTCAAATTCCGATTCCCTTACCACAAGTAATTTCTTATTCCTTGAGTATGCCAACTGAAGACAGTAGGAATCTTCTGCTTAAGGGTATCAGAGCTTGGCCCTAGGAAACTGTTATTTCACTCCAGATAATTAATCTTGGATATTTATATAAATGATCTGAGATGAAATAGTATAAAGTACGAATATAATCTCCCGTAACTGCCCAGTAGTCAATGTGCTTTTATGCTCTTACAAGGCTTGCAGTTTATGAAAAACATTTAAGTGTTTCTGTTACACATTTTGGTTGCCATGTTAACTTGGCTTCCATACCACTGCAACAAACCCAAAACACCTCCTTACATACTTGCTTTATGACATTTTATTAGAATGCCAATATAAGAGTTTTATAGTAAATGTAGGATATGGCAGGGGACTAAAATAATACCAAATTCTCTGAACGCTTTAATCTAGCTTGAATAATTTTAAGGTTTTTAGACATTTGTAACTTAACCTGTAGGCATAATCTAGTAGTAACAGCACTTGGGAAAAGCAGTTATGAGCAGCGCACACCGAGATTATACTGGATCAAATAACACAGTGGTTACAAAGGAAACAAAATCTTTTAAAATCCTCAAACATCAGTTTAAACTGTTAACTTTAATTTTGTTTTAAATTCATGTTAAAGTAATTGCAGCAAACTGGGATTATGTACTTTCTCCAGCTCTGTTTTACTGCACTTCTGCCTCTGTAACTATTTCATTTGTTAGTGATTCACATTTTCTTTCTCTAAATGAATGCTTTTGCCTCACATGATTTACTTAGATCAAGCAATATCCACCATTGCAGGCTTCGTTGCAGAATAATGAACAGTAGAAATAATTTCTGCACCCTGTGCTGAAAGATGCAATGCTTACTGTATGTCAGGAGGATCGTTATTTTGTGGGAGAGTTGGCAATAACAGTGGAGCCTTGATATTTGATCAGATGGTTATTGAGAAGTTCGTTCATTTTAATATTTTAAATGACTGCATTTTTTTTAAAAATCTGTTTTTCTAGCAAGAATGACAAGAGCAAAGATTTTCACAAGTGACTAATGGTGCCTGGGGTTTCCATTTTTCGATGCTCAACTGCAGATACTCTGAAGGGACCTGAGTTTCAGAAAGTGCCGAAAAGCAACCACCTCTGAAAATCCCTAGTCCCTTTTGGTCAAGATACCAGTAATGCACAGGGAGCTAGCCTTGTTGGATGGGTTGAGTGAGGGCCTCAAAACACTCTTTGAGAGAGAGAAATGTATTATTTTTGTTTCACGGATGAGTAAACTAAAACCCAGAAAGATTAAAACAAAAAATTTCACAGTGCAGGGGACACTAGGGAATTTTACCCAGGATGAGAACAATATGAGTGTAGTTCACATGCCAGAGACAGAAGAAGGGGCTGGAGCAGGAGAAGCAACTAAGAGGCTGGATAAGTGCAAATATATATGGTTTTGCTTTTTCAGTTCTGTTAGCACTTCTGCAGCAGAATGCCTTTCCTGGTTCATAGGCTCACTTGCCATAGGGTCAGAATCCCAAGCCCTAGACTAAACTGGGCACCATGAATTAACAAATGAAGATAGGGAAACTTTGATTAGTTTTCTTAGATAAAGAACAGATGAAAGTGGGGACACCCTGAGGGATTCCAAGTCCCCAAGGAAATAGTGCAAAGTACAAACAGCAAAGACAAATTCTACCACTTGAGACCTGGAAGTGCTGAGTACTGTGGAAACCTGAGTACAATTGTCCTGCTCCTATTAAGTGTGCTGAGTACACTCAACTCCAGCTAGTATTGCTAGGAGTTAAATGTGCAGAGCACAGCACAGGAGGTGCTAGGTTAAGTTCTTGTCCTCTGACCACTCATGGGATCAGGATTTGGCCCAATTCCTTTAAACAGAGAAGACTCAATATATGGAATAGACTCTCCAGGAGAGCAAGACAAGATTCTATTTAAAAAAAAAGTATGAAAAGGAGTTAGGCGAGTATTTGGAGTGTGGTTCTCAAATATTCAGCTGTTCACTGAATCTAAATAACTTTCTTGACTTTTTCCCCTGCCAACATCATCCAGACTGAATTTTTTTAATTGCATGTTGGATAGTTTTGATTACTCGTTTCTAGAGTTACTTTGGAAAGCCAGGTAAAGTTTTTTAACATCATGATAATGTCTCTGCAAAAGACTAAAGATAAAACAGAGTTTCTTGCTTTGTTGAACCTGCAATCTTTACAGTGCAGCTGCAGCTGCTTACTCCTGAAAACATCTGGAATGAAGACTGCAGCTGAAATGTTATACAGAATTTATTTTGAAAATTGCATATTAATAATCAGGGAATAAATAATAACAGCTGAGTATTTCATGTGACTAGGAAAGTGATCTTAATGCCAGTGCATTTCATTCATTTGGGTATTGTGGTGTTTGCAGTTTAATTGAATTGTATGTATTACCTTTTGTAATTATTATTTTGTATTACTGTACAGCTCCAGTTAAAATCAGGGCCCCATTCTACTAGGCACTGTACAAACACATGATAAGAGACAGTCACTGTCTCAAAGAGTTTACAGTCTAGAATAGACAGACAAAGGATGGGAGAGGAAGTGACTTGCTCAAGATCATACAGTGGGTCAATGGGCAGAGCTGGGAAGAAAACCAGGGTCGAAATCCTGGCCCCATTACAGTTAATGGGAGTTGTCATGGACATAGGGGCCGACTCTGTGGGTGCTTAGGGCTGGAGTACCCATGGAAAAAATGAGCGGGTGCTTAGCACCCACTGGCAGCCAGCTCCCTTCCTCCCCTCCAGCACCTCCTTCCCCCTGGCAGCCCTGCCAATCTACTCCTCCCACTCCCTCCCAGCACCTCCCACCTGCCACAGATTCGCTGTTCCGTTGTGTGCCGGAGGTGCTGGGGGGAGAGGGGAAGGAAGGGGCACACTCAGGGGAGGGGGCAGAACTGGGTGGGAAGAGGCATGGTGGGGGTGGAGAGGGGGCAGGAAGAGCCAAGGTGGGAATAGGGGATTGGGGGAAGGGGTGGGGTTGGGGTAGGCCCTGAGGCAGAAAGGGTGAGGGAAGAGGTGGGGAAGGGGTGCAGGCTTGGTGGAAGGGAGGTGGGGGCAGGGCTTGGGCGGGGCAGGGATGGGAAGTGGCGGGGTAGGGCTGGGGATTTGGGGGAAGGGGTCAGGAAGAGGTGGGGCCTGGAGTGGAGCGGGGGGGAGGGGTTGAGCATCCCTGGGGCCTGGAGGAAGCCACCGCCTGTGGTCATGGACATTAGTGAGACCAGAATTTCACCCCAGGTCTCCTGACTCCCAGTCCAGTGGACCAGGCTGACTCCCCTGTATAACACGGACCATAGGACTTCCCTGAATTAATTCCTATTTGAACTACATATATTTTAGAAAAATATCCAATCTTGATTTAAAAATTGCCAGTGATTGAGAATCCACTAAACCTTTTGGTAAATTGTTCTAAGAATTAATCATATTCACTTTTACAAATTTACACCTTACTTGCCATCTGAATTTGTTTAACTTCAACTTCCACCCACTGCGTTTTGTTATATCTTTGTCTGCTAGGTTGAACATCCCTCTATTATCAGTTTTTTGTTCCCCATCTAGGTGCTTATAGATTATGATCAAGTCACCCCTGAACCTTCTCTTCAATAAACGGAATAGAGGGAGCTCCTTGAGGCTTCACTATACGGCACATATAAGGATTGAAGCCTTAAATTCCTCCAGGTTTTCTTAGGGCTTGTCTACACTTACTGTGGATTGATGCTGCTGCAATCGATCCACTGGGGGTCAATTTAGTGGGTCTAGTGAAGACCCGCTACATCGACAGCCGATCACTCTCCCGTCGACTCTGGTACTCCACCGGAATGAGAAGCATAAAGTAAGTCAACAGGAGAGTTTCTCCCGTCAACCCAGCGTGGTGTAGACATCGCAATAAGTTGACCTAAAGTGCGTTGACTCCAGCTCCATTATTCACGTAGCTGGAGTTGCGTAACTTAGGTTGACTTAACCTCATAGTGTAGACCTGCCCTTAGATTATAAAGTCTAAGTCCAGAAGGGACCACTGTGATCACCTAGCCTGACCTCCTGTATAACACAGGCCATAAAACCGCCCCAAAATAATTCCTAGAGCAGATCTTTTAGGAAAACATCCCATCTTGATTTTAAAATTGACAGTGATGGAAAATCCATCATGACTCTTGGTAAATTGTTCCAGTGATTAATTACACTCACTTTTCAGAATGTACACCTTACTTCCAGTCTGAATATGTCTGACTTCCACTTCCAGACATTGGATCTTATGTGTATCTGTTAATATTCATTAACACCATTGGGACTATAAAAATAAATAATAATAATCTAAATAAATGCATTGTTCCTCAGTCTGTTCAGCACCTCAGACACTGGAAGAGCCCTTTATTATTTCACTTTTGTTTTAGTGGCTCATAAGCAACATGCTGACCTGTGATTCCTTAGGGCGTCAGTCTTCCCCAGTTTACCTGGGAATTTCTGATCTGACAAGAAATATCAAATAGAATTACAAAGAAATGATTATTAATAATGGAAAATTCATATCTTGTCACAAAAAAAGACATCCTTAGCAGCCAAGGATGTGTAAAGAATATATATACACTGCTTTGGTTAAGTCTTAATGATGCCATCAACCCAAGCAAGAGAAACATAGAAACCTAAACTCAAGCCTTGTCAAGCACAAAGATTTCCAGTGTACCTTTGCTTCTGATTTACAGTCTTTGGGTACGTCTACACTACGGGACTATTCCGAATTTGCATAAACCGGTTTTGTAAAACAGATTTTATAAAATCGAGTGCGCGCGGCCACACTAAACACATTAATTCGGTGGTGTGCGTCCATGGTCCGAGGCTAGCGTCGATTTCTGGAGCGTTGCACTGTGGGTAGCTATTCCCTAGCTATCCCATAGTTCCCGCAGCCTCCCCCGCCCCTTGGAACTTCCGGGTTGAGATCCCAGTGCCTGATGGGGCAAAAATCATTGTCGCGGGTGGTTCTGGGTAAATGTCGTCAGTCACTCCTTCGTCTGGGAAAGCAACGGCAGACAAGAATTTCGCGCCTTTTTCCCCTGGATTGCCCTGGCAGATGCCATAGCATGGCAATCATGGAGCTTTTTTTGCCGTTTGTGACTCTCACCGTATGTGTACTAGATGCCGCTCACAGAGGCGATTCAGCAGCGCTACACAGAAGCATGCTTTTGCTTTTGCATGACAGCAGAGATGGTTACTAGCCATATTGCACCATCCAAACCCTTCCATAAATTGGAACTGAGGATGATCATGGCTACCAGTCCTTTTGTACCATTTGCTGCTAGTGCCCCTGGTCAATCAGCCAGGGGCGCAAAAGCCAAGAGTGGTTACTAGCCATATTGTACCTTCCATCGTTTTGTACCATTGGCTGCTGTCATAAGTGCCCCTGGCCGATCAGCCAGGGGCGCAAAAGCAAAAATTGGGAATGACTCCCTGAGTCAATCCCTCCTTTTTGGTATAAAAAAATAGAATCAGTGCTGTCTAATATAGGCAAGTGTGCTAGAGAACCACCTGCTCTGTGTCAGAGCCTGCAGAAATTATTATCTGTATGCTATTCACAGGGGGTGCTCCTGTAACAACCCCACCTGTTGATTCCGTTCTTCCCCCAGCCTTTCTTGGCTACCGTAGCATTGTCCCCCCACTTGTGTGATGAATTAATAAAGAATGCAGGAATAAGACACACTGACTTGTTAGTGAGAAATGAGTGGAAGGCAGCCTCCAGCTGCTATGATAGTCCAGACAGGACATTAAGCAGTGTGTAGGAGAGAAGCCCAGCATCCCACTGCTAGTCCAGGGGCAACTGAATCTTTTCTTTACACATGAAGGGTGGGGGCTGATGGAGCTCAGCCCCCTGTTGCTATGATGAGGATGGTTACCAGCCATATTGCACCATCCATCCACCAGAAAAAATTAGGGCCAATAGGCTGATGACGAGGACGGTTACCAGTCCTTTTGTACCATCAGCTGAGGCTGATGATGAGGATGGATTTCCATCTTTTTGCACAATCAGCTTATGCTGATGATGAGGATGGATTTCCATCATTTTGTACCATCAGCCGCCCATGACGAGGGGGGAGCAAGGATGTTGGTGTTGAGTGCTGCACTATCGCGTCTATCTGCAGCATTCAGTAAAGATAGGGTGACATGTAAAAGAGTCAGAGGATTGTTTTACCTTTCGCTTCTGGGGGTGGGTGGGGGGTGGGTGAGTAGATTGCCAAGCTATGCCCTGACCCGCGGGCACTGTGTTTGACCCTAGAAGCATTTGGAGCTCAGCCAAGAATGCAAATAATTTTAGGAGGCTGCAGGAACTGTGGGATAGCTTCAGTCCTCCAGTCCATGCGCATCCATTTGATTCTTTGGCTTTCCGTTACGCTTGTCACGCTGCAGTGCGCTGAGTCCCTGCTATGGCGTCTGTCTGGAGATTTTTAAAAAAGGATTCTGAATTTCATCTTCTGTAACGGAGCGCTGATAGAACGGATAGAACGGATTTGCCTGCCCTTACAGCGATCACATCCGCATGGTCCATGCGGGAGCTCTTTTTTTTATTTTGATTTCGGACTGCATCGCCACCCGTGCTGATCGGAGCTCCACGCTGGGCAAACAGGAAATATTCAAAAGTTCGCGGGGCTTTTCCTGTTTACCTGGCCAGTGCATCCGAGTTGAGAATGCTGTCCAGAGCGGTCAGTGGTGCACTGTGGGATAGCTCCCGGAGGCCAATACCGTCGATTGCGGCCACACTAACCCTATTCCGATATGTTAATACCGATATTAGCGCTACTCCTCTCGTTGGGCAGGAGTACAGAAACCGATTTAAAGAGCCATTAAAATCGATATAAGGTGCCTCCTAGTGTGGACGGTTGTGGCGTTAAATCGGTTTTAGGCTCCTAAAACCGATTTAAACGCCTAGTGTAGACCAGGCCTTTGACTGCACTGTGTCTTGTACAGACACAGCTACTTCACAGTGAGTGTGAAGCGGTAACGCACCAGCTGCAGTTCCCAGGGCATTCTGCCTGTGGAGGAGAAATGCAGGCTGAATGCCTCCAAGGATCCTGTGGGGAGTATACTGAGCAGCAGCTCTATACCTCCATTCAGGGAATGCAGTTCTTCCTCAATCTATGTCCCACTAGCCATTGTAGAAGAGGGAAGAACCATTGCTCTGCTCCCTCATCATCACCTCTGGGTGCTTCACACCACAAACAGCATAATGATTCCTTTGATACATGTACTTGGAGTGCACAAGCACCAGGATTCTTGCCACCATCCTGGGTATGTTCGCAATTGTCTGGGGAACGTTGCTTATGCTCTTCTCTGTTCCCATCCACATTCACACCCAGGAAGAATTTGCCCCTTCAGATATATACTATGGAGAAAATTCAACTGGTAATGCAGTCACTTCAGCTGGCACACAGTGGTTACAAAGGAGTTACATAACCCTCCTCATACATTCTCCTTGGCCCTCCCACCAGACAAAGAGACAGTTCCTCCAGCTCTGCTTCACCTCAGCAGAAGTCCCCAATGCAGGGGACATTCTGTAATAGGCAGTCTAGAGAAGGGAGAGAGAATAGCTATGATGATACTGTGTCCCATGGATTCTGCATCCCTGCAATGGCCTACAGAGGCCATTGCAATAGGAGCAGAAGTAAGGGTAGCCCTCAGGGTTGAACTAACTCCCAAGCTGCCCAAATCTTTGGGAAGAATAAGATGCTTTCCCCCAATTTCTGTGCCAGATGATGCCTGCGCTGGTGTGACAGTTTAGTGTATATCTGAGTGTATCTGTGTCAAACTATAAACTTAGTTTTGTTTTCTGAGTGCCATTTGGGTTGTGAGACTGTCCTGTACCTTCTCTGTTGTCTTTTTTACTCGATTTTGGACTGGAATTCGAAGGTTTGTTGACAGAGGGTGAACAATGTAGACTGATCAGTGGTAACGACACTTGAAAGATTTTGCCATGGCAATAAAATGGGTATGCTAAAGAGGGTGGCCAACCTACAAGAAACCTGTTTTTCCAGTCTGGCTTTTAGGTGGACAGTAATCAAGCAATGGATCAACTGACAGGGGGCCTAGATCACCAGAGGAGGCTTTGAGACTGACCAGGTGGGTCGCATAACAGAGGGGCCTGGAAGTTATAAAAGAGCAAGGTCTGCTCTGAGTAGCTCTCTCTTGATGACCTGAAGAAGAAGGCAAGACTGGGCAGCAAGAGGAGAGGAGGGTCTTGGGACCCTGAAAGGACATCCAGAGGACTCTTAGGCACTGAATGAAGGGATTTGCATATAGGTTTTGTTACTTTCCTGTAGAACTGTATATCTCTTGTGCTTTCTCTATGAGTAAAGTGTGTGTGTTTAGAAATCCCTCTGCAGAGTCTGCATGGCACTTGCTTACTCTGTCACGTACACCTGAAGAGGGAACCAGTAAACCAGCAGGTCTGAATTCATAGCTTTAGTGGAACTTTGAAAGCGTGGAACAGCTACTGGAGAGACTTGGGAGAAGCATAGGTCAATTTGAGGTCCTAGAATCATAGAAGCATAGGACTGGAAGGGACCTCAGTAGGTCATCTAGTCCAGTCCCCTGCACTCAAGGCAGGACTAAGTAATCACTAAAACATCTAGGCAATTGGACTGCATGGTTTCTACTGTCAAGAGGTATATCAGACATGGGTTCTTCACCTGGAATGTGTGCCTAGAGTCCCCAAGCCAGAGAGACATCTGATTTTTTTTCCCTTTTGAAGAATGAATCCTGCATGTAAACACTGCACTTATACTGATGAGCTTGGGTTTTGTGCTGAATTAATAACAGTGGCAATACGCGCCAAAAAGGAAACCTCTTTAAGTGATTCATCTTCAATAAAACTCAAAATGAACTAACAAGTTCACAAGCTATTTGGAAAAATATAGTCAACAGTGTAATAGACTGACAATATCCTGTGATGTCCTGACCAAACCTTACGGAATTAAGATAAACATGTTTCAATTAAGTTAAACTTTATTGAATTTGGATTAATATCTTTGAGGTACATTGTATTAAAAATGCAATTGTATATGTGGTGTAGGCATACTGTATCTACCTTCTCTAGTAGAGATAGGGATGGTAATGAACTTCCTCCATTATCAGCCTTTGAAGCTACCCCCTGGAGGGGTACATATATTCTAGTTCAAATTGGATTCTCCAACAACCAAGAGACAAAGAAAAGACTTTTGGATAAATATCCTGATTTTAAACTGGTTTAGGGCCTTCTTCCTGATCCAGCAAATAGACAGGACCCCTGGTCTATGGAGGGCCCAAATCCTGAGGGTAGGTTTGGAAGGATGGATCTGACAGAATCCATGTCAGGGTGTACTTATTAGCATGTGTGTAGGTTCTTGTGTTGTTTTGAATATGTTTACTCTTTATTGCTTTTTTACCCTAAGACTAAAGTAGGCTTGCATAGGAAGTGCTGCGTGGTAACTCATATTTGTTGACAATCACTCTGTATCAGTCTCTGAAGAGAAAGCAAGCAAGTGTCCTTGGGCAACCTGTCTGAGCTGGGAAATACACAGTGAAGGGCACTGGTGCCGACTTTCTGATTGCCGTGGGGATGTTTGAACCCCGCTCTGGCCCAGGCCCCACTCCACTCCACCCCTCCCCCAAGGCCCCACCCCACCTCTTCCTGCCCCGCCCTGCCCTATTCTGCCCCCTCCCCTGAGCGTGCCTCACCCTCACTCCACCTCTTCCTGCCCCCGCTCCTCCCCTCCTGCCCATCACTGAACAGCTGATCAGCAGCAGGCAGGAAGTGCTGGGGGGAGGGATGGGGAAGAGCTGATTGGCAGGGCCCAACAGTGGGTGCTGAGCACCCACAATTTTTTCCGTGGGTGCTCCAGCCCTGGTGTCAGCGCCAATGGGAACCTGGGAATACCACAGTCAGAAGGGAGAGAGATTCAGGTTTCCACCCAGAAAGGCAATGGCTGGGGAGCTGGAAGCCGAGAGTAAGTGCACTTGCTGGGCCACTGAGGGGAAATAGAGTTACAGTTGCCCTGAACCATGACAAACAGAAATCACTGAATCATAACATCACCTTCACTTAACTAGTCATGTAATCAATGGATTTGGGGGTGTCAGGCCAGTTCTTACTAGGCAGGGTTTTGCATGGCAAAAACTACACCTGCCATTACTGATACTACCTGGCAAGCTTGAGGGCAGCCTAAGCAAAGGCCAAGAACTGAATGGGCAAAGGAGGGAGCTATCCTTTTCCCCTCCTCCAGGTCAGGTTTGCAGACCGCTGGCAGTGCGAGGAAGTGGACAAATAATCTAAGAGCAAAGTGAATAACACAAGAGGAGTGTTGTGGGTAGGTGATAGGGGAGAGAATAAGAGCAGTCACCTGCTGATTTCTGCGCTACTTCATCAGGAAGACATATTAAGTCACCAGCAATTGCCCTCTTGGCAGTGAAAATTAAACAAAAACAAACAATAAAATTAATAATAATTAATACCCTACTGGCTAATTTCTGTGCTCCATCTGTTTTCTTTGGACCAGATAAGCCCTCTGTGCACTGAAGGCTCAAAATATGAGGGCATCTGTCTGCAGATCCTGCGCATGTGTAGAGTTCCAGTCCAATCTGAATCAAGAGCGAGCATCTTCATCAAGCCTTTGAGATACAGGGGAAATGCTTTCTTGAAAGACTCAGTTGGCACACAAGGCTGGCTGAATAGTGCAAAATAGCATTTGTAAATATTTCTTCTAATCAAGATCTTTAATTTGCATTGATCATATTGGAAACCTCCCTCTTATTCACTTTTTTCCCCCAAGCATTTTGGGGAGTGAAATTTTGTGTGCAAGAAAATTTTTGGAAGGGAAAGTGCTGTGAATCTTCACACAAATATGTATGTCCAGAAGAGCTTACATGGCCATCCTGAATGTAGGTGGAATTTATCCAGGCAGAGAACAGGACAATTCCATGGGAGCTAGATGAGTAAGAATAGCACAAACAGCAAATTATGAATAAATGAATACTTAAAGCAATCATCACTGTAAATGGTTTGCGAGCAACGTTTGCATAAGCCATCATCAAATAATTTAAAATAAAAATAAATTAGAAAGAGGCTCAAGACAGGAATAACTGAGTGAAATTCTATGGTTTGTGTTATATATGAGATCAGGCACAATGATCTGATGGTCCCCTCTGGTCTTCAAATCTAAAATCTGGGAATCAAATTAGAACATTAACCTTCTGTAGATAATTTACTAAAGGCTAAAAGGCTAAATAAATTGTTTCCTATGAATAGATTACCTATTTCTGGTCACATCTGACCTACAATCTTTTACAAGTGTATAAAGGAAGTGAGAAAGAGCAGATGCTGCAGAATCAGACCATAAGTTAAGAAACTTTTCTGTGGAAAAAATTGAAAGGCTTGAGACAAAGATAGAGAGGTGAGATGGAGAAGACAATCCTATGAGACCGTGACCAAGGGAAGTCAGGTTTTATGGTCACTGGCACTCAAGGTGTTTCTTTCTTGGAAAAGCAAATGGAAAACATTCAAAATTAAGGTTTCAGAGTAGCAGCCATGTTAGTCTGTATCCGCAAAAAAAAACAGGAGTACTTGTGGCACCTTAAAGACTAACAAATTTATTTTAGCATGAGCTTTCGTGAGCTAAAGCTCACTTCTTTGGATGCATAGAATGGAACACACAGACAGGAGATATTTATACATACAGAGAACATGAAAAGGTGGAAGTATGCATACCAACAGGCAGAGTCTAATCAATTGAGATGAGCTATCGTTAGCAGGAGGAAAAAAAACTTTTTGAAGTGATAATTAAGATGGCCCATAGAAGGTGTGAGGAGAACTTAACATAGGAAAATAGATTCAATTGGTGTAATGACCCAACCATTCCCAGTCTTTATTTAGACCACAGTTAATGGTATCTAGTTTGCATATTAATTCAAGTTCAGCAGTCTCTCTTTGGAGTCTGTTTTTGAAGTTTTTTTGTTGCAAAATTGCCACCTTCAAGTCTGTCACTGAGTGGTTAGGAAGGTTGAAGTGTTCTCCCACTGGTTTTTGAATGTTATGATTCCTGATGTCAGATTTGTGTCCATTTATTCTTTTGCGTAGAGACTGTCCGGTTTGGCCAATGTACATGGCAGAGGGGCATTGCTGGCACATGATGGCATATATCACGTTGGTAGATGTGCAGGTGTACGAGCCCCTGATGGTGTGTCTGATGTGATTAGGTCCTGTGATGGTGTCACTTGAATGGATATATGGACAGAGCTGGCATCGGGCTTTATTGCAAGGATAGGTTCCTGGGTTAGTGTTTATGTTGTATGGTGTGCGGTTGCTGGTGAGTATTTGCTTCAGGTTTTCAAAATTAAGCCACAGTTAAAATCATCTGGACCTTGGGTTTCTCATTTGGCTGGGAGGATCCAGTTGCAAATGGCCATGTAGTTAGAACTATCCCTCTGCTGCTCCACATGAACATTAAATAAGATTTTTACATTACTGAAGGATGCTACAGATTCCCAAAGGGGAATATGACCAGTCCAGAAACAATGGCCTGGAGACTTTTGTGGTCTTTGTCTTGATTTCAGAAAAAGAGATGGACTCTTAAGAGCAGCCATCACCAAAAGGGATATCAATTGTGAAGGTCACAACCCTTTTTATTTCACCCTCACCTCAACCTCAATAGGCCCAATCAGACCAGCTGAGCAGAGGGAGTTGGAAGATTTAAGAAGGCCTCATTCAAGAGGGAATAGACCCATATGGTCTGGTCACAGCCAAAAAACTTCAAAAACAGACTCCAAAGAGAAACTGCTGAACTCGAATTAATATGCAAATTAGATACAATTAACACTGGCCTAAACAGAGACTGGGAATGGTTGGGTCATTACACTAATTGAATCTATTTCCCTATGTTAAGTTCTCCTCACACCTTCTATGGGCCATCTTAATTATCACTTCAAAAAGTTTTTTTTCCTCCTGCTGATGATAGCTCATCTCAATTGATTAGACTTTTCCTGTTGTTATGCATACTTCCACCTTTTCATGTTCTCTGTATGTATAAATATCTCCTGTCTGTATGTTCCATTCTATGCGTCCGAAGAAGTGAGCTGTAGCTCACGAAAGCTAATGCTAAAATAAATTTGTTAGTCTTTAAGGTGCCACAAGTACTCCTGTTCTTTTTGTGTATGTGCTGTGGTGCACAATGATGGAATGTGTCTATTTGGGGTTGCTTCAGCAGCAACAAAATTGCTTATAATAAATTAAAAGGAAGATGAAAATAACAAAGCCTGAGGTCTTGGATCTTAACCGCGCAGATATAGCACAGCATATCTCAGAATAGTTTTGTGTTTCACTATGTCTTTTGCTAGTCAGGCCTACCTGTATAAGTGAACAGCAGGGAGGGAACACAGTCTAAATGCAAACATTGTGTCCCTCAACTCTTGAACAAATATCTTTGCACTTTCACAAGTCCCCAGTGGCTGCTGTTCTGGCCATATATTGCCAACTCCTGTACTTAGTTGGCTCTTTCAGGCCTTAGCCTGCACTGAGGGGTGTACTGAGCTTCATCGCCCCAGTGGGAGCTTTGGAAAGCATCATGGCAATGCCTCATCAATCTCCCAGGCACCCAGGGAAACTACACGTGCTAAGTGTGTACATCACAGACCCCTGGCTGCCCAGCTGTCTGGGCAGGGAGAGGAACGTCACCCCATCTCATCTCTGCTCCTCTTCATTGCACCTATTCTGGGCTAGTCGATGCTGCTAAGCTACGCTAGTCAGGAAGAACAACTGTGGCCAGCCATAGCACATGGTTATGAAAGAGTAAAGCCCCTTACACACTCACCAATTTGTGCATCAATACAGGAGCTGGCCACAGTCTGCCCTACAGATAGCACAATGGTTTACAAACATAGAAACACTCATTACATTGCTTGGTTCCCCTTTCTGTCATCTCTGTGATGAGCTGTCTTTGGTATAAGCGGAAGTATCCTCATAACACACCTCCTACAAAAGACATGTAACTCAGCTACCAGTTCTGCCAATAAAGATGCGGATGCTGTGTTTCCTGAAACGCATATCCACTGTATGATGGCTCCGGCCTCGCTGCTGGCCACTTGAACAAATGTGTCTGCCAGAGCTCCCACTTCCTGTCATGTGACTGACTGAGATGGAAAGCTAAAATAACTTTATTTCTAAACAAGGCTTGAATACAGTGCCAACCCACAGGAACTGCTGTCTTAAGCTGCTGGAAAAGGCAGGATTGCTGGAAGTTCTTTACAGCTGGATGAAATGTATTATTGAATGTTAATCTTCACATCTCCCCTGTCAATTAAGTGAATGGGTATTATTAGCCTCATACTGACCTCCTCTGTAAAGAGCTTTGAGTTCTACAACTGAAAAGCGCTAGTTAAGAGCTGGATATTATTAATATTATTTATTTTATTTTATAGATGAGGAAGCCAATGCAGATGGATTAAGTGACTTGCTCAAGACCACTGAGAATTTCAGTGGCAGACCAGAGAATAAAACTGAGGACTCCTGATTCACAGCCTTATGCGACATCTCTTTTAGGCAGGGTAATTAATTTTTTGTCACATATATTCACCATCTCTTTGGTTACCCGTTGTTGATAGCTTACCCAATTGCATTTTTGCTGCTTCCTGCACAAGGTTCTCTGATTATCCTTTTGACTGAGAACTGAACAGAAATAGCTATATTGGTGTTCTCTTACTTCAGCACCTATTTTATTTTGCAGTAGTCCTATTTTCCCCATCATTCTCTCTTTCACTGAAAGAACTTATTGACAGTCCTTATTTCCTCTGACTCTCCAAGCTAATATTAACTGGTTTGATTTCCCATCTATCATGTCTAAAGTGTGTGATAGATTTACCTAATCTTTTTTATTTTCCTTTTATTTTCTGTTTCCTACATCACTTCCCTTGTGTTTCACCAATCTTCTTTCAAGACAAGTTGGGCCAGTGTAAAGGGGCCAATACAAGTACAAAGTGGACTTAGTGTAAATGAAAATTTGGCCCACTGTGTTTTTAAAGACTCCCGTCTTCCCTTTATCTCCTTTCCAGCAAGCACTGTAGCCCATTTTGGAGTGCCTACCATTTTCTTCTTTCTGTCATTTGCTTTATGAAATAATAATGGCCTTGTGTGGCTACTCATTTCCACAACTTTTCTTTCTACCCCAGATTTGATTTATTTGTGGCCAGTACCCTGCACATTTCTTCCCAATTTCAGATCTCTGCTTTGATGATTAATATCAAATGAAGGATTATTTCAACCCTTCTTGCTTCCTCTGTCGTTTATCAGAATAAATTCTCTTCTGGGAAGGGTAAAATATTCTTTTATGGTAGCCCTGAAATCTTGTTCTCTCCATGGCACATTTAGTCTTAATCAACCCCAATAAATTTTAAACCCAAGGTTAATGAAGAAGAATGTATACACTTGTGGGTTGGGATTATTGATTAAAGGACTGAGCTAAAGCCCATTGAAGTCAATGGGAAGATTCCCATTGACTTCAATAGGATCTTGATCCAACCCTTGGAAAGAAAAGTAGCATAATAACTTATTTACCTTACTGTCTTGTTTGATTTTTTAAAAATCTGTAATATCTATGTTCTGACTGTCTAATGTCACTTAGTGTTGCTCACTCACCAGTCTACACAAGGAAAAGTTAGCCAAAATATGGTTACATTAAAAATATTAGGCACTTTTGTTATCATTTCAGGAATGAAAAATACTTCTAATAAAACATTAGTGCCTCCAGTCATTACTTAATATTTGGTCTGTGAAAAACCTACCATCACTATAGAAATCACAAAGACTCATGGTGCATTTTCTCACTACGTAGCAACAACAGGAGATGGCTTCTGGGATAAGACACTAAAACATGAAATAATAATAATAATGATGATGATTAATAATAGTGAAATATACAGCAAAACTCACTCATGCAAAAAATAAACCTCAGGAGGCAATTATTCATGCTGAAAAATAGATATATTTTTTTTAAATCCCAGGGCAGAATACAGTCACTTTGTGATTTTTAGTAGGAAATCGGGGCTTTTAAAATAAGAATGGACCAAACGGGTCAGAGCTAATGTTTTAAATGGGGCAGAAATGTGAAATATGAATTCTGTGAAAGGTAATAAAATTAATTTATCAAATATTGTCTGGAAATGTATGAAACTAGTAACTCTGTGACCAGC
This sequence comes from Mauremys mutica, assembly GCF_020497125.1. Lineage (NCBI taxonomy): Eukaryota > Metazoa > Chordata > Testudines > Geoemydidae > Mauremys > Mauremys mutica. The sequence goes on from NC_059074.1 coordinate 24,556,137, forward strand.
AGGTGGCGAGTTTTCTTCAGTATTGTGGCTGCAGAAATGATGTTATGATCCCATTCTGTACAGTAATGCCCTAGCTGTAATACTCTTACAGATTTATACACAAAATCTGTCTAAAAATAACCTAGAGGGGCTGACCTTAAACCACAAATAGCAAGGAATTCTCCGTTAGGGCTGAACCTCTGTCTATACTTAACCTCTCCCTTGGGCATAGATATTATGGCTTCTTTGGAATTGAAGAACGCCTGATGGCAGGAGATATTCCCTGGTAGATGACCTTTATTTGCAACACTTCAGCATAACATGGTATAATGGTCTTTCTGACTCAACACGTCCCTTTCTCTTTGTCCTGTGAGTTTCAGCGGATCTCTTGGCTTTATTCCCATGTAGTTTTCAGTGTAAGTGCATTTCTTTTTATAAAATTAAAGCTTAAAAAAATTAAAAATCATAGACATTCCCTTTTTGTCTACTGTGCAGGTATATAGTCAGAATCTGTTGAAACCAGGAAAGACATTTTGGATGATTATGTATAGAATTAAAATACATAGGCCTTACCTGCATTCCCCATAAGCCTTTCTTTAGGGAAGATTCGTACAATAAAGTATTTGCCCAGTTAGCCATAACTATTTCCTTGAGCCAGTGGAATAAATCTGACCAAGCATTATACATTATGTGTATTAATTATAATAAAACTTTGTGCTAATATAAAACCTTTCCTGCAAGGTTGAAAGGAACTGAATCTCCACTAACTTATGGGCCATGCAAAAATATGTACAGTGAAGTTGTGCACCATTGGCTAGATACTGCTGCCAGGTCACATTGACTCCTGTGGGAGCAGGGTCAAATCACAGAGCTGGTATAGAGTCATGCAGCTGAAGCAACAGTCTGCTTAAATGAGAGAACAGTACAAAACCTGATCCCTACTGCTATGGTCACTGTGCTATGGAGGAAAGGGATCATGGTTGAGATCAGAGGACTGGAGACATTCATAAAAACTGTCTCCACACTATACGTTTGCCCACTGCTATCACCAATGGAGGTGACTGCTGGGCAATTGCAGTTCTGTAGATGCAGCTGCAGTGTGCAGTGTGGTACTAGATGAGGACTGTGGTCAACAACTCCACTCCTCAGGCACAGTGAAACATTTTACCATAAGAGTCAAGCTGATCTGTGCAGGTGACAGAGCTTTCTCAAGGGCTGCTCTGAGTCTGTGCAATGAACTCCCCCAGGAACTAAGGACCATCGCAGACCTCATCACCTTCCGCTCCAAGTGCAGGGCATACTTTTTGAAGCTGGCTTCTCTAACATAAACACTGAGCAGTGTACATTAAAAACAAAAACAAAACCCTATCAAAACTCTCAATTCCACAATGCTCCCCTTGGGGAGAGGGTGTGAGAGAGAATGACCTACACATGACAGATGTTAGTCATATCAGTCAGTAAGCTACTGTCAGGCATTCAGATACTACAGTGATGAAGACAGTATAAGCACTTGAGTAAATACACTTGGGTCCTGTCTGCACTACTGCTTCTACCATTGCTAACTCCATTGAAGCTGCTCAGATGGTGAATTACAGCTTTGACTTGCTGGTGTGGACGAGGCTTAATATAAACTCATCCACGTACATGTTGTTCTGACCAACTACCTTGTACAGGTTTAGCCTTATCAATTTATCAGCCTTCACAGCACTCTTCTGAGCTAGGTAAATATTATTATACATATTTGTTAAAGACACGTAAATCATAGTACAAATCCAACTCTCCCTGAAATCAGTGGGTGAGTTTCCACTGACTCTAATCGGTGCTGTATCAGCTCTAAATCATAGGCCCCAGGTCACTGTTAATCAATGCCATAGTGGGAAAATTAACATCAGAATCCAGATTCCCATTCCTTTTTTTAATCATTAGGTCACAGTCCACAACAACCAAAAGGTGCCTTTTTTTCCAAAGGACTCCAAAGCCCTTCATTCATTATTACTCAGAATAATGATTCGTATTACCAAATAGGTATATAGTCTTTTCAATTTCCACTCCACTTTACAAAGACAGAAAAAAGATACTTTCTCTTCCCTGAAAGGGTAGAGTTAACACAGGACTATGTGTGTGTGCACACTCCTACACAAAAAGACATTGACACTAAATGCTATAACATGTTATAGAATGGTATAACTGCACCTATCTGTATACCCATACAGGTGTGATAGGTGTATCTATGCCACAAACTGCAGAGAAATGGTACCTCATGACCTGTCGAGGTTAGAAGAAATGAATGCTTTATACCACTAGAGAGATTCCCAGTTTTCTGCAAAATATGTGGCATTTGCAGAATCCATGACAGTGTGATATGTGAGATCAGTGCTTCATTGGCATTCCACTGAGTTGTACAACTCACTCAGGTCTTTGCCCATCCCTATCTCATGCCACTAAAACCTTCATGCTGCACAATGTTACTTGTAGCACTGTGTAGTTTCCATAGCTATGGAAATTACATAGATGTATAAGTAACGTATATGATTCAGTTCAGCCACCCTTGTATTTAGGGAATTCTTTCTTGAAAGCTGTTTTTTGACCTGATAAAATATAATGGTTCCAAAGGAACTACTGAATCATTACAATCCATCATGTAAATGAATACTAAGGGACACCTAAATCCACAGCTCATTTGACTGCCCTACTTACAATATGCATGGGGGGGGGGAGGCAGAGGAAGAGACAGAGGATAGACCCAACCCCCTCCCCCAAATCTGCATTCTAAACATCTGCATAGATGTAACTACGCAGAGTAACTGCCTGAATATAATGACTTGATCAGTTTATTCAAAGCATCAGTTCACATTGTGAATCAATTACTAATTAATGAGTTTAGAAAAGAAGGCATTTTAGAATGATAAACATTATTTTTATATTACTGGTCCTGAATATGGATTCTGGATTCTATGTAATCTGATTATATTCATATGTTATTAATTCTTTTCTTTTCACATCCATGGCAGATACCATACAGCTGAATAAAAATGAGAGTTATAAACTAGAAAACTGTTCTGCAAACCCTGCATTCGCTTCCTTTGGTTGCACCGTTGTAATGTAAAAACAGATAAATGGTTTCCTCTTTCAAATACAACAAAAAGAAATGACTCCTGGGAGGAGCCTAGGATGCCAAGTTTGAGCCTGGATTGAATTTTTATGACCACTGTAAAAACTCTTGAAAATAGGAAATTATAATGGAAATGCTGACTCTAACTGTAGCAGGGTGAGAAGTATCACTGCAGCATTAACACTGATCTGCAGGGGCTGGATGTTAAAAATGGAATCATTTACACAATTGACTTCACATCACTGCAAAGAGGGGAAGAGCTTGCATTTAATTAAGTGCTTGTAAACTTTTTTTGGATGTCAGGATGAAAAATTATAAATCTATTAAATTATAGATTTATAATTCCGGATTTGTATTCTTAGTGGGATTAAAACTTTAAGAGGGAGCTGGTAGAGATATGCCTCGTTAGGGTGGTGATTAGGACACAATGTGGAAGGGTAAAGTGAGGATCATATCATGCCATATCAGATTTTAAGCAGATACCCTCCTGACTTTAATAAGGAGTCTACTTATGACCCCATGGCAACCTAAGCAACAATATTAGCCCATTAGTCAAAAGACAACAATAATTTTTTTGAAAAAAAATGGGCTAAAAAAATCTAACAAACAAGTTGCCCAAAGTCATAGACTTGCTAACAAGAATAAGATGCTCCAAAGCTTTGCCGGTATTTGCAGTGAACCCCAGAGGTCGTTGTAAGTTTGAAAATTTCAAAATGTTGACAAAGTTTTACACCAAAAATTAAATTATTTTCTTGATTTCCCACCAAGTTTTGAAACGTTGATGATTTTTCCTCACATTTTTTCAAATATTTTCTTGAACATTTTTCACCTTCTTTGGACTAGGCATAGCTTCTTGTTGGTTTGTGGTTATTGTCGTTTGTAGCAATTGGAATGATTAGAATAACAAATTGACTGTTTGATAGATTTGGGGGTTTCGGGTCTACTTTAAAACGAATATTCAGAATTTTGAAATGAGTAAACGCCAAAAAACTTTCTCGATTCTGAATAGTTTCAGCCAGATTCTGCTTTCAGTTACACCAGTGTAAATCCGGAGTCACTCCATTTACTGAAATGGAGCGAGTCCGGGTTTACAAAGGTGTAAATAAAAGACGAACCTGCCTTACTCTGTTTCTGGTGGCATGTAGCTTGTTGTGGGAATCTGTTTTGAGAGTAAAATGGACCCGATCCCTGCAGTCAGTGAGGGTTTTGCATGTATACGCCGGTGCCAAGAATGAAAGGTATCGTGTGACAATCATAGCCCAGACCTTCTTTGCGTGTGTAATGATACCTCTTGCTTTTTCAGCATCCTTAGTGTTTAATGGCGATGATCTGTTTGGAGGCAGCCCATTGTAGAACGTCCGGCTGGGTCTTCCACCGAGTTCCGAGCCAGGATCATCCCAGGTGCAGGCAGCCGTGCTGCGCCGACCTGTCGCTTAACTGCGAACAATCCGATGTTGCGTGCAAAGTGAAAAGAAGAATTCAAGCCAGCGTGCGCCAGTGCCTCAGCTGTTTCTGCTTCTGTTCGGGGTGGCACATTGAATGGTGGGTTTCAAAACTGTAGTGTAACGCACCTGAGCCTCTCCTTTTCTCCCGGTTCCCTGTGTCTTTTTCATGAATGAATCCAGAGCGGATCCCCCCCCCCGCCACTTCTTGAAGTTTGCAGAGAGTTCCAGGGGCAGGGAAATTCGTAACTCTGCTGTTCATCCAACACAGCCTCCTTTCCCCCACAGGGTTCGGGACTGCCCTGTTCCGCCATCTAACCAGCAGAAACAGCATCGAGTAGCGAGGCACCTATTGCTCTTTGCAGAGACAAGTCGCTCTCGAGCACTAGCCTGTAAAATAGTCCTTTAAAAGCCGCCCTGCTCATTGGGATCCCTTCAAGGCGCCTGGAGCTGGAGCTAAGAAATGGTTTGAATGTTTCTCCTAAACAAAATATGTCACATTGGTAAGCGCGGTTTCATCCTTTGCCAGGGAAAACTCTCAGAGAAGCCCCTCATCGTTTTGCCGGCAAATGACTGCAGGATCGGGCCCGAAACCGTCATTTTAATAAGGTTAAGTGAGTACAGAATACCCCTAGCTAAAGGAAGGGAACAGGAAAATGCCTGCATCAGAATATATAGCACTTAAAAATATAAATTTGAAAAAATAAACCTCCTTGCTCTAGCTCCCTCGAATTCATACAGCGGGTCCTTCAATCAGACAAAGAATGCTTTTTAATACCTACCTACGCTAGTCAGTTTCAGCAATCTAAGGGGAGCTGATTTGCTTTGAAGTGTATATTCAATAGATTCGTGGGCGGGTGTTGTTCTGTGTGTGAGTAAAACAAATCTGCCATCGGGGTTGTCTCTCTGAGACTTCCAACTGAATCAAAAATCCAGGTGTGATAGAAATTCAAATCATACTCTGATATGGGATTTTTTTTAAAAGCGTCAAAAGATTGTTTCATCGAGCCAACTTCTGCTCTCCATTACCCAGGAGTGACTCCGAAGTAAAGCCGCGTCAATTACTGCGGGTTTACACCGGTGTAAGTGGGAACAGAAATTGGTGCTGCATCCTTGGCTTCTCGGGTTGGCCAGTCTTTGGGAACTGGAGTCATGGTCAGGTTCAGCATCCTACCCCCCGTCCGGGAGATACCAGGGACAAGGGAAAATTCAGCTTCTTGAAACAGTCACAATCCCGTCTAATTCCTACCAACGTGGTTAACGTTGGAAGCAGATGCCTTTTCTTTTTACGAGTCTCTTTAAAGTCTAACATTCCTAATCGACAGCAGATACTCGCTGGGAAAGGAGAGTAGATTCCCCGCGTGTCAGTGTTAATGGTGACTTTGTATCCCGTTCCTGGTATTATGTTCCCTGCTGTTGCAAGTTGACATAATGCAAATTAACAAGGGATACCATAAAAGAAATCATCGAGGGTAAAAGTTTTGGACCAGTTCCCCCTCTGTAATTCAAACACCAGATATTTAAGACAAATACACTTAACGAGGCAGTTAACCTGAAGCGTCAGTTAAAACGCCAGTTGCTTGACAATTCGAAACATATTTATGTTGAAGAAATGCATAAATACAATACAATACAATCTCCAGGCATCATCCACGTACAACATACCTCAGTTATACTACTAAACGCTGGAATTGTATTCCCACTACCCACTTTAATTTTAAACTAGATTTGGCTAACTAATTACCCATTTCCCGCCTCCTCAAAAAAGTGCTCCTTGATCGTTTTTTTTTCCATCTGAGCATCTGCAGGTATTATTTATTTATCATTAACGTTTGATGCTTACGTGATTTATTTCTAAATTGAAAGGCTTGCTTGGTTCTATTTTAAAAATCCATGTAAACACACACACACACACAGAAGCGTTCCTCTTATCTGGGAATAGCGTAAGGAGATGCATTTTGGTGATGTATTTTATTCCGCTGTATGGGGGTGAGATAAGCATCTTATTTGTTTTAAGTAACAACAGTATTCAACCTTAGATGTTCTTTATTTAAAAACACTTTCCAAATTATTACACTTCATACATTTTTGTGCCAAGGAATATTGACAAAAATGCTGGCTTTGAGAGAGAGAGGGGATGGGATCTTGTCTTGTCATCATTGCCCCTGCACATTAGAAGTGACATTCATTTTCGACAGAAGTGGAAGAAAACCTGAAACATATTTTTTTCCTATAACTGAAGGCGATCTGTGCTCCTCAAAATTGCGCTGTGCTTTGGAGAAAATGGGAACGCAAAGGTGGCTGATATTCATTATACTGAATATTCGTCCGCGAACTATTCATTTTCATCCCTTATTTTCTCGCCCAATATAACAACCCGGCTTTCTGCTGTGACTTGCAAAGTAATTGTAACAGTGACAGTGACAAGGTAGCCATGCAAATAACACGCTGATCCCTGAGCACAAAACGATGTTCGCCTGACAAATCTGTCTTCGCCCACATATTATATTACTCTCGTTGTTCTTCGGGATCATAGAATATACTCAGGCAATGTTCTCCTTCACAGACCTAAAGAGTGTGAACGGATGAACGAATAGAAAAACAAATAAGCAAGGGGGGCTATGGCCCCAGGATTAATTATAAAACACGTTGAACCTCTTTCTTTCAAGGGCTACTTTGTTTTGGCTAAATTGCCTGACCCCGGATTCAAACGTGAATGTTATGCACACCATTCTGGGGCAAAACCGCAGGCGAAGGTTAGGGATCTGGCTGTTTCCACACCGGGTGGAAAGCTCGTTCCAGGGAGTAGCTCTCCAATGGAGAATGGAGCGCGTGGATCCGGGTCAGGCGGGCTGGATCGGTGAATCTAGCCTGGGGAGTGGATCCTGCCAAGGATGCTGGGAGAAGGCTGAGCCCGGGTTAAATGGGTCTTATCCGCGAGTGGATTCTTCACCGGTATGTGGTGCGGGAGATGGAGAGTGGATCTCGTGTGGGGTTTGGAGAATGGATCCAGCTGGGGGTATGGAGAGGGAATCTGGTCTCCGGGCAGCGTGGATCCACTGGATCCTGCCAGGGAAGTAGATCCCAGTGGGGCCAAATCCTGGCCCCGGGGCAATCTGTGAGTTCTGACCCGGCGGGGACCCTGCCGCTGAGCCGGGCACAGGGGAGTGAAGTGAGCGCGGCTTAGGGGCTGCGCTGGGGGGCAGGGGCGGGGGACTGCCAGGACTGGGCAGCTCCCCTGCCACGCGTGGCTTCGGAGTCCGGCTCGCCCGCGGGTGCCCGGGCGCGGGGCGGCGGGTGCCCGCAGGGAGATGCCCTGGGAGCCGTGCGGGCTGGAATCTGGACGCTCCGTAACAAGCCGGAGAGTTGAAAAGTTGGATCTTCTCAGCGAGACACTTTCCTCCCGTAGTGCGCATGCCCAGCGTCCGGTTGGGGGTTGAAATAAGGAGGAGGCTGGAGGGAAGGGATCACTCCAGTCTGAGCTCGGCTTCTCCAAGGCGCGCCTGCCCTCAGACCCACATACAGCAGCAGCAGGAGGAGGAGGAGGGAGAGAGACTCTCACCATCTCCATCCCCAGGAGCACCTGGCTCCCTCTGCTCTCTAGGATCTGTCTGTACCCAGCTGGAGGAGCGAGGGGGGGGGGGAGGGGAAGAGCTGTGCAAAGAGAGCCCAACCAGGGCCACTAACTTAGCCCAACTTTTTTTACCAGCTCCAATTTAGCCCCGGATCTTGTCACTTCTGCCAGCGGTGGAGCACAGATCGGGATTAGGTAAATAAAAAAACAACATCTCCTTTTGTTTTCCCCCCTCAAGTCTCTGTGGTTGGCTACATCAGTCCAAAGTGTCCCCTAACCGCCTCGGACAGTGCAGGTGAAGGGACAGATCTGCTGTCGTTAGAAGGACTTTTTTGTTTCCTTTGGGGGCGCGGGGTGAGGGGAGCCTGTCTGAAAGTCTTTAAAGGGTGCTTGGATATTTTGCTGCTATTTAAAAGCGAGCCTAATCCCATATGGAGCTCCTCCTTCCCCAGTGCGGCCGAGCTATGCTTTTAAACGGAGATGAAACTGACATGCAGTCTGCAAAACCCGGGGGTAGTCAGTCCCCGGCAGTCTCGAGTGCCCTAAACTGTGTAGACTTGCGCGTTTAGATTTGTATTGTGTAAGCAATTCTGCGCGTTTTAGTTACCAGGCAGCATTCGCCTCTTTCAGACAGAGCAGAACTGACAGGAGTCTGATGTGTTGCGTCCGTTCGGAGGAAGTTCTGTGCAGAGAGAAACTCGCTTATTTCCAGGCCATTCTGTCAAATGTTAGTGCAAAAGTGAGGATTATTCACTGTTATTGTTATTTCTGGCTGTCAGGAGGGAACTCTGTAAAACTTTTGTAGATTGCTGCTGAGGTTGGAGAAGAAAATAAACTCAAGAAAGGTGTTTGGGGTTGCTGACCCCAAGCAGGTGCACTGTTGGTCCAATTTAAAATGGACCCAGCCCAGTAAAAACGTAAGTAGGGACCTGATTAAGATGCTAGTGCAGCATAATGCGGTCACCTTCCTACAACAGAGTGACACCGCAGGATACATAGATCTAAAGATCGGTGGTGTCAGGAGATGAGTCGAAAACCTGCACGGTTTGATTGCCCGAGGCCTAGCGGAGCCTGGCCTGCCATAGCTGGAGGCATTGGAGTAGTAACTGTCCTTGTCTTCTTTCGGGAAGCTAAGGGGAAAGGGGGTTGCGGATGGAAGAAAAAGTTGCTATTACCGATTATTTACGGAGCACCGTTTGCTCCATAACGTGGGAGGAAGGCTGGGACTTCCGGACTCTCGTGTGAAGAGGGTGCAAGTATTTAAAACCGTTTAATCCGATAATAAATTAAACGTTTACACTCGCAGGTATTTTTCTAATTGCTCAACTGGTTTGTGTATTAAATGACACCCCTAGGAAGCCCACATGCATGCTTTCTAGCAGAGGGCATTCCTAAGCACTGCTGTGCTTGAAAGGAGGCAAAATACGTTAAACTGGCATGTTTAATTCCACTGTAAGAACACCATAATTGCTGTCTTATGAGGATCAGGACTGAGTGGTTTAAAAGGCTGCATTGAATACTTAAATTGAGCAATCTGTAGTGAACAGGATTTTTTTTTTGGAGTATAACATGTGCCTGTATTAATCAGCATTCGCTACGGTGGTCCGCAAGGCGTGTCAGCACTGATTTCATGATAAAATGTGAATGATGATTTTATAAGGATTTAGCAGAGATATGCTGACTTAGTCCTTCCCGTCCTCATTAATGTAAGCAATTAACTCCTCCACGCTCAATTAGACCCGAATAAACCTCCCTTAATAGATTCTGCACACTCCATTAATAATCTGAAGAAATCTGCGCGAAATTCTCTAGTTGTAGTCTCCAGAGCATCACGCTCTCAAATGCAGAGCGAAAGCACAACTTACAGCCCCAATTCCCTTTGCGGCTAGTTCCCGAAACACAGGTAAATTATAAGGTCAATTTTATCGTTTAAACTGATACAAATTCTGTCGCCTTGCAGGAAATATTGGCTACCTGGCACTCTGATAAAATTCTGCAGACCGTTCCAGTTTAATCGAAGGGATTTGGCTAACCAATTTTAAATAGTTCATTCGGAACAGGGTGGTTTTTTGACAGATGAGCCTTGTGGCAGGAGTTCTAGATATTCCCCCACCCTCGAAAGCCCCAAGAATCTGAAGTTTTATAACCACCAATTTATCATGTTTGTAAAAATAAGCAACATTTCAAGCTAATTTACTTCATCTATTCCCCCATGTGGAACTCATCAGTAAAACTCATTATTTATGAGTCAAGTATTTAATATAACAAATATCCCTCTCAAAAGACACATCAGAAATAGATAATTCAAAGTGAAAAGTAGAAAGACTGACTAACCACAAGATTACCGTGAGATTAATTTAATTTCGATTCACGAGAGGCTACCAACAACAAGTTTGCTCACATTTTTTTCTTATTTATAGATAGGGGAGAATATTTAGATTGAATTTATCTGGAACGTAAAGATTCCCGTGATTGTAAAACAATAGCAATTAGACAATAGCATGACCAAATCTCCAAAATAGGACAAAGGGTAAGAAAGCTGGGGACAGATGTAGTCTTTCAAGTTTATGATCTTATTTTGCAGGGTAAATTTATCTTGGCAAGAGTGGGTTTTGTTTCAGTCCTGTGTCAGTACACAAGTGGCTTGCTCTCAATTACTCAGCAAGCAAATCTGGTGTTTAAAAACTGTACAGTTTTATTGCGATGGGGGTGGGAGCGATTCAAGCAAATAACTCACAGGCTCTTTTTTTTTAAAGATAACGATCTGTTTACATGAAGCAGAATTAAAGGTAGAGGTGACACCGAAATCAAAGAAACGTTGATCTCTCTGTGGGGAAGGGAACGAGTAGAAAAGTACTGCAGAGAGAAATACACATTCCCTTTGATGTCTTAAGAGAGACTTCTCTGCGAAATAAGCTGCTCTTCATCTATATTTTTGACTACCCCAGCTGTACAGAGCAGAAGTGTAGCTTTCATTTCTGGGAGGATGCCAACAAACTTGTATCAACCTGAACGCCCCGCCCCCTGAGCCCCTTCCTTTAAAAAAAAAATACTGCTTCTAGCAAACAACATCATTAGGACAATGGATGCTATTATGAATCGTTTTTTGTACTTCCTTTTGTTTGAAAGAATCGTTGCCCATGTGTTCGTTTGGAAAACTGAAACCGATTTTCTTAAAAAATGTGACATCCTTGTAAAACAGGATTTTACCTAAATCTGTCTGGTGGGTTTGTGTTTTATATTTCTGTTTTTTTTAAATAAAACATATGATATGAAAAGAGGGGAGGGCCCCAGAATTCTGGGCTCGATATTCGTTGAGTTTGCTGTTGCTTGACACACGTTTCAGAGATAAGAATTAGCCAGGAGAATGTTTTAGAATTGTAACCGATGTGACAGCCAGATCGTCCGGGTATCTAGGCGGAATGGGCAGCTGTATGTTTAGTTTAGTTTGTTCCTGAAATAAGTGATCAAAACACTTGCACCGCAAGAAGGAGACACCTGGCACTATATTAAAACTAAACCATGTTTATTTCTGCGGTTGAAGAACAAATCTCAAACGCAGGTTGGACCACTGGCCCCTGATCAGTTATGGGACGGGGGAAGTACCGTTTATGGTTTTTTAATCAGCCGCTATACAAAATGTATCCAATTAGCAAAGGCAAATCTCGGGGAAATGTCACACTCTTTTATTCTGGGTCATTGCGACGGAATTCCTATAGGATTTGCGTCTCCTTTCCTGTGGTTGATTTATGTAAAGCGGTGTGAAAGGTGGCCTGGGGGTAGAGGATGGGGCTGCTCAGAGGGGAAAAAAATCCCCCCTCATAATCTCCCGCCTTGGCCCCATACCCCCAGCATAGCTTCTGCAACGGCTATTTCCCGTTTAATCGCATCCATATATACATCTTTGGTTTGCCTGGGATCTAGAACTCTTCGGCCACCAGGCTTCCTTTGCGCCCGAGTCTATAGAGACAGCTAGCGAGCTGGTGCTGGTTTGTAAACCCTTCTCCAAACGGGGCCTGAGTACGTCATAAAAAGTCCCTTCATCTCGATCTGAAATCCATCATCTTTCGGGCATGGGGCGGGGGGAGAATCGCTTTGGATAAATGCTCAGAGAAACTGGCAGTTTGGCGTTAGAAATGATTAATCCAGCCCCAGGGCCCCACACTAGCAGCACCACAGACACGCTCTGGGCAGTCACTGGTTGCTGGGGAAATAAACAGCGAGAACCAAATCATAGAAGAGCGAGCAACCCCCCCCCACCCCACCCCCAAAATCTAAATGTGTCACTTAAGAGGGGCGAGCTTTAAAATACCTGCCGCTGTTTCCCCCAGAGAGCGGCATCTCCTACCAAACGGTTGGCAGGAGCTGTGCGTGTGTCAATGACTGTGATTGCAGGACGAGTCAGATTTTCCCAGTTACCTACGTTTTTCTCTCCGTCAATATTTCCTTTGCCTTCCGAGGTGCAGTGCAGCGGGCCGGCTGGGACGGGCTGAGGGACCCTGATTTGAAAACATCCCAAGTTCCCCTTGACTTCAATGGGGTTTTTAAGCAGACTTTAGCGGAGGGGCGGGCTTTGTAGTATCACGGGCGAGGCTGGGTCTCCCCCCGCCTCAGTGCAAACCCGCAAACAAGAGGTTGTGGGACCCCGCAGCGCGGCGACGGTTGAGCCGGTCTGCCTGTGGGTTCAGCGCGGAGAGCTGACTGAAAATCGCTGGCGTGGCATGGGGCAGCGCAGGTCTAACTGCGCAGCGCTTGCGGTGGGAACGTCTCTGGCCTTGACCGCTCGCGGGAGACGCACTGTAGTGCCCTGCAAAGCGGCCGTGGAAAGGCTCTTGCTCACCCCTAGTTTTAAAATGGGGGTTTATTAAGCCAGCATCGAGCCTGATTAGCGAAGATCTCGACCAAGCTCGTCCCCTTCCAAAGGAAACAAAAACGAAAATTCAGCCTTGACGCCGGGGCGCAGGGCTTTAATAGTTACCATTATCAGCCTTCAAAAAACATCCCCCCCCAGCCATGAGGGCTGGACCTGGGGTGCTGGTTTCAAGGGGTTTTCATCGCTTCCAGAGTTTACAATTTGGTTTAATGGCTTTCAGCACCCTCCATGCACATTGTTCCAGCACCTCTGCCCCGGCCTTTGCCCGCGTTCCCATGCAGCAGCAGCCGGGAGGAGGCAGCTCAATGGCTGGTGCTGGAGCGGGAAGGGGCTACGGGGAAGCGCTGGGAGACGCAGCTTCCCAGATGCAGGGGCTGGGAGTTGGCGAGGGTGAAACCCTCGCGCTCTGCTTCCCGGGGGAGGTCACGGTTTGGTGGGCTCGGCTGGGAGACCTGTCACGCCTCTGGGCGGCAGAGTTCGAGCCCTTGCTTCGAACGGGCGGGATACGGCCGCGATGCGCTTTAGTGGGGTTAACTCTTTTACCCTGTGAGTTGCCAGGAAAAACGGTGTCCCCTGGGACTCACGAGGGCTCTGCCATTGACCCCAGCGGGAGCTGCCGCGGCGGGCTTGGCACGTCCCCGCCAGCAAGCCGGGTGGCTGGGGGTGTAGCCCGGGGGTGCGCGGTGCAGCCGAGGAGCCTGAACTGACACGCAGCCTCCCCAGCGAGCGGTGCGTCAAGCGGAGGAGGCCGCGCTGCGGCGAGCCGGGGCTCCCGAGGGATGTGTTAGGAGCAGGCTTGGCGGCGGGGCGGGGGCAGACGAACGGGCTCCTAACGACCTGCAGAGCTGTGCCGTGAGCCTGGGGCTTGCACGGCTGCTGTGGGAAGCGGCCAAGGCGCACAGCGCCAGAGCCCACCGCGAGCAACGGGCACCTTTCCACTGACCTGCCACGGCCTCTGGGATACGCCCAGCAGCCCGAGGCTCCGAAGCCAGCCCTAGAAAAGGGGAGCAGCAGGCGTGGGGGCGGACCTGTCTCTGTGGCCTCCCTGTTGCATGAATTTGTCTCTCTTTCTCTTCCAGACACTCGCCTTCCCTGCTCCCAGATCCTCCTCCCCAGTGGCCACCATGGGAAGTAAGACTCTGCCGGCCCCAGTGCCCATTCACCCCTCCCTGCAGCTCACTAACTACTCCTTCCTCCAGGCGTTCAACGGGCTGCCCGCGGTGCCCTCGGACCACCTGCCCAACCTGTACGGCTTCAGCGCCCTGCACGCCGTTCACCTGCACCAGTGGACATTGGGTTACCCAGCCATGCATTTGCCTCGCTCGTCCTTCTCCAAGGTGCCCGGGGTGTCCAGCTTGGTGGACGCCAGGTTCCAGCTGCCTGCCTTCCCTTTGTTCCCACACGTCATCCAGCCCAAGCAAGAAGCCACCAGCGTGCCCCTCAAAGCCAAACCCCGGTTTGATTTTGCCAACCTAGCTGTGGCCGCCACCCAAGAGGATCACTCTAAACTGGGCCAGGCGGACAGCCAGAGCTCGCCTCCAGGGCTCGGCTCCTTGCTCGAGGTAACTAAGCTCTCCCCGGAGAAGAAACCCACCCGGGGGAGGTTACCTTCCAAAACCAAGAAAGAATTCGTCTGCAAATTCTGTGGCAGACACTTCACCAAGTCCTATAACCTTTTGATTCACGAAAGAACCCACACCGATGAAAGGCCTTACACGTGTGACATTTGCCACAAAGCCTTCCGAAGGCAAGATCATCTGCGGGATCACAGGTAACTCCAGCATTTTAATAGGTGGTGGGGGGGTTATAACCATAGGCTTTGCTTGGCTCTGCCCCTCCCTCTCCTATACCACAAATAGAAAGGTGAGCTAGACCATTTTCGGCCTGTAAATGCAGGGGTGTCACCTCAGGCTGTCTACTGCTTTGTACAGTATAGTAATGTCCCAAGTGATTGGGGCTTCTTGATTTGGCAGATGAATCCGTTATAGCAGTTTACTTGCCTTCCCTGTACACCGCAGAGGACCATGCCTTCATCTGTCTGCTTTCTTTGCAGGCAATTTGGGATGGTCCTTCCTTTTTATTTTTGAAAGTGATTTTAATCAGAAATACAGAGTGGCCATTAGAGCCAGGTATTTACAGTAAAAGAATGACTCCCATAACGGTGTGTGCTTCCTGCCTGATTTTTTTCCCCTTGTGTCCCCCATTCTGGCTTCTTGTTATACACAGCATCTCATATTTGGGCCTCAGCAGTAGTTTGGGATGTAGGCCACAAACAAGGGGTGGTTTTTGACAGGTCACCCGATTGAATTGTCACTATTTGTAAATCTATATTCTCTCTCCCCAGGTATATTCATTCTAAAGAAAAGCCTTTTAAGTGTCAAGAATGTGGGAAAGGCTTTTGCCAGTCCAGAACTCTAGCTGTCCACAAGACACTGCACACGCAAGTAAAGGAGCTTAAACCTTCCAAACTTAAATGCTGAAACCTCCAACACCCATGAACTAAATCCCCCATCAGACTTTATACCAAATTCAGAACAGACACAAAAAAACCCAGGATGGGAGCACTGAACTTTTTTTTTAATTACAAGGTTCCCAAATCCTGGCTTAAAATATTGTTTTGCCTTTGAAACACATATTAATAATATGGAGAATGCAAGAGAACTGGTTGTCTTGTGTGGCTTTGATAAACTTTATGCCAAAAGGTGGTGCTCACGTATTGGACAGGAATCTTCATTTTTTTTAAAGCAAAAGCGTAGCTTCCAAAGGTATTACTTTTTACATTTTTTATTTTATACTTTTTTTGACTGTATAAAGCTTCTTACTTAAACTCTTCAGGAAACAAAAAAAATCCAGAAGACAATTAAGAACTGAAACGTTGGCTTCTTGTTACAGCACCATTGAGACCAGGAGAACAACTTGCAGACTTGTTTGTTTCTGTTGTTTTCTTTTTAAAAAGAAATGTTCCAAAGTGACCTAAATCTCAAGTGAAGTCTGCTATGCACTAAAAGCCTCATATAGAGCTTAGAGCTGCAGCATCAACACTAAGTGAAGATCTTGTTTTTGTTTTGTGGTCTAGTGCCTTGGGAGATGGTTTGTAATTTGTGGACTTATTTAAAAACACCCAAAGGAAAGAATAATGGCAATAAATCAAACTGATGCTATGCACAACGTGGTTTTAGTGGTACTTTAAAGTCTGTGTGTGTCCCGATGAGAGAGTGGGCAGGATAAATCTCAACCTGAGAATTTTAAAGGCTGGCTTTCTGAACAGTGTATTCAAAAAATTAAAACTAAGAGACATTCCAATATGTTTTGTTTATTAAAAAAGTTGTATGGCTATTTGGCACTTTATGCTGATTATTGGTAATTGACATTTATCACTGGATTGTGTTTTTTAAGTATTAAAATAAATTGTTATTTTACAGGCAAGCCTGACTGGATGTACTATTCACATATGTTCTGAATGTTCGTTAACCATTTGTTTTCAGGTCTGTCCTCAATCGAACTCCCTCCCCCAATTGTCAGAACTTTCCTTTTCAGGCGGTGTAATATTTTAAATTATTTTTCACAAATTGTGTACTGGGGGAGTGGCGAATGTTAAAAGTAGACTTCTTTTTTTTTTTTTTGGTATGGGTTAGTCACTGTTTTTACCTACAAAGGAAAAGTCAATAGATCTGAGGGAGGGAGGAGAAAAGGTTGAATCAAATCACTGTGCTCCTAGTGTGAAAAATTCACCTTGGTAACTAAATCTTGGGTATTAGCAGATAAGATTAGATGTCAAAAGTGTTAAAAAACAAATCAAATGAATAATGGGCAAACTGTTGCCATTCACACAGCCTGAGGCCATGGGGGAAACACTCCTTTACATTCTCTCTCCTCTTTCATTGTCAGTAGTATATATTTATCAATTGCATCTTGGCCCAGTCTAGTGTTGATGGGCGGCCTTTGATTACAGGCAGCTGTCTTAGATCAGAGATGTTTATTCCACTGCAAAACTGCTTTGGATTGAGACATGGAGAGGGAGAATTGAGCAGGGTTCCATTTGAGCTTTTAAAGCATGTGTTGCTTCTTTTGTAATTTCACAGACAGAACAGCTTCTTCCCTGATCATTTGCAAATCACCTCTGAAATAAAAAAGCTGAAATCAAACAAATTTGCCTTATTACAGATCAAAATAGTAACTTTTATTTCAGGTTTTTCTTATTTCCAAAACATAAGGCTTAAAGGTATAAAGCACTGAAATCAAAACAAAAACATTTTATTTCCCTTCTTTTCCATTTTCTCTCTTTGTTTTACAAAGATACTATTTATATGGGCAAGGAATCTTATGAATGATAAAACAAACACTACTGCCTTGTTTTTTATTTGGGAAAGATAAGTATTTTCCCTCATTTGTTTATATATACTTATGTAGTGGTGTCTGTGAATATATATATTCGCACCGGTATTCACAGATACCACTACATGACTATTTCAATACAGCTGATCAATTCCAGTGTCCCTCTTATGAAAACCTTTGCAGAGTTTAGTTTAGTCAGATAATGATTGCTGACTAAATATAGCGATAAATAGGGTGGAAACTGACACATCTCCAGTGGGCCAATATAAATAAAGTTGTGCAGAAGTGGCTTTAGTATAGATATGTAGTTGTATTGGAAAAATCAACGATTGCATTAAGCGACAAACAATACAAAGTATTAGCTAAGCAGCCCTGTTTTGTATGGGAATAGATATGTTGAGAAGAATATCATGATGCATTAGAGGGTGAATTAAAAACAGTATCGTTGTATTTAGTACCTTGTTTCCTTAGTATGCACATGCACCAAAGTCACTTTATAAACTCTGTATTATTTATAGAATAGCCTTGTGGCACCCCTAATAAGAGACCTTCCTTGCCTCAAACAGCTGACAATCTACCTAGATAAAACAGACTAGGAGACAGGTGAAGTGACTTGTCCGTGGCCAGTGGGAGAGCTGGGATTAGGACTCAAATCACCTGGTTCTCAGACCAGTGCCCTACCCAAACAGTTTGCTTTCTGCCCTGTACTGACAACACTCTAGGGTTCTCTGGTCTCAGTCAGGTGCCTGCCTCAGAAAATGAGCCAGGTCTTCCCTCACCAGCTACTAGGAACTGAAATGACATCTCCCAGCCACAGGAGGGGATAACGGTGCTGCTGTTACGGAAGCATTACCCCCTCCCCCCTGGGGGGAGCATTACTTCTGAGCACGGCCTCTGTTAAGATGGTACCAAAAACTCCAGACATACCTGATATTTGAACCCCTGCTCAAAGTTCTGCTAGACCATTTGTTCGGTGGTTCCTCCTGCCCCTCACCCCCTGTTTTTAAGGAAAGTATGGCAAATATCACGGGCCATGCAGAAAGAAAGGGATCAGCAGACACCTCTCTTTCTGTACTAGCCACTTGTAATTCATTACAGGGAACAAATGAGCAGGAATGTTCCCTGGAGTTTATTCGTGGGGGGCTTAGGTGAACGACTCTCTCCTGGAGCGAGTCATCTTTTATCTAAGTAATAAATAAAAGGGAGTTTTCTGATTCACTTCCAAGGGGGGCGATTAGTCAGATGCAACATTCCCATGCTGGTTTCATCATGTTCTTATCCTCTCTGATTAGGACCCCTGAATTCTGTAGGAGGGAAAAAACAATGAGAGGTAAGAAATCTGATCTATTGTTTATTAATCCTAAGCATTTCATTGTAGGATAGTATAGGTGGGGAATGAAGAAGCTGCTCCTTCTGTATTCACGTTGGGCATGGGAAGCAGTTCATTTATAAGGCAGCAGCTTGGTGTTTTGACCGCAAACACATATTGCTGTCAAGAATTTCCCTGTGCAATTTCACGTGGGGAAACCCTGCCCATCCCCTAGAATTGATCTAATCAGAATTGCCAATTTATTGAGAATGTATAGAGGGTAAATCTTTTCTATAAACCGAAGTCTGGATTAGTCAAAACATCTTCTCTTGGTCTCATGCCTAATTGTGCTAGCATGCCATGCAAAATCACATTTTGTCAGTTTCCTCTATCCGTTTAAATCCAGGTTTATGTTTTGCACTGTAAATGCAGGAGTTCCTTTCGTGTATATGATAGCAAAGAAGAGATGCAATTGTTACATTTAGCAGACAAATAATAGGAACCCCCAAAACAAGTGAGGGAAACTAGATTGGAGATGGGCATATTAACATCAGTCATATGAGTCATTTAAATGATCAATTACCTATGTGTTTTTTGTTTAAATGCTCTTCATCGTTGATATTTACCATATAACTAGTTTAGGCTTCTTAGAATCAGATCTCCATATACAGTATTTTCACAGGTTTCAATTTTCATCCTAAAAATATCCTTCAGTGGGAATTTTGCCTGAGTAAGTACGACAGCATCTGGCTCTAGTTGCCTCTTTTATACAAGATTTACAAAGACAATGACATTTTCCCATTTCCAGTTTGACTAAAATGTAAAGATGTCTTGTCACATTTTTTTCGCGTTCCATTAAATTTTTTCCTGCTCATAAAATGTAGTTACACTATATTAAAGGACTGATTCTGCAGAGTTCACTAAGGCCAGATTCCTACTGGTGAGGCCTGCAGGATCAACTTTGAATCCAGTAAGAAGAGTGAAAGCCTCACTGAAATTATATATAGGGCAACAAATACTTTGCTAGATCAATGTTGTATTGGCCTTCACAGAAGGTACCAGAGTTCACTCTTTCTAAAATTCTGTTTGATTTGCATATTAATTCCAGTTTCCTCTGGGAGTGACCATGCTGAGGCATCCATGCTACTTTGTAACAGGGCTGCACCTTGAGGCAGTATGGTTTTTAACTTAACATGGTGCAATGAGCCAGAAATCCCTGAGTTCTAATCTCTCCTCTGCATGACCTCAAGCAAATCACTTAACCTGCCTGCCTCAGTTTCTTCATCTGTAAAATGGAAATAATGATACTTACCTACCTCACAGGCATATTTTGAGGCCTGATTTGGAAAATGTTGGGTGGTGGTGTTACTGCTGTGCACAGTGGGTTCAATTCAGTTGCACTGAAGTGAAAGGAGTTGCTTCAGATTCAGACGTGTGCAGCTGAGAGCAGCATCTGGTCCAGTAGATGTAATGGAGTCTGGAAAGTTAGATTCATATGTATTTTTTTCCAGCTTTGGGAGGTTTGTTGAGAGATGGAGTTCTATTGAAACTAATGCCCAGCATGCATTTCTTTCATACATTCCTATACTGTGACTAAACAGAATAAACATGGGCCAAATTCATCCCGAGTAGAACTCTATTGAAGTCTGTAAGTCTTTTTAGGAGTTTGGAACTGAAATTAACTGGGTTATACCAGGGATGAATTTGGCCACATCTGTTTACTGCATGTGCACTGTCTGCTTGGATTGCTAGGTTTTTGTTTTGTTTTGTTTTTAAATGGCTTTCTCTGCCTTTTTAGTCGAAATTTTTTTGAGGGTGGTGGTGGGGAACTAAAACATTCTCTTCTGTATTTCATTTATACAGCATCTATTATATTTGAGACACCTCACATAACATAGACAAGACACCAGGAAAATTTTCAAAAGCACCAAAACGACTTAGTCTCTTAAATCCTATTAAATGTCAAAAGGATTTAGGGAAAATTTTACTGACTGTTCCTGTTTGAAAGAGCTTACAGGCTAAGCTTAGTCAGAACACCAGAAATAATCATTACAGGCAATGGGAGTATAAGGAAAGGGAGAAGAAGAATAATGATTAAGATAATAGCATTGTTGATTATTTTATTTTTTTATTCATATATAAAGGACAAAAGAGACCACTATAATCTTCTCTGATTTCCTGTCTAACGCAAACCAGAGAATTTCACCCAGTAACTCATGTAGGGGAAGGAATTAAATTTCCCTACCAGGTAAATGAACACAACAGAGCCCTGTAACTTGTGGTTGAACTACAGCAAGTGTTTAAAAATATGTCAAATCCTGATTTAAAAGTTCTAAGTGACAATGCATTTACTATTTCCCTTGGTAAACTTTCAGGCACACCACCAATCCATAATAGCCTTTGTCACTAAACAGGTACATCAATTTGTTTCCATCGATTGTGCAAACTCCTGTTAATTTATTTTTAAAGATAAGTTCAAATTTAACAGTTGCATTCTCAATACAACTTTGAACGAGATTAACAGCAAAAATGAAACCAAATGTACTGCATTGACCCATACAGCCCAACAGTTGGTAACTGACTTTTTAAATACGAGATCGTATCTCTCAACTCTCTTTCACGAGGACAAATCCCACATCCTTCATTTTGGATTCCAGTTTGCCTTCCCCGCTTGATTTCTTGTGGGACCACATCTCACTTTGGTTTGTCAATGTTTTTGACACCTGATATGCTGAATCATGAAAACCGAGTTTATAAACCATGAGCCTGCTCTTCATCTCCTTTACACCAATTGAACTCAGTTGATTGAAGTGGAGCTACTCTTGGTTTACACAAGTGTAAGTGAGAGGAGAATTGGGCCCAGTGTTATTTATGCTAGAGCAACGTACGCTATATTGTTAAAAACGTCTTGGGTTATTATAATTGTGTTCTTTATTTGCATATCTCAGTTTCTGCCCCTGAACTCCTTCTCCTGTCTGTGCTTCCACCTGTACATCATGCTACTCTCTGACAGTAAGTGTGATGAACCATCAACTTCTCAGCCTAGATGTTCAGTGGAGCCATGCTGATTTGCACTGACTGAGGATCTGGCCCCTCATCGTTTCACTGCCTTTTTCAATCCTTCCTATTTTCCCATGCCAATTCCAACTCCCTTCTTTTCTTACCTATTCATGCTTACATCTGTCACTTGTATCATTGGGCAACCCTGTCCTTTCTGCTCTCCACCTACCACTAGAGCCCTGCTCTGTGCTTTGGCCATCTCATGCTTAGCACAGCTTCTACTTCTACTTCTACTTCTGCTTGTTATCTGGTTCCGCTTCAGTTTACCTAGAGAGAGCTGCAATAACAACAACATTTGTCACTTCACAGACCATGTCAACCCCTTCTTCCAAGCCTCCCCGTGGCTTCCTCTTGCCTTCTACGTCAAGTTAAAGCTTTTCGTCCTCAATTGCAAAGCTCTAAACAAACCTGCTTGTGCCCTATTCTACCCACTTGTTCTCTTGCTCCCTGAACTTCCCCCAAACCTCTTTCATAGCCTTAACCCTCTCATATCTTGGTACTTTGTCCCATGATGTCCTTTATGCTTGGAGCAAGAACTGGTCCAATTACTGATTTATTCCGCAATTTTGCATTTTTTTTCCATTCACAAATTGTCTAAGCAGACCATGGTTTTATTCTATAATTAGGAGGTGAACAAATTTCATCCTATAGGTTGTTCATAATGCTTTGTAGGGAGTATTTATTTATTTATTCAGGAGTCTGCAGTAGGGGTGAAATCCAGCCCTGTCCAGACAACCAACACAAGGCCTGTGCACTGGGTAAATCTCAGTTAAGCCTTCTGGATAAGGGAGAGTAAAACTATTCCCCTCCCCATACACAAGTGTTCAGGATAGGTCTAGATAGTGTAACCTACTGGTGAGTGTGCTGTGTTATGACCCCCACCCCTATCCCATGGGCCTTCACAGATGTTTTGAGGTGTTACAGCCCCCAGCTTAAAATAGCCGGAGCAGCTCATGCTTTTAGCTCCGGGGGATCCTGGTTCAATTCCTTGTCTGTCAGCTAAGAGGACAGATAGGAGGATAGATCTTAGCTCCATGTAGTGGAGGGAGCACAGGGTCTGTGTACTAGATGCTGTTCTCAGAGAGCAAGTGGGTGGGGATGAGTGGGAGCATGTGGAGCCGTGGCTCTGTCCCCCACACTATTGCCCATGAAGCTAGTTGGACACATGCATGAAGAAGTGGGTATATGCTGCACATTGTAAAAGGTTCAGGCGGCGTGTAGGCCCTTGTGATGGCTTTCTGCATACAGGTGACTTTTACCCTGTCTGAGCTTGGACTGGGACTGCCTAAATTGCGTGGCATTTTTTCTGCTTCCTGATCTTTATAAACTACTTCCTTTTGCACCCAGTATGAATTTTGCACTTTGACAAAACACATTTTGGTTTAATCATAAAACAATCTTGGTTATAGGCTCCAAAGTAGCTTTCCGCAAACATTCGCACACACAACTTGGCTCATGTGAATGGTCATGAAAAGCAAATGAAAAAGAGGGATTGGATGTGGATGACTAGAAGTATGATTCAGAATTTACAGATCTACAACAATATTTACCCCTGCTTGCTTTGGAACTGTTCCTTACTTCTCATGTGTCCGTTGGGCGCTGCCTTTTAGATTTCTCCTTAAACCACACTCCTGCTTGAAGACTTCCCCTCATGACCCTTCCACAATTTTGCCACTGATTTTCAGACTGCACCACCCAGCAAGTGTGCGGCTGGATGTCTACTGTCTGACCAATTACTGACTGCTGGGCCTATGCCATATGTAGACTGTAAGCAACTGGGGGCAAAGACTCTCATTTACAGCACTGAGCACATTGTTGGCTGGACTCAGTAACTATTAAATAATAATTAAGAAGCTGCACATTTGATGATCCCCAAAGCGGAGTGACTCAGCCAACCTTATACTGTTGATTATTTCATTAGCACAGGCACGTATCCAGGCCACGAAACAGTTTTCCCTTCTGCATTAGTATGGCGACTACTTGGAGCTGGTTTAGGAAACCGTTAGTGTTTCTCCAGCAGTTGGGAAATGTTTACGTCCAGCTGTTTATTTTCCTCAGTGGATGAATAATGCTATTTTGAAGGGCTGCAAAGAGGAAAAATCAGATTTTCAAAACGAGGGAAGAGGTTCAGCAATGCAGCAAAGGATGTAGGATATTCATTTACAAAACTGGGAAGCAGGCATTTAAAATGAACTGCTGGGAATTTCCTCAAGTTTTAAACTTTCAGTGCCTACTTAAACATAATCAAAAACAATTACTCCAATGTGTTTTATAACTGGGGGAAAAGCAACAAGCAAGCAGATGGCGTCTTTAATATTCCCGACCATAAGAACTATGAGCTTTTCCACTGGACTACTATCAGCCTGTTTGAAAAAGTTACAGAACTGACACAACTTTCATAGAAATCAGCATTTAGTAATGGCTTCTGTAAACGGTGGTGTTTCCAATTCCTATTAGAGGTAAAAATCCCTTGCTATGTTCCTGGGATACACTGGGTAGATTTCCTGTGCTGGAGATTCTGCCAGAAGAGGAGGAACCTGGTTAAAGTAGGTTGAGAGGAGAGCTCTCATTTCTAGTGTAGTTGTCACAAGCCTTGATGTCATGTTGCAATATTATGTTGCATCATCAAAACGTGACTCAGCCTAGGGAAGAGAATGGTGAATGAGAAAACAAGTGTGTATGAAAGGGGTTCTCATCCATGAGCAAGCCCCCAGCCAGCCTCATAAAGATGCTGCGTGTATGTGCGGCCAGTGGGACAACCTAGGGGCATAACCAGGCCCCATTTCTACCACAGTGGAGAAGCTGTATGATGAAAGAACTAAATGGGGACATGTAGATTCTCAAAGGTATTTAGGATACTGACTTCCTTTGAAGATCTGGGCCTGGCTAATTATAGATGTAAGAGTCTTGACATCCAAAGTTAGGCCCCTAAATCCTTATTTACATGCCAAAATATAAGTGGTCTGATTATCAAAGACACAGAACACCCAAAAAGCCCCACTGAAGTCCTTGAGAACTGCGTGTACCCACGTTTAAAAACCAGGCCACATTGATTTTGGCGCTGAATTTCCGGCACTTGGGATTGATGATTGATTTTAATGGGGCTGCCCAGCCTATAAATCAGTGTTGAATTCAGTCCTGTGTGTACAGATCTCCAGATGGAGAGGAAAGTGACCCATAGGTGGATTGAACGCTCTGATCTGCCTCAGGTCAAACATCTGTAAGGAACATGTGTTCGGTTTCCTAACAACTTCATAGATTCAGTGGACGGCACATTTAGTGCAATGTTATATCTGCTACTGAAGTTACTGAATGCAAATACCAGCAGCCTCTGGGAAATTTTAGTTAATATGAAAATAATCTAAAGCAAATTCACTGAGTTAATCCAGCCAGGATAAAAGCAAAGAGAAAGAGTAACAGACGCAATCAAGTAGGCACAGAAATGAAACTCCTCTAGGGTTTTCTTTTTAGGTTTTCCAACTTCCATTGTTTTAATGTGTAAATTAGGTCAAATGCAGAGTCTGGTTAAAAATAAATGAATGACATGGTTTTCACTAAATTAATTTTGCAAAACGGTGTTTTCTGCTCTGTTGCTATTTGTGGAGGGTTTGCTATTCGCCACCAGCATGTATTCAGATAACTGCCAATTTATTCATGAAAATGTTTTGAATGTTAAAAAGATAATGGATTTTAGTCCAAATGTGATTTTTCTGCATCTCCACATTGGAAATACAATTACTTACTACTTACAATTTATTATTTTCTATTTAATACATTTCATTTATCCAAGCTCTAGTTCATGAAAGCACTTAAGCATGTGTTTAAACACCACAGTCTTAAAATTAAATGTTGTCCTAAATAGGGATGCTTCCTGAATCAGTGCCCAGATCATGGAGCAGAAACAAGTCTTTCTGACTCAGGGGCCGAATTACCCATCACAGATAACAAACTGTTTGCAAACAACTCATATGCTGCAATTTATTTGCATGAACTGTTGGCTGAATGACCTGGGCATAGATCAATGTGGGTGGTGCTTGATTTGCAAGGAGGCTACTTCCCTTTGGGATTTGCCATAATCATTGGTTGAACGTTTGTTAATAACAAATGCATCATATAAACCAGGAGCAACATATGAACAAAAAAGAGCTAAATGTATGAGAACCTATTTTGCTGTTAAGAATTCATCCATCTCCAATTAGCAGCTATACTGGTTTGGCCCATTATGTAAAATACTGTGGTATGTTTTCTACGTCATAAGTGAAAGAAGGACTTTTAAAATCAGCTCAAGCTGAATTATTAAACTGGCTCAGTGTAACATGGATTTTAAAAAAAGTTTTATTTTTCTTCTAAAATCTGGTTACCTACCCTTTGTCCCTTCCAGAGGTTGATAATCATTCTGATCCAGATTCTCAAAGATATTTCAGCCCCTAACTTGCATTGAAATCAATGGAGATCAGGAGCTTAAATATCTTTGAGGATCTAGCCTACATCCTTACATTATCTTATTGAACTTTATGGGCGCACAATGCAGGATGACTGTGAGCTTTGCCTGCAGAACAGAGTTCTGCAGTATCAGAAGGGAATGCTCAAATGCCTTTTAGATGCAAGTAAAAAGAAAAATCTGAACAATGGGACTGAATTTGGACATGGAGAAATATTACACATGGTTCCAAGAAATTACTGAGTTATCTTAGTTCTGTGTAAACAAAGTGCTGCTTTGGGCTTCGATCCAGCAAAGCAGTTAAGCATATGCATAACTTTGAGCTTGTGAGGAGACTCTTCCAGTGAAGTGAAAGTTTCACATGTTGAAAGTTACACATGTGCTAAGTACCCTGCTGGATCAGGGTCGTTGTTATCTAAAAGGTGGTGGGTTTTTTTTTCATATGTGAGTCATGTTGCTCTCTGGATGTCATGACTGACCAAGAATCACAACTTTCTCAGGGACAGCCTTATGATTTGAAGGATCCTGAGAAAGAATGGTACCTCAAACTGCTGGAGGAATTTGAGGGGAGAAAAATCAAGCTAGGAATTGTCTTCTCCTCCTGTCCTTCTGATGGGATGGGGTTAGAAATTAGATGAGTTGCCTCTTACAATAATGTGGGGGTAGAAAGGTGGCTGAAAGAGAAATTGAAGAAGAGAAAATCTTTCAAAATGAGAAACCTAAGATAGTTGCTTGAACTGTGGGCTTGCCCAGATCCCATATATGAGAATCTGAGTCACCTTGCAGTATTTCAGATAGGCACCTTTCATGTATTTGTTTTTTCTGTATCCTTTTTCATGGGAAAAATAAATATGACCTCAGTTCAGCTGTCACATACCTCCCTGATTGAAGAGGGACTGATACATGTAGGCCATATACTGACCCATTAATGATCATTGCAATCAGTGGAAGCTGGGGGTCTAGTATGAACGAGGGCATTTAAATCTAGATGCCCGTCTACTCAGATTTTGCCTAAAACTGGTGTTTCTACATCTGAGGTATAACAAGCCTTGCAGAATCTGGCCTTTTGTCATTAAATCTTACTCAGATATGCCAATATGGGACCAGAGTTTAGCAAATAATTATAACATATACATAAAACTTTTTCAAATTGTATTACAAAATAAGTGACAACATTTATTTGAAAGTATTAAATATTTTACATTGTATGGATTGTTTTAACTCTATATATTGTTTGTGACGAGTTCTTGACCATCCAATATTTTCTTTTCAAGCTGTATCAGCTGCTATTGTCCACATGGGGTGCATGGTGCTATCGCTGATTCCCGAGTGGGTGAGTGAATAAGCACTTTCAACATGAATATTTTTTCTGTGGAGATTTCAACTCTGTGATCCATGCACACTCCCACATGTGACTTTGGAATTTGGGGTCTGTGAATCTTTACGATAGTAAAACTCGTGGAAAGGTGGCTCTAACACATGAATACAAAAATTCAAATGGATATTTTCAGATCTTTTTATTGTGTATTTTCCCAGCCCAAACAGACAAATGGATGATCTGGTGGGATACATACTAGGTATTTCCACAGAAATAAATATTCATAAATAAAACATTCTATTTCTCTCATACAGGCTGTGTGTGTGGCTGGCCGCTCATTCTCTGCTTCTACTCCAATCTGTGTTTAAGGATAATTGAGAGCCACAAGCACATTTCCCCCCCACCCCGCCACCATAACTGCTTCCTCTGGGATTTCTTACATCTTCCTCTGAAGCATCTAGTGCTGGCCACTATTGAAACAGGAAAACAGGACAAATGGATCACTGTCTGATCTGGTATGCAAACTCCTATGTTTCATGGAATGTGGCTGAAAACGACATACAATAAAATGGGCTGTTTATAAAAAATATTTAAGAAAAGATAACTTGCGCCATAAATAGTGTATGAAAAACCATAAGGCAACATTTTTACTGCTAAAGTAAATAAAACAAAATAGGGTCTAATCCAGTAAACACTTCCTGCTAAGTGTAATAATTACTAGTCCAAATAGTCCCATTGCCTGTTATTAATTGGAAAGAGGTGTTTATCCCAGAAGCCATTGGACCTACGTATGGTACTAGGCACTATGCTCTAGAAGTGTTTTCAGGATTGGATCCATATTTTGCTGTATATAATCTAAAAGAAAAATATTTCAGGCCCACTGACTTCACTGGGAACAGGATTGGGCACTTACAGTTCATCTGTCAGTAACGATAGAAAATATTTTCTTGACTTAAAAAGAAACTTCTATTTAAAATATTGTTAGCTGTAATAGTAATCCTCAACTTCAAATTTAATTGTCAATTTAAAAAACCCAAACTAATTGGAAAGAACTGTTTACCACAGCCCAGCATTCCCAGAAGGGGAATCAATTTAGATGAACATGCTAAACTGACCTATTTCTGAAATGTTACAGAAAGCTGAGAAAAGAACCACCAGAGATCTTTATCTTATGTGCACTGTTTCAAAAGATCAATGGCAGGACAAGGGCTGAGGCCAGTTATCACATATGTTTTAGACATGAATATTAAGGTCATTTTAAAATCAGTTGCCAAAGCCTCAGTGACTGCCAGCAAAATGTAAAATAATGTTCCATGGCCCTCATTATATGCTTAATATGACTAGGCTTCCCTTTCCATATAAATCATCATGAATGGAGCAACCAACAGTGTGTAGGAAAGTCACTAAGTATAAATGTATACAACAGGCTGAGTGCTCTAAAGACACCATCCCATGCTGTTGATTTAGCTCCTAAAGTTGAATATAAAATAAAGACTATTTTGCTTTTTACAATTATATATAATTGATTATAAATTGAATAGCAATATTCATGTAATAGGATCATTTTAGTCAACACACTTTGAAGATAGTAGGAGACCATATAGACTAGAAAAATCTAAATTTATTATAAAATATACATTATGTCTATAAAACATAGATAGTAATTTTAAGAGAAAATTGCTTAACTTGGGGAAATATTCTTCCATCCTGATTCAAACAAAACTCCCATTGAATTCAAAGAGTGAAATTAGTTACATCAATGGACATTTTGCTTGAGTAAAGACTACAGGATTTGGCTTCTTATTAGCTAATGGCCAGATGGTGGCTGACCTGGGCACAGGTGTGCAAGGGATGGGTGAAGACAGTGCAAAAAAGCTGCCTTCTCTTGTGGCACTTGTGTGGCAGCTGGACAAAGTGCAGTTCCTTAATTCACTCAACTTCCATGGGCAGCCGGGTCCATAGCCCTCCCCTCCCTCCACCCACCAATGAGCAGAGCTGGTTGGATTGATAGTGGGGACTGTGCTCTGCTTCCTTGAGGAGTGTAGTAGCAGGCATGCTCCTTCCGAGCATGTAGTTGCTGCAGGGGGATGTGTGCCACCTTAATGCACAATGCCTGCCAGTGTTCACACCCCTCGCCAGTGTAACTCTGAGCCATCCCTTACTCAGGGTTGTGCCTAGCAGGCCTTAACTATTTTACACCAAGCCAAAAATGCAAGCTGGAAGCAAAGCCTTCAAGAAGCATATATATTAACTTAGAAATACAGGAGCAGAAAGGAAGCATTGACAATCAGTAAAAGAAAAAGCAATTTCCAGTCCAACAGTGCAAAGATTTTCAAAGCTTTATCTAGCAATGTCCCAGAATAGGTATTTTATGTATAATGTTGCCCAATAGCACCACTATAAACTAAGCTGAAGCTCTCACCATTCAAATGCTAATTTTTGAGAAGAGTTAATTTTCTTCCCTGAGGCATTGAGGCAGAGAAGGTAGAAGAAGGGAGTGGGGAAAGGAGCACAGAGAAAACAAGGAGGGTGCCAAAGCAAGAGAGAGATTGTTTGTGTTTAAGACTAGATATATTGTTATACTGGCAAATGCCTAAGCCATCCCTTATACAGACTGCACAAGTTGACGTATAGTCTTATTGCACAGACCACCAAGATGCCCATATGTACTAACAGAAGATACACAGCTAAAGAAACAGACTAGGGTTCCTTCACAATGTAAGGAAACATGATAACATTTATATTAAAGTGAGGTTTTTCCTCTGTTTTCCCTTGGAGTACACAGAGTTTAACATAATTACATAAAAACCTAAGTATTTTCAACAGTGCTAAACTTGTTATGAAAGTGACTGCTCAGTCTTTGATGCTTTCAACAATAATTCATACAACTGAAGACCTCTTTAAAGAGTTGTGCTGGACGTCTGTTTACTCTTAGGGGTTCTGGAGATTTAAAACAGTATGACTCTGTCCCATGTCCCTGATTACTAATTCAACGTAAATGTCTTTATAAAAGAAAAATCAAAGAAATGAAAATAAGTGGCATGACATACTAGGCCCCATTCTGTAACATCGCCGCTCATGCTGGAATCGGAATCTCTAGTTTCATTTGTTTTGATGTACTGTATAAATATTTAAACAATGCATGCTGCAATTTTATCCAGGCTTCAGTGAATTACAGAGCACAGTGGCTTAGTGGGGGGTTTAATATTGATATTAATTAGAGTTAACAGCCCTGATTCAGGAAAGCATTGAAAGTTGTGTGTAAGTCCATCCCTGTTCAGAAAACCACATAGGCATGTGCTCAACTTTAAGTATTCCGCCCCACCCTCTGTCTGTCTTGTCTATTGAGACTATAAGCTCTTCAGGGCAGGAACTGTCTATTCTTCTGTTTGTGTATGGTGCCTAGTGCCATGAGGTCCTTTCTTAGTTGTTCCTTTGGAACTACCGTAATAAACATGCTTCGTAGTAATAATAATTTGCCTAAATTCTATTGATTTGCCATGGAAGTTAGTAAGACTTAGACCTGTGCTTTGTTGAATATGGATGAAGTTATGTCCATGGATGACAGGCCTTATATACACCTAGGGTATATCTACACCTGAAGTGAAGGGTGTGATTCCCAGGTCCAGTAGACATATGTTAGCATGCTAAAAACAGTAAAAAACAGTAGTGTAGCCATGGTAGCACAGGCACTGGTGAGTGATGGCATGAGCTAGCTGCCCCAAATATGTAGCATGGGAGGCAGTTTTTATCTGGGGTGGCTAGACCATGCCACTGCTCACCACTGGCATACTACCATAGGTATTTTAGTAGCTCTCGATGACAGCTAGCATGAGTATGTCTACTTGAGCTGGGAATCACACCCCTGGCTCCAAGTGTAGTCATAACCTTTCATTAAACACAAAGCTCTGTGGAATGAGGGCATTTTCTGGTTAGAATGGTCAGGACATTTTCAACAAGATTAGCCTATAGATAAGACTGATTTCATTCTGAATTGCTGAATTACACTGAGGAAAGTAAAGGTGCCAATGAATAATAGTTTGTGATAAAATGTATATGAATGATCTGAAGTGAAATATTCATTTTTGGACCAGTGATAGGTTTCAGGTACACTATCTCATGATCCACCCAAACAAGAAAGCAGATCTTTATATGATCAGAAAGCCACAACACTTGAATCCACTACACTAATAATGGTATAAAACCTTGACCTCAGCAGTTGAAGACTATGAGATGTTAATATGTCAGCTAGTATCCTGGCTGACACACAGGGGATGGAACTATGGACCTCCAGAGCTACAGGCATGAGCTAAAATGGCAAGGTTTTCTGTCCAGAGCTATAATAGACTCAGAATTGCTCTGGACTGGCACAGAGTGGGATCTGTAGCACACACTCGGCAGTGGGTTGCATAAAATCATGACATTATTATGTACGTAAGAACTATATTTAGGTAATTTGTAGATTTCTAAAATGTTCCATTTTAAATTTTTCTTCCACAGAAGTCTCTTCAGTTGAACTAATAGTAAATAAGGCCCATGGCTTTACAGGTGTAGGCATTTGAAGAATAGCACTAATAATATTTTTTTAAAACATTAAACTTTCTAATTTTTCTGGTCATACATGGCACATACAGTCATGTTGTGGGTCTTATCAACATGTGTTTGGACTGATCTGCATAAATCACAGACTCATGCCAATAAAATTTGTAACACACACATGCAGACACACACCATAACCTAGTCTCTTTGTGAAAATGATAAATTGTGAACTGAAATCCATCAAGCACTCCTAGGAGATGTAAGCACAGTCAGGATGAGCTCTACCCAGACATCTGGTGGTGAATTGTGGCAAGTTGTGCAAAAGAACTTCAGGGGCTGATCTTATTTGCATAGGCACACCCACCCCACCTAGCATGAGCCCACAGCAGCCCAAATGGTCACTTTGGCTGCTGTGGGACCCCCAGTTTCTCTGTTATTGGGGCAGAAATAGTGTTGTTACCCTGATTATGTGAATCAATGACAGTAGAACTGTTTTATGACAGAGGGACTCACCATCAACTAAGGAGCACTCGCCAGACAAGGGGCATGGGTTCCAAAACCCAGTGAATTGACAGAGGCTGGGGATAGGTTGTAGCTTGTTGTGTGGGCCCCCTTTGAGGGTCTGAAACACCAACTGCACCTCTTTCTCTCTCCACTGTGGAATATCAGAGCTAATTTTGATTCCATTAGGAGTCTAATTACAGGTTGCTGAGCTCAATTCACTTTGGGCCAATGATGCACCAGCACTGAGGCTCCCCTACTACAAGCTGAAATTACTAAGTGCTGTGTTTAGTAGTAGTGGGGGTGGGGACCGAAGATATATTGCTGAGTGGCTGGCTGAACAGTTTGTGGGTTGGCTGGAGCAGCTCAGAGGATGGTGAGTGGAGTGGAGCATCTGGCAGAGCAGTTTGTAGGATGGCTGGTGGAGCGGAGTGGCTCATGGTGAAGGCTGCAGCAGAACCCCATGGAGAGGCAGGGCAGTCGGCTTTGGACCACGTAAGTGCCCCTTAAACTCCCTCCCCATTTCCACCCAGGCTGGGAGGTAAACTCTGCAGATAAACTTTTGAACTCTGGGGCTGCACTGACTGGGGACAGAGACTTTTGGTTTGTTGGACTTTTGGGACTTTGGGTTGCTGGACTCAAGAGACTTTTGGAGTGTTGGGCTTTTGAGAATTTGGGTGATTTTTGGGTTGCTGGACTCAAGAACCAAAGGGAAAGGACACGACCCAATTTGCTGGGGTGGATCTTTGCTCCATAGTTGTGGTGTTTTCCCAATTTAATGCTGTTGTCGTTTACCTTATGTTATTAAAGATTTTCTGCTACACCGAGACTCTGTGCTTGTGAGAGGGGAAGTATTGCCTCTTTGAGGCACTCAGGGGTGTGTGTAAGATTTTCCCAGGTCACTGGGTGGGGGCTCGAACTGGTTTTCATTGTGTTGTTGGGAGGGGACCCCTATGTACTGAACCTGGCCCTTGCTGCTGTCAACTCAGCCTGGCAGAAGGGTTACAGATAATTCTTCTTAAAAGGTCTCATTAGAACAGAGCCTAAAATGATTGTTGTTTGGATATCATTATATAGAGCTGGGAGAATAATGGATATCTGGTTTATTGGCAATTTGAAAAAGTAAAAAAAAGTTTTGTTTTGACAGAATTGGAATGTTTCATTTCAATATTGATCATTTTTACATATTTACGTATTTTTAAAATAAGATTAAAGATTTTGAAACAAAAATTAATTTCAAACCAAAAAATCAACACGTTTGATCCACATGAGGTATTTAGGTACATACCTGTTCTGCCTTTGTTTTCTGTGAACTTCACCTTTAACCCACTAAGGCATTCTACTGTTCACAGAGATGGACCTCCATTTTATTTGTGGTTTCATGCAGACTTATGAAGAAGGCTCACGGTGTATTCACTCTTAAAGTCTTCACTTCTGCACTTACTTGTTTTATGGTTCTTTGTAATATTTTTCCATTCACAAGAATCCTGATGGTGTGGTAGAAAAAACAACAAAGAGCTCAAAGAAACTGAATAAATCTCTCAATTAACAAGAAATACAAAGATAAAATGGCCACCTTTGGCAAATTTCCAGATTACTGTAAAAGAGGAATACTTTGAAATATCTGTACAAATGCATAACAGCTCCATAGTTAAATTTGCCCTTCAACATAGTTTATAAATCTGTTAGTAGCCTATAGTTTAAAAATCTGCTCTGGGATTTTTCTGGTTGAAAGGCCCCATATAAATACAAGATCATTATCATGATACTATGACCATACTGTGTACAATGTGTTTGATGATTTTTTACATTGAAATCATTAGTATGATGGATCAGAGTGTGTTATTAAACAGAAAATTTGTTAACATTTTAAACAAGTTATGAGGTGGCATACTTAATAGAAACCAAAAACGCAGTTTTGAGATGAAAAAAGTGAACTAGCCTGAAAAAAGCAGCTGCCTAATAGTAAAACATCTGCATGCTCATTCCTTTCCTGCTTCCCTCTAAGTCAATTACTTTTTGTTTTTGTACAACATCCAAGGAGGATCCCAAGATTAGTTTTGAGAGTAAAACACAAGAGGAGTAAAATTAATGCTATTTTTCTATCTGGTGAGCACATTTTTACCCACTGGGATAAATTAGTTTTGTGTCACTTTCAAATCTCAAACAGTTTGTCAAGAGAATAAAATATCCATTAAAAAGATATTTTCAATGCTTATCAGAGGTGTCTCTGTGCCAAATACACAATATTCTGTGAAGTACAGCAATGTGCTGGTACTCCTTTGATCTTTTCAGTATTCTCCATCTTGGTTAGCAGCCAAGGATCATTTCACTGTCTCTGTACAGCTTACTAAGAACAGGGGAAAAGTGAATGGGACTGAAATTTTGAGACTTATTCACATTTCACTTATACTGTTTCTACATTTGTGTAACTCTGATGTCTTCAGGGAAGCTACTCTTTTCACATTGGTGGAAGTGACATCAAAATCAGGCCCTTTGTCTGTAATTTTGACACAGATTAAATTAGCTGTTCCTTGCTTAGAAAATAAGAGTCAGGGAAGATTTATTATTGTAATTGTTCCCAAGAAGTTGAGCTTTCTGAATGAAGCACCTCACAATTTAGTGTAGATATTTGCATGGCCAACATTACCATGATATCTGAGCACTCACTCCATCTTTCATGTGTTTAGCTGCACAACAGTCATGTGAGGCAGGAAGTACAGTTTGGCCTGGTCTACACGAGTCTGTTATTTTGGAATTAGTCGAGTTAATTCGGAAAAAAACCCAAAATGATTCCGTCCACATGACCAAACGGTTTTTGTTTTCGATTTAAAGAGCTCTTTATTCCGATTTCTGTACTCCACCTCGGCAAGTGGAGTAGCGCTTAAATCAAGATTGCAATCCCGGGTTAAAGGTATGGTGAACGCAATTCAACGTTATTGGCTTCTGGGAGCTATCGCAGAATCCTCCCTTGTGACTGCTCTGGACAACACTCTCAACTCCGATGCACTAGCCAAGTGGGTAGGAAAAGCCCCGGGAACTTTTGAATTTCACTTCCTGTTTGGTCACCATCAGCACAGTCCACCATCACAGGAGATCACGCAGTTCCAGATTTGCAGATGAGCTCCAGCATGGTCTGAATGGGAGTTACTGGATCTCATTGCATGTTGGGGAGACGAGTCTGTTATGGCAGAACTACGTTGCAAAAAAAAGGAACATAAATACGTACGCTAAAGTCTCCAGGGCCATGACGGAAAGAGGCTATTCTAGCGACACAGAGCAGTGTCGTACAAAAATCAAGGTGCTCAGATAAGCATACCAAAAAGCCAGCGAGGCGAATGGGCGCTCTGGGTCACAGCCCCATACATTCCACTTCTACCGTGAGCTGCATGCAATTATGGGGGGTGACGCCACCACTACCCCACCACTGTCCGTGGACACCTGCAAGGGGGGAGTTGGACGGAGTGAGGAGGAAGAGTCATTGGAGGATGAAGAGGAGGAGGAGGAGGACAGTGCACTGGTGGCAAGTGGGGAATCCATTCCCCCTGCCCAAGCCAGGAACTATTCTTAACACTGGAGCCAATAGCCTCCCCCCCACTCCCAAGGCGGGCTCCTGGACCATGATGCTGGAGAAAGTACTTCTGGTGAGTGAGTGAGAGCCTGATTGGAGCCACGCGGTGGGGGAGGCTGTGGGGGGGAAACCCAGCCGTTTTGGGATGTTGGCATTTAGTTTAAAGGGCTCATCCCTGCTCAGAGCCTCATCAGAGCCACACGGTGGGTGCGCGGGGGCGGGGGGGGGGGGAGTTGTGTGAAGCAATCATCCCAGAAAGCCCGCAGGCCCTCCTTTTATATGGAAAAACCACCAGGCATTGCTTGCTATGGGAAAGGGGGCCCAGCAGTTTGAAAACATTGAAATGAATGTAGAAGAAGCAGAACCCCGCGTGCCCCTAGGCTGCCTGCAAGCTGAATTCTGTTGCCCAGCCGTGTGCGATGGCTTACTCACACCAAAGTGTCCCCTTTGTTCTCTAAAATGTATCTTTTAAAATACTACCCTCCCTTTTTCTCCTCCCACAGGTGCAAATGTTTCAACGCGGCCCCTATCTACTCCGTCCCAGAGGCTGGTCCAGATTAGAAGGTGGAAAAACCGAACTCGGAATGACATGTTCACCGAGCTCATGCCGTCCTCCCGCACTGATAGGGCCCAGATGAATGCGTGGAGGCAAACAATTGCGGAGTCCGTAAAACATTACAGGAACACGAAGAGAGGAGGGACGCGCGCGATGAGAGCAGGCAGGATGGTATGGTCAAGCTCCTGGGGGAGCAAACTGACATGCTACACTGAATGGTGGATCGAATGCGGGAAAGGCAGCAAGACCATAGACTTCCGCTGCTGCCCCTGTATAATCAGACTCCCTCCTCCCCAAGTTCCATAGCCTCCTCACCCAGATGCCCAAGAACACGAGCGGGGAGGCTATGGGGACCCGCACACTCAACCTCAGAGGACCACCCAAGCAGCAGAAACATGGCATATGCGAACTTTTGATTTGGTTTCTGGACTTGTCCTTACCTCCTCCTCCACCCCCCCAACCCAATACCGCCCTTCTCCTTCTGATTTCTCTCAATGTGTTGTGTAACAAATAATAAAGAACAGTTTTAAAACAATTTTGACTTTATTTCCTTTGATATATATGGGGGCAGGTAACTTCAAGAGAAACAAACACAACTGACACACCGTACCCTGATCAGTCATGAAACTGGCTTTCAAAGCTTCTCTGATTCGCAGCACGCCCTGCTGCACTCTTCTAATCACCCTGTTGTCTGGCTGTATGAAATTGGCCACCAGGCGAGTTGCCTCAACCTCCCACCCCACCATAAATGTCTCCCCCTTACTCTTACACATATTGTGGAGCGCACAACAAGCAGCAATTACAATTGGAATATTGGTTGTGCTGAGATCTAACCAAGTCAGTAAACTGCGCCAGCATGCTTTTAAACATCCAAATGCGCATTCTACCACCATTCTGCACTTGCTCAGCCTATAGTTGAACTGCTCCTTACTACTGTCCAGGGTGCCTGTGTACGGCTTTATGAGCCATGGTATTAAGGGGTAGGCTGGGTCCCCGAGGATAACTATAGGCATTTCAACATCTCCAACAGTAATTTTCTGGTCTGGGAAGTAAGTCCCTTCCTGCAGCTGTTCAAACAGACCAGAGTTCCCGAAGATGTAAGTGTCATGCACCTTTCCTGGCCACCCCACATTGATGTCGGTGAAACGTCCCTTGTGATCCACCAGTGCTTGCAGCACCATGGAAAAGTACCCCTTGCAGTTCATGTACTGGCTGCCCTGATGCTCCGGTGCCAAGATAGGGATATACGTTCCATCTATCACCCTGCCGTAGTTAGGGAACCCCCGTACATTAAAGCCATCCACAGTGGTCTGCACATTTCCCACAGTCACTACCCTTGATAGCAGCTTCTCAATGATTGTGTTGGCTACTTGCAGCACAGCAGCCCCTACAGTAGATTTGCCCACTCCAAACTGATTCCCGACTGACCCGTAGCTGTCAGGCCTTGCAAGCTTCCACAGTGCTATGGCCACTCGCTTCTCAACTGTGAGGGCTGCTCTCATTTTGGTGTCTTTGTGCTTCGGGGCAGGGGACAGCAAGTCACAAAGTTCCATGAAAATGGCCCTA
This sequence comes from Mauremys mutica, assembly GCF_020497125.1. Taxonomy (NCBI): domain Eukaryota; kingdom Metazoa; phylum Chordata; order Testudines; family Geoemydidae; genus Mauremys; species Mauremys mutica. Next base: position 24,594,313 of record NC_059074.1, read on the forward strand.
CACATATGAAAGTTTCGTAGCCACTGGGAATCATCCCAGACCCGCAACACTATGCGATCCCACCAGTCTGTGCTTGTTTCCCAGGCCCAGAATCAGCATTCCGTGGCATGAACCTGGCCCAATGCCACCATGATCTCCCAATCGCCACATGCCGTGCTTCTAGGAACATCTTTGCCCATGTCCTCATCCATATAGTAATCGCACTGTCGTTTCTTCCTCTCCCGGTTTTGCAGGTACTGCACATACTGCTGGATAATGTGCAAGGTATTTACAATAGTCAAAACTGCAGAGGAGATCTGAGCGGGCTAAATGATTGCCGCGCTATGGCGCCTGCACGGGTAATCCTGGAAAAAGGGTGCGAAATGTAGGAGGCCTGTTCGGTTCAAGATGGCTGATAAAAGGTGGTAAATGGTTGTCTTCTGTAGCTTTCACGGAGTCAGGAAGCTCATTAGAGCTGCAAGAGCGGGAGAGCAGAGTTTGCGGCAGAAGCATGAGCAAAGTTTGCGGCAGAAGCTGTGCAGCTCAGGTCATGATGGCGGAGCATTGTTGCTGTCTGTAGCTTCCATGGGAGCCCAGGACCTACAATATGTAAAAAGCAGTGGAAGCTGTGCAGCTCAGTTCACGATGGCTGAAAAATGGCAGAGAATTGTTGCCTTCTGTAGCTTGCATGCGAGCCCAGGACAGACAACATGGAAAAATTAGCTAGAGATACAAGAGCGGGAGAGCAGAGTTTGCGGTGGAAGCTGTGCTGCTCGGTTCACGATAGCCGAAAAAAGACGGGAAATGGTTAGATAAAAGAGTAGATAGAAAGACGAGAGGACATGCGAGGTGGATTCATAGTACCAGGAGACAGGCGGTGCACCGTACTGCACCATCTGCTGGCAGTATGGCATCTGCCGTAGCTTTCATGGAGGGAGGAGCGAGTGACGGCACACACCCAGAAACACCCGCAAGAATGTTTCTGCCCCATAATGCATTGGGAGCTTAACCCACAATTCCAATGGGTAGCAGAGACTGTGGGAAAACGTCCACAATGCACCGCTCTGACATTCGATGCGAGCCTCGGTACTGTGGACACACTCTGCCGAATTCACGCGCTTTAGTGGGGACACACAATACCAAATGTATAAAATCGCTTCTGAATAGAATAAGTTCGAATTAATTTCGTACTGTAGACGTACCCTTTGCTAGCTTTTCACAGATGGAGAGCTGTGGCACAGAGACTGTCCCCCCCTGTCTGCCCCCGAGGTCACACAGAATGTCTGTAGCAGAACAGGGACTCACTCTCAGGTAAAGTGACCAGCTGTCCTGATTTTATAGGGACAGTCCCGGTATTTGGGGCTTTGTCTTATATAGGCACCTATTACCCCTCACCCTGTCCTGATTTTTCACACTTGCTACCTGGTCACCCAACATAGGCTAGAGCCCTAATGACTGTGCCATCCTTCCTCTTTCAGAAAGCCCCCCCGGTTCTTGATTTTGTTTTTTGGGGTAGGTTGGGGTGAAAAGGATTTTACTGTGGATTTGCAAATGAATTCAGAGTTAAATCATCCGTTATTTGTATTACAGTAGCAAGTACAGGGCCCCACTGAAATTAGGCCCCATTGTACTAGGCCTTGAACAGAAACAAAGTCAGAGCCAGGCCCTGCCCTGAAAAGCTTGTAATTTAAATAGTCCACACATGGGACGGCAGAGGAAACGGAGGTATAGATAGGCGAAATGCATACAACGAATGAATAAAAAAAAAACCTAGCTAAAAGTCAATTAATTTGAATAGAATCTTTACCTCTGGTACTAACAACTTCTGAGATTAGTATAGCCAGGTGTCTGTTACTCTTTGGCATGGACAATGAAACTAGATTAGATTGGTCAATTTCACTTTTATTCCACTTTTTTGAGTCACTTTGTCTTCCTGGTCCTCATGCTCACATGATGCTTTTAGGGCAGCAATACGGCCCCTTAGCTGGAGTGTGAGCCAGGATGTCATTTTTAATTAAGCTCTAATGTTTGTACACACTTATTTGTATGGTGCCTGGTACAATGAGGCCCTAATTCCTATTTGGGGCCCCTAAATGCTATCAGAAAAGAAATAATGATGTCCCCAATACTGTGAGTGCTTTATATGTGCAATCCCCAATGGCCTGAATTCTCATGTCCGCAAAGGCAGCATAAAGCGACCTCAATGTAGTCGTAAATTACACCTACATATTAAGGCCATTTTACACGGTTAGAATGATATGAAGGGCCCTTAGTGTAAATTGGACCCTCAAAAAAGGGCCTTCAAAATTATTTTAAATTGCTGCAGTAGCTCAGTGTTAAGTAATGCCAATACTTTGTGCTGATTCTGGGCATGTGCTCCATACCTGGAGCTCCTTTTGACACTGGATACAGTTCCAGTGTGGTGCATACTAGAAACTCTCCCATTAACTGGTTGTATTTCAAAGCATATGTGTGTGTACGTGTGTCTTGGTACTGAATTGGAGCTGGTAGCAAAGAATTCTCCCTCAACTCGCCCCTATTTTTGTTTGTAAAGAGCCTTTGTATAGCCTTCTCTCACAGTAATAGCGGTTACATCTGGTTATACTAAGGCGATGGCTCTACAGCTGCAGGTATCACTGGCAGCCAAGCAGTCAGCTCTGTAAGTTATCCACTGCAGATGGCAAATGTGAATGATCGGGTGCCTGATTCTGGTAAGCTGTATTTTTTTCCCCTCCAGGACTAGTTCCAAACTCCCTTAGCCTGTTTTGAATTTCTCTCATGATGCCATTTTCATCTCCGTGCGTGATCAATAAATTACAAATACCTTTTGATACGTGTATCATAATATCTGACCAGGAAAAATAGTTATGATGCAACACTACATACTGTAGCAACATAAGAAAAGAGTTCCAGTCCTGCAGAAAATGGGCCTGTTTCTCCAGTGCCTTGTACCTTGTGTAGTTGACTGTACACATACAAAGCGAGTGTAAGTTCCGTCACTGGTGTGGTGCCTGATTCTTATCTACACTAAGGCTCTTTTCAGAATTTTATCACTGCTGTTTAGCATTATACTCTATGGGCATTAAGAACATATGCATCAAATTATTTTTGTTTAGGTGTAGGCCCACAGTGTCTTGGTGCATGGCCCAAGTAAACAGAGATGCTTGGGGAAGAAGTGAACTCATTTTGCCAAATTTTGAATCCACTAAACTATGGTCAGATAAAACATAAGTGCTTCTCTGCTGGTTTCTGACTAGAGGAGACTGTGGCAAAAGGAGTAGAGTAGAGAATTCCAGTGACGAATAGGAAAGGGAGATAGTGGAGCAGAATGAAAAATATAGAACAACTGTCATTCCCTGTCCATTTACAGGGACATAGGGAACCTCCCAACAAATAAGTCTAGCTTTTACTTAGTTCTTACCCAATGGGAGTTTTGAAATGTAATAAAAGTTTTGTCTGAAAGGACTGGGCAAAAAATATGTAAGGACCTGGAACTGACCCAGGGAGAACTGATTCTCTTGTATGCTCTTTCCAATGGCTGGCCTAAGAAAAAATGCAGTGGAATGAATTCTTTTTGAAATGCCATGTTCAGTGTTCATAAAGGTTTGCTGCTTTGCCTCAGAATTTTTGAAATGAAACCTATTTTAATGAGGGACGAAAGAGATTTTGCATCTCTCCTGCATGAGCATCAATTGCACTGTCAACATGTTACAGATGCATACCACATGTAGTAACATGATTTAGTACTCAGCAATATGTTTTATTATTATACAATAGCAAGATGAATAAGGTGGGTATCACAAAGGCAAGTGAAATAAACTCAAATGAGATGAGTGTAGTGATGAATGCAGAATGATGGTGGTGCAGATGCATCCAAAAAACTCTGTGTTGCCTGCAACAGAAATAGGGAAATGTATACTAGACTCTGCCTTTTGTGTGTGAGGATCTGGCTCTGGACAGGGATTCCTGACATACATTTCTGCCAGATATGTTCAATATTTAACCCATACATATTACCATATCCACTTAAGCGTTTTTGCATCTTTCAAGAGCCTACTTTTTGCTTTTCAGTCTAGCAGGACTTCCTAATTACTTTAGTGGGCATAACCCATTGTTGGGTTTTCAATTCTCACAAGAACAAATGTGCACTTTTAGTTTGAATGACTTTTCTTTCAGATTAAGGGGAAAGTGAAAGTAAGAAAAAACAAATGTAAATTCTCAGCAAGAGAGCACAATAGGCCAAATTCTGCCCTCCAAAGTATACTCAGCTTCCATTGCCCTTAATGGGAATTCCACCTGGGTAACTGCACTAGCCGAGAATTTCATCCAGTGTGTATGTGTTTACCTCTATAAGCAGCCATTTTGAATTGAAACTACTGTTCAAAATGAAGGCCTTGATAAATCAGCTGCTTTTTCCAAAGTGCTGACCATGGGAACTCTGCTCAGTGTGTCAGTGGCTACAGAGATAGTGGATACTGACTCCTGTCATGTGACAAAGCTATCAACCTTTGGCAACTCTGGCTCATGTCAGGTGACTGAGGTCAGAAAATAAAGTTCTGTCTTTTACCAGCACTCTTTTGTGTCACACTTTTCTTACACTCAAGATCAAGATCTCTGAAAAATCAGGCCACTTATTTAGGTGTCCAAGTATGGATTTATTTGCATAACTTAGAGTCCCCAACTTTGAAAACATGACTAGTATGTATGTGTAACATAAACAACATCAGATTTCTGGATTGGACTAAATGACTAGAGTGTTTCTTTAAGCAAAAAAGCAAAACCTTCATTAGGTCTTGCATTAGCCAGTGTTCTTATGTTTTATATTCAATCCAGTGTACTAACATGTAACAACCATACCAGATGGAAGAAAATATCACTTCTGGGGTCATGGAGGGGGTATGTAAAATTCTGCCAAATTAGAAGGAGAAATCCACAGGGACACGAGCTCATTAATATATGCCCTAATCCCCTTGCGGATGATTGTGGTTTGGACCTGTAGAAACAGAAATGAAAAAAGGCTTCCCTAAGCTGACCAACTTTAGTGCTGAATAGCCAATATCCACAGGGAATGAAAAGCCCTTGAATTGTTACATATGTATGTCCTACAGAACAGCTGCCTACAGTAGACGCCTATCCTAAATTAACACTTCTCAGATTATGATGTGAACATCAATAGAAAACACATACCTAGCCAAAAGCCAACATAGTTTAGAAAATATAACACTTTATATACATCACATTTAAAACCTGTTTTTGTTCAGGAATGAGTGAGGGGAGGTAGGAATACCATAGACCATTTTATTTTGCCTCAGGGATAGAGTTGTGAGAAAATAGAGTTTATGCCATGCTTTGGCTAATCTACCCAAATATAGCATCTGTAACTCCTTTATATGCTGTTTAGTATTATGACAGGAATATTTTACCATTTTTCTGTTGTAATAACAATACTAGAATGTTCTACAACATGCTCTAACTTTTGGTTACCATTTTCTGTATATTCATTTTAAAAGTAGAATCAGATAATTCTTCATTTCAGTTACTTAGAAAAAATATTAGTGAATGAGACTTGATGCCTTCTACCATCCTTCCCACCATGGGGTTGTTTTCCTTTGGTTGTTTATTCACAAAGAACAGCTTCAGAGTTTTGCAAGATGCATTGCTGGAGACTAGGGTGACAGCAGCAAATGTGAAAAATCGGGACAGGTGATGGGGGGAAAAAGACCCAAAAATCATGACTGTCCCTATAAAATCGGGACATCTGGTCACCCTACTGGAGACACACATTGCATTAATGGCAAAACACAAATTTTTACCATCATCAGCTGGCTGGGATACGGGCTCTGGGCATGTCTTTACTGTGATCCATGTATTGATCACCTCTAGTTTATACTAATGCAACTCCCTTTTACATGTGATATGACCATCACCCCAAAGCTACACACAAGAAGCATCATGAAACAACATATAATGATCTCAGGCAGGCCTGAGCACATTAGAGCACAGCAGTACTTAATGAATTCCACTAGCAGTCTGTCCCTTTTCAAAGAGAGAAGTCTCTAGCCTTCATGTACCAGGCCTTCAGTGGGCTATCTCAAAGGCCACCTATCCCTCCACACCGCCCAAAACAACTTATGTTCCACAAAGATGCTACAGAACATCTTGCCCAGGCTGTCAGGTGCAGAGGGCAGATGATTCTTAGCAGAGATGCCCTACTCTCAAATGCCTTACCACAGTAGATCAGAGGCCATAACCTGAAAAAATTCTGGTCTTGCTTCCCTCAGTTCCCTTTATAGCTATTCAATCTGAAAATATGATCTTCCCGTCAGTCTTACTGGGACAGTTTAGACAACTGGACTGTTGATTGTTTTATGACACTGGACCAACAGAAGCACTAAGTGAGGCAATTCTTTCACCCTGAGACCTGAAACATTTCAGAAATGTTTCCTAAACATTAACAGGAACCAGGAGGTATTTTGATATACTTATAAATTTCATTCATTTATAAGAAATACGAAACTTATTGGTTTATTATGCCAACAGGAATTACAGATTGTATTATAAAAATCAAAGGCCAAAATAGTTCAGATAACTTGAGCTATAATTAAGACTTCCATGTATTTTACAAGATTCTAGAGAGAGAAATATTGTAAAACCTATAGACGTTGTTCATTAAAATGCTGCTTATGTAATCAACTCACATTTTTCAGTGTTTTTATGGGCATCCTGGAGTATCTACATTCAATACATATTGGAAAATTTCAGCTTTATATGTATAGCATTTAGGACTGTGGATCCACAAAGTAAATCAGATACGGTTACTAGAAAGTAGGTCTGTTTTTACACCTATTTATGTATTTCACAGTAGCACCCAAAATGTATGTACACGTTTAACCTTGTTCATGTGAATGGTCCATTGAAATCAGTGAAGCTACTCACAGGTTTAAAGTGAAGCTTGTAAGTGTTTGCAGGACTGAAACTCTAGTTTGTACAGCACTTTGGGATCTTCTAGACCAGGGATCGGCAACCTTTGGCACGGGGCCCATCAGAGAAATCTGCTGGTGGGTCGGGATGGTTTGTTTACCTGCAGCATTCGCAGGTTCAGCCAATCGCAGCTCCCACTGGCCGCGATTTGCCATTCCAGGCCAATGGGGGCTGCAGGAAGTGACACGGGAAGAGGGATGTGCTGGCTACCGCTTCCCACAGCCCCCATTGGCCTGGAACGGCAAATCGCGGCCAGTGGGAGCTGCGATCGGCTGAACCTGCAGACGCTGCAGGTAAACAAACTGTCCCAGCCCTCCAGCGGATTTTCCTGACAGGCCGCGTGCCAAAGGTTCCTGAACCCTGCTCTAGACTGAAGAGTCTATATGTAAGCAGAGTCAGGATGAGATCTACCCTGACATCTGGTGGTACATTATGAGGAATGGGCAAAGGAATTTTAGGAATGTTCATTTGCATTGGTAAACCCACTCCACTTAGCATAACACACAGCAGCATGGGATGGTTATTTTCACACTGTGGAATCCCCAATTTCTTTGTTATTGGGGCAGGAAGAAAAAAATGGGGCTGTTACCTTAATTATGTGAATGAGGAACTATGAGACTGCTTTATGACAGAAATGACTCAACCTACATTAAATAGTACTTGCTAGACAAGGGACATGGGTTCCAAAACCCAGTGAAGAGAGAGAGGCTGGGGACTGGTGTGTGTACCTGATGGTATGGGCCCCTTTTGAGGGCCTGGAACATCAATTGCACATCCTCCTCTCTCCACTGTTAAAGAGCAGAGCTAATTTTGAATCCTTTAGGAGTCCATCTGGAGGCTGCTGACCTGAATTCACATTGGGCCAAGGTGGCACTGGGGCTCCTTTACTACAAGAGCTGAAATCACTAAAAGAGCTAAGCTTACTGAGCTGAGATCACTGAGTGGGGGAGCCTGAAGATTGATTGCTAAGCAGCTGGCAGAGCGGAGCAGTCTGCAGCACGTTGGCGCAGCCTGTGGAACAGTGAGCAGTGTGGAGCGGTTCGTGTGGATGGCTGATGCGGTTCATGGGTTGGCTGGAGGAGCGGCACAGCTGGTGGAGTGGAGCCAGTCATAGTGAAGGCTACAGCAGAACTCCACGGAGAAGCGGGGCAGTCGGCCCTGGCCCACGTAAGGTGTCCCTTAACACCCTGCGTGTGCCCCCCCCATTTCCACCCAGGCTGGGGGGGTAAAACTCTGCAGATAAACTTTTGAACTCTGGGGTGGCACTGACCAGAGACAGAGACTCTTGGGTTGTTGGACTTTGGGGTGATTGGACTTAAGACCCTAAGGGGGAAAGGACAGTGCCAAATGTACTTGGAGGTGGGTTTTTTGCTTATGGTTTGTGTATAGTTCTGTTTGTGGTGTCTCTCCAACGTGATGCCGCATTGTTTCCCTCCTTTATTAAAAGGATTTTGCTACACTCGGACTCTGTGCTTGCGAGTGGGGAAGTATTGCCTCCTAGAGGCGCCCGGGGAGGTGGTAGGTAATTGTCCCAGGTCACTGGGTGGAGGCTCGAGCCAGTTTTGCATTGTGTTATTGAAACGGAACCCCTGGATACTGAACCCGGCCCTTGTTGCTGCCAACTCAGAGGGGCAGAAGGGTTACATATATAAACAATTAATTATTACTACTACTGTTCCTGCAGGGATTAGTTTGTGAGGAAAGAGTAACTACAAAGGAAAAGATTGGTCAAATGACACTAAGGCCCTAAACTTGCAAGGTTCTCCATGCATGCTAACAGAACCCTGCACCTTTGGGGAGCCCCAGTGACCTTATTGGAGTTCCATACAGACACAGAGGTCTGCCTGAATGGACAACCTTGCAGAATCATAGGCTAATGGGTACTGCCCCACTTGTAATGTTTAGTTTTGTGATGCCATATACTGCACTGTGCAAAATTTTATCATAGACATTTTCTCTAGTAAATCTACTTAGTGCTAAAAACCTTCACTTGAATGATGCAAAAAGCAGATTCATCAACTACCACATACCTCACTGCAACAGGGGATGCTTTATTTATGCATTAAGATTCAAAGGGGACATTTAGATGCTGCTATTGCAGCAGAAACTGCTGCAGATACTACTTTCCAGTAGGTCCAGTATGTTACCAGACAGCCATGGAATGGAAAAATTATAACGTACAAATGGAAAATTGAAATATATTGAAATCATACCAGGGAGTCAGAGGAACATGTCTCCTGGAATGGCTCCTGTGTTGGCAGAAATGACTGGGCAATGAGCCCAGCAGCATATTAATTTCTAATCATAAAACTAGTACAGGAAGGTCAGTTAGTTCCTAAGAAGATAAAACAGGTTCAATAAAGTTTGATGGTCACGAATGGATTATACTCTTCCCAGTTTTGTTCAGCACTGTCTCCCCGGTATGCCTAGTGAAAATTAACATTAAGGGTGAAATTCATTCCTGTGCACAAGGTCTGTGCACTATTTACTTCCCACTAAGACCTGAGGGGGGGGGAACAGTGGGGCCTGGGTCTTGTGCAGACTTTCTGCACAGTGGTGAATTTCACCCTAAGGGGATGTCTACACTGCAGTAAAACTCTGGTGGCTGGCCTGTGCCAGCTGACTCGGACTTGTGGGCCTTGGGCTGTGGGGCTATGGAATTACAATGCAGACATTCAAGTGTGGGCTGGAGCCAGGGCTCTGGGACCTTCCCTTCTCGTGGGGTCCCAGGCCGCAGACTCCAGCCTGAGCCGAATGTCTACACTGCAATTTCTTACCCCCGTAGCCCACGGCCCGTGAGCCTGAGTTAGCCGACACAAGCCAGCTGTGGGCGTTTTATTGCATTGTAGACATATCCTAAGTGCTCTAATGTGGAACTGAAGAGCTGCCTTGCCCCACTTCAGTGGAGCACTATGCCTCCTGCAATTCCCCAGCATGCAGGGGGAATTGACCTGCTGCTAACCCCTCTGTGATGTGGCAAGAGATGGGGAGTTGGCCTTGCCTCCTCCCTGACTCATTTGGAGCAACTTGTGGAGTGGGGATGTTTGCACAGAACGAGCCCTGCACTCATGAGCACGGACCGTGATTATGGATGGTCCTGCCTGGGAAGCACAAGGTGAGGAAGGCTCCTCATGCCCTTCCCCATTGCGCACTTATGCGGGGTTTGGCCACAGTCTGGCTCTACATTTAGAAGTGTCTTCATTGTGACTAGGCCTAGGTGCCGATAACATAACTAGGCCAAAACTCTAGCTCAGATGGGACCAAACCTCTCCTTGAGAGGCTAGTAGTCATGCATAACCCTAAATAATACCTTATCGTGAAAACAACATATGTGGCATCTAGCCAATTTCAAAACATTTTTTATCATTTATTTATTAAGTCATGCATTTCACCTGTGAGGCAGATAAATACTATTGTCTCAGTGTTAGCGATGAGGAAACTGAAGCAAAGAGTTAAAACGCTAGATCCTCAAGGGGGCTTTTGGGTGCCCTGCCACCTACTAAGATTCTCAGGTGCATTGGGAGAGTTAGGCACTTAAAAAAAGGGATTCACTGATGCCAGCGCGTTGAGTGGGGAACCACCTAAGCTAGCCAGCATCATGGACAAAGGAGTTCCTAAAGGCATGGAAAGAGATGCTGGCGGTGTAAGCACTGGACTGGGAGTCAGGAGATATGGAATCTGTTTATACCTTGCTAGCCTTTCCTGGGTGAGTCATTTAATTTCTCAGAAGCAGCAAAGAATCCTGTGGCACCTTATAGACTAACAGACTATACTTAAGATACTTAATTTCTCAGTCGCCCTTTTTCCAATGTATGAGATGGCAATAGTGACAGTAGTTTATTTCACAGAAGTGTTGTAAGACCTAATTGATAAATATGTGTATAGCGCTTTGAGTCTTGGCTGGACGGTACTGCAGATACGCTAAGTGTTGTTATCATATCTTCCATTTTCTTTTTCAGTGATTTTATAGTCAAAAAACCCTCCGTCATTGGAAACCATACATGGGCAAATCTTCTAGAATGCCAGGACTCCTTGTAATCACTCATGGTTTCCTCAGCTTTAGTCTCCAGGACACATGGTGTGAACCTGGACATATTTCTGTCTTTCTTCCAAGCCTGACAACCTGCTGTTGAGTCTGCCCCTGCTATTTTCTCCTGCTCCCCCCCAATAAGTGCCCTCCATTGGTCCTTACTTTATACCTTCTTTCAGCATTCTCTATCCTCCTCCTGCAGTTTGTTTTTCATTTCCTTTTTCCCTTTCCTCTTTGCAAATCTCCTCAATCCTCTCCTATATACTCCTTCCTATCTCCTGGTCTCCTCGTTCCTCTCCTTTATCCAGTCCCACCCAGAGCCTGGACATGAGCTCAGGGCTGGGAGCTGCTGCTCCTCACATGTCTCAGCTGTACCTGTGAGCAGACATGATGTTTACTACCATACGGTTCAGCTTAGAGGCCACTGGGGCATCCAGGGAGCTAAGGAAGCAGAAGAGAGGCAGCCCCTGGGCAACCAAATATCCCCGGGTTTAAATGCTACTGGGGAAAACTCTCCGTTTCAATAAAATTTTCTGGGACTGGCTACCAAGGCTAACATCTCCTGTAATCTAGAACTTTGCTGTCCTTAATGTGTTTTCCCACCCGTCTCCTCCTGTGACTCACACTCACTTCAGAGCCAGATGAAAGGGTTTTCAAGAGTCTGTTTTCATTTGCCCCATATTATGGGAGCCATCAGACAAAAAGCCAAGACAGGAAGCTGATGTCCTTTTCAAAAGATGGAAGAAAAGTAATGGGGGAAGGAGGAGGGAAGCCAAAGGTAATTCTGAAATAAATCCTTAACTTCTAAACTGCAGAGCCAGGGTCTTAGGTATTGTGAATGAACCATTAGCCCTGCCCTAATCACAACATCTCTTTCTTTTGTTCTCACACCCTACTGCTTTCTCTCAGCTTGGACTTTCAGAAGTGACAGCACCCCTCATGAGCAAAATCTGTTGAAAAAAAGGAGCATGGCTCATGCTGGTTATAATGGACACATCTGTGCTTGCAGTGTTTGTCCATCATACCCAGTGTTTGCTTTAAGCAGCATGGTGGAGAGTATGTAACAGCGTGTGTATGTGTGTGTGTGGGAGCAGGGGTACGGAGGCAGTGAGAAAGCAGAGACTACTTAAAACACCACTAAGTCATTTTGTTTCTCAGTACTGAATTTATTGCAATTCACTTTGTAGTCAGATGAATGGACTATATATATAATTAAAGACATTTTACTCCTGATTATTTTTACTACAACATAAATCTGCTGACTGTTTGCTGAGGATTTTGGACAGCAAGAACACAGGCAACCCTTGGTGTGACTTGATCTTCTATTGAAATCTTTGCCATCAGTGTCCACCTTTTAGCTAAAGAACAAACGCATGAAGACTAAAATTCCCACTAGTTTCATGATCTTGTTTTTTGTCTGTGCCAATTCCTCCCTCCCAGCTCTCCCCCATCAAAGGATCAGCAACTCCTAGTCAATGTTTGGAACTTGTTTGAAATAACAATGTCCATTCTTCCCTGGAACATTTCTAGAGATGGTGGACCCAATTCAGCTCTCTCTTGAGGGACATCTACACTGCAATAAAAAACCCCTGGCAGGGCAGCGGCTGGCTCAGGGCAGCTGACTCGGGTTCGTGGGGCTGAGTCAGCTGAGTTAAAAATTACAGGGCAGACATTCAGGCTTGGGCTGGAGGCCGGGAACTGAAACGTCAGAAGGAGGTGGGTCTCACAGCCCCGGCTTCAGATGCCTACACTGCTATTTTTAGTCCCACAATCCTGAAAGCTCCAGTCAACTGATCTACACTCTGAAACTCGGTGCTGCAGGTTTTGTCCTGCAGTGTAGATGTGCCTCTGGCTCTGATCCTGCAATGAGGTCTACATGGGTGAGTCCTTGGCACTCCATCTAAGTCTACCAGTAGGAATATCTGAGCAAGACTGGATCCTTACACAAGTGTAACTCCATTAACTCCTGATACACTGCTGTAACTCAGTGCTTACACTTAGGCTTTGTCTACACTACAAAGTTTTGTCAACAAATGTTATGTCGACATACAACCACTGCTTTAATTAAACTTCTGTTGCTTGTCCACACTATGCTCCTTGTGTCAGCAGAGCGCATCCACACTAGCAGCTCTTGCATCGACACAGAGAGCAGTGCACTGTGAGTAGCTATCCCTCTGTACAACTGTCCGAATGGTGCTTTGGGAAGGGTTTGCAATGCCTCATGGGACAGATACAGTGTCACATGATGCAGGTTTCTCAAGCCTCTCATTCCATGGGCATCCTACTAGATTGCCAGCTGCTTTTCAACTGAAGTGTGTGTGTGTGTGTGGGGGGGGGAGAGAATGTGTGACAGGTAGCGTACGTGTGTGTGTCTGTGTGTGTGTGGGAAAGACAGAGACAGAGTATGTATCACATCAGCCCCTGCCTCCCTCCCTGGATCTGCACAGCACAGCAGTCCCTCCGCCATCCCTCCCACCCACCACAGCAGCAGCCTGTCTGCCACTGTGTTCCTAGTGCAGGAGAGAGCAAGATTCCACATTAATGATTTGCTCTTTGCTGCCGGAGCAGAGCTGCATGCTCAGCTGTCAGAACTTCTCAGAGTTTTGAAAGGGGAGGGGTGCATGCCTGCAGGGCAGCCGAGCTCAAAACGGTGACCAGAGAGGTCATGGTGGGCATTGTGGGATACTGGGGGAGGCCAGTTATGGAGACAATATGGCAGTGTCTACACTGACTCTTTGACGATTTAACTTTGCCACAGAAAGCGTTATGCCCTTTGTGAAGGTGGTTTTATTTTGTAAGTAAAGCAGGAGAGTTTTGCTGACAAAAGTAGCATTGTAATGTGTATATCTCTACTGCCTTGTTGGCAAAAGCTGCCTTTTGCTGACAAAACTGTGTAGTGTAGACAAGGCCTTACATTGCTGCAACATCTGATCTAATTAATTCCCTGCCATTGCAAGGCCTCAGGCATTGGTGGCACCTTGGTCTCTCCTGTTGTCTAGCCTGTGATATACAGGAGGTCAGGCTAGATGATCTAATGGTCCCTTCTTGCCTTAGGGCTTGGCTACACTTGAGAGTTGCAGCGCTGGTGGAGGCTTTCCAGCGCTGCAACTTAGTAACTGTCCACACCTGCAAGGCACATCCAGCGCTGCAACTCCCTGGCTGCAGCGCTGGCTGAACACCTGGTCTGCTTGGGGTGTAGCGAGTGCAGCGCTGGTGATCCAGCGCTGCTCATCAAGTGTGGACACACACCAGCGCTGTTATTGGCCTCCAGGGTATTAGCAGATATCCCAGAATGCTTTTAACTAAATTACTCTCTTTGTTTTGTTATGCAGCCTCTCTTCGTTTTGTTGTGAACTCGGAGCTCCGGAGCTCCGGTGCTCCGGGAGCTGCTTATCTAAAAAACAAACACAGCTCCTGTTTGCTGTGATCAATCTGTACCTGACTGTGAACAATCAAATGAGATAACCCCTGTGAATGAGGCAGGCAGGGAGTGAGTGTTTGCTTGACAGAGAAACAGCAGGGGCAGAGGGGAGAAAGGGAGTCCGTTGGATGCAGGCTGTTTGCAGTTAAGAGTTAAGAGTAAGGGGTCGGGAATATTTTCTGATTTTGCAAGGCAGGAAGCTAACACACAGTGTTGGCTCCAAAAATCCACACTCTCTCTCTCCCCCGCTCCCTGTCACACTACACCCCACCCCACCCCCCTCTTTTGAAAAGCACGTTGCTGCCACTTGAACGCTGGGATAGCTGCCCATAATGCATCACTCCTAACAGCGCTGCAAATGTGGCCACACACCAGCGCTGGTAGCTGTGAGTGTGGTCACACACCAGCGCTGTTCCTACACAGCTGGATGACCAGCGCTGTAAACTCCCAGCGCTGCAACTCTCAAGTGTAGCCAAGCCCTTAGGCCTTGTCTTCACGTGCAGCGCTACACTGGTGAAGCTGTGCCGCTCTAGCACTTTAGTGAAGACATTCCTATGCCTGTGGGAGAGCTTCTCTTGTTGGTGTAGTTAATCCACATTGCAGTTGTAGTGTAGGCGTCAGTATAGTTAAGCTCGCACATCAATATAATGCTGTCTACATGGGGGGTTAGGTCGGTATAACTATGTTGCTCAGGGATGTGGATTTTTCACACCCCTGAGTGACGTAGTTATACCCATAAAGGTCTGTAGTGTAGCACTGGCCTTAGATGCTATGAAACTAAGGGCTTGTCTCCATGAACATTTCATTTGCGCCAAAATGGGGTGTGAATCTACCCCACCCTAGTTTGCCATGGACTAACTGTCCCTGTGGACCCTGCTGATGTGCATTAGTAGTTCATTAGTGTGCTTTGATATAGTTCTCTTTGAAGCAGGACTAATTAAAGTGCATTAAGAAAATGCCAATGTGCACCAGCAGAGTTCACGAGGACAGTTAGTCTGTGGCAGGCTAGTGTGGGGTAGAATCACCACCCCAGCTTGCTGCAAACTAATTGTTCATGTAGACAAGCCCTCAGAGTAGAATCAGGCCCTGTTACCCTACAGGATCCTTTCCTAAAACCTATTGCCTATTATCCTTGCAGCTGTAGATCAAATTATCTCTGTAATCCCATTCAGGTAAAGGTATGGTACGCTGAACTCTTTTCTTTCATTTTGCCTGCTCTTTCATTTAAATAGACACAGGGTTTTTTTTTTCCATCCCTCTCAAATATTTTGGTCATCATTCTCTGTTGTCCTGAACTCTGTATCAGAATGGCAGGATTTTACAGCCATTCTGCAGTCACCTTGCACTGGTGTAAACGACTATATAGAATGTAGGGCAATGGAGCATTAGGCCTATAGTTAAGGCTCGATTTAATCATGGTATTTTTAGTAAAAGTCATGGATAGGTCACGGGCAATAAAAAAAAATTCCTGGCCTGTGACCTGTCCATGATTTATATTAAAAATACCTGTGACTAAATCTTGGAGGGGCTGTGGGGGGGCTTCTGCTGGGGGTGGCACCTGGGCCCGGGGTGACTCGGGGTCAGCGGCACCAGCTGCTGGGGACCGCAGACCACGGCTGATCTAGCCGGCCACCTGGGGACTGCAGCCTGGGGTCACAGACTGCAGCTGTGCCGTCTGACCCGGGACCGCTGCCAGGGACAGCCCGAACAGCAGCTGGTGTGGCTGTCCCTGGAACAACCTGAGCAGAAGTCTGGTCACTGCAGAAATCACAGTGGTCATGGAAATTCATGGAATCCATGACTTCTGTGACAGACACAGAGCCCTACCTATAGTATGAGCACAAAGTCTTGTATGCACCCTCCGACAATCACTTATGCCTAGTCTACACTAGAAGTACTACAGCGGAGCAGCTGCACTGAGGAAACTGCGGCACTGTAATGCGTCTGGTGAAGATTCTCCAAGCCGATGGGACAGACTCTCTTATTGACTTAATTACTCCACCTCCACAAGAGGTGGTAGCTATGTTGGCGGGAGAAGGTCTCTGGCTGACATAGCACTGTCTACACTGGCACTTAGGTCGGTGTAACTTACATTCCTCAAGGGTGTGCGTTATTCACATCCCTGAGTGACATAAGTTATACTGAAATATCAATCTATACTGCTTCAGTGGTTTCTTACGTCACTGTATTCCTGCAAATTTTTCTGATTTTTTCCCCCGCAAAAGTTCACTTTCCCAGTATGAATGAATAATGTGGTGTTATTAACTCT
This sequence comes from Mauremys mutica, assembly GCF_020497125.1. Lineage (NCBI taxonomy): Eukaryota > Metazoa > Chordata > Testudines > Geoemydidae > Mauremys > Mauremys mutica. The sequence goes on from NC_059074.1 coordinate 24,610,993, forward strand.
ATGAATATCAAATGAATTTTTCTCTTTGACAAGTATCCTCGAGTTGACATATAAAATGCCGACTAACTAAAATTGCAAACACAAACATTGCCTCTTACGTATTTACTTTCATTCATTGAACCAAACAGGATAAATGTGGAGTGACATTAAAACCAGAATGTTACAGTTTTTGTAATTTACTGCTCACAAACGATGATGATAACTAGAGGAGCAATGATAACTCTAGTTGAAGTTGCATAACTGTTTCCATTCCAACTCTCTGCTTCCAATTGCCCATAATTTTCTCAAATTTTCACCATTCATTCTAAAAGTTCACACATTCAGTTTCTGCCTGAAGGTGAATTTTGTGGGAAAGTTTATGCAAGTATGATCCAGCCATTCTTGAGAACGAGCAGCTTAAAATCATTTTTTTTAAAAAGAGTACATTTCTACCATTATAAAAAAATACTTTATCTTTCTTTGAACAGCTCTCTCCCCAGAACAACTGGGGTGGAAGGGTCAGATTCTTTGCTGGGATAAATGGGTGAAATTCTATTGGAGTTGTGCTCATTTATACCTGGCCTATAATTTGGCCTGGAAATAGCCTTCATTGAGAAGACAAGACCTGGTGAAAATTGGCTTTGCTCTGAACAAGTTATGAAACTTTGGAAATAGACTGCTGCTCTTCCTATGCAGTAGATTTTACATGCATACATATGAGATAGACAGTATATACATTCCTACTTTATTTATAGAATAGAATATCAGGGTTGGAAAGGACCTCAGGAGGTCATCTAATCCAACCCCCTGCTCTAAGCATGACTAATCCCCAGACAGGTTTTTGCCCCAGATCCCCAGAGTGACCCCCTCTCAAGGATTGAACTCACAACCCTGGGTTTAGCAGGCCAATGCTCAAACCACTGAGCTATCCCTCCTAGATCACAAAGCTCATGAAATCCATGCTGAGGCAATGGGTGACTTTGCTGTATAGTGAAAAGTGTAGTGCAAATATGCAAGAGCCAAGCCAAGGGCTATGCCCTCCCCAGACCGCAGAAGGTGCAAAAGTGTTAGATAGGATTGCTGTGCATTCTGGGTAAAATTAAACCTTGAGAGTCAGCACCTGTGCACCACCTGGATCCCATTTAAACCCTTGTGTGAGGGTTTATGAGCTCCATAAAGCTTATGCTGGCTCTATGTTCAGGGGAGACTTTTACCCTAAAACTTGTTTTAAAGAAATGTTTTTAGTTTTTACGTAATAGATGTAAACTATGACAACTGTTGTTTGGTACATAGCTTAATACACAAGCAGCCTGTGATTTGAGATGTATCTGGAATTCCTAACATTCCTCAGGACAGGCTGGCATGCCTCTCAGCTAGGCTATAACATATTTTATTTTTTCTGTTAATATTCCAAACACAAAGTGCCTTTTTCTGCTGTGTTCGGCACCCATGATTTTATTGACGTCTGGGTTCCCTTTGGCTGACCATGTAGTTGTATGTACCTTGCAAATATGTAGAATCTATCCCCCTTTTGACCATAAAGCTTATGATTTGAGCCTGCCTCCAGATATGCTCTCAGATTTCATCACATCGCTGGTAAAATCTCTTACTATGCTTGTGCTTGTGGCAAGATGGCACTGAGTATCTGCACAGTGAAAGGACAGTGGTGCCTCTTAATGTAGAGAGCAGACTTTACACCTCACTTGTCAGTAAAAGAGTAGCACAATGGGAAGGACAGGAGGAAATTAGTTTAATAGTTTATGGATGAAGAGATGCCTCAAAGGAACCTGCTCATGCTATTAACCCTGATCCAATTGCCATCAAAGTCAGTAAGAGTGTTTTTGTTGGCAGGCAAATAAAACTCCATGCCCCTGATGTCCAAATGCAAATTCTGAAGCCCCACTATCTTGCACTGACAACAAAAATAATAGTGGGCTAGATTGTATCTTGAGGCACAGCCCTTAGCAGGGACAGTGCATGAATTGTACCTTCCCAGGAGTAGCTCCAGGTGGTGCTGAACACCCCTTTGAAGTACAATTTCTTCCTTGCTCCATACTTCCTCTAGTGGAGTAATAACTTGCTGTTGATGAAAGCTGAAGTGCACTGGCAGTGATATGTGTGGAAACTGGCACTGGCCTACATGGCACAGTGCTGTTCTGTGCTATTCCTGGCTGATGCTATCACTTTCAAATATGCTCATAGCTATAAAAGTGAAATCACCTCATCTCAATTTACATCGCCGACCCTATTATTTTTTTTCAAGTCCCTTATATGTACTTTTTGTCCTAAGCTTATTCCCTCACTTAGCACTGGACCAGGGAAGGACTATGTTTTGTCCAATAACTTGGGAGTCATCCTTTCAGATGGTATAGCTCCTCCCATTTATACCAATTAGGGATCTGGTCCTTAAGTGGATGTTGTGTGGTGGATGACTATGGTTAGAACAAGCTCACAAAGTCATAGAGATTAAGACCGGAAGGGACCACAAGATCATCTAGTCTGACTTCCTGTATAGCACAGGCCACCAACACCACCCCGCACCTGCACACTCAACCCAACAACCAAATTTAAATCAATGTATTACAGTCCACAAGAGATTAAACTATTATGTGCCACAGGCAGAGAATAGGAGGGACCGAGATGCACCAGTGCCCATTGCCCCTGCAGTGGCAGGGAAATAAGTCAGTGAGATATACCCAGATACTGCTGGCAAGTGACCTGCACCAACAAGCTGCAGAAGAAGATGAAAAAATTCCTTCCCTACTCCACATACGGCGATCAGTTAGACCATGAGCATGTGAGCAAGAACCAGCCAACCAAGCACCCGAGAAAGACAATACTCGGTGCCTGGGCCCACCCTGTCCAATGCTATCCATCTTCAGCTATGCCCCTCTCTGATGCTTCAACCAAGGGAGATCACCTCGCTTCCTGATTACGTTGGTGGGGGACAAAATGCATTGTCTAGCTCTTTTACACATACACTAGTTTAAACATGCAGCATTAAAGAACCCTCAATTGCTAAGCACAAATAAAAAAATAAAGGTGTACTTGGCAGGGTCTTAAAAGAAACCATTGCCCACAATCCCTGAGACAAGATCACCCAACAACAAGCAAGACATTAGAAATACGAAGGGCTCTTGAGCACTAAATTTTCACAGCAGATCAGCACAAAGTTCTTTAGCACAGATGTTTCTGTAATTGTGATACACTGGGAAAAGAGTCTCTGTTCAAACTTTAGTGGCTCCCAGATTCACACTTCCACCTGTGTGTTGTGGTGGTCTAGTCTTAATCCACTGGGCTGTAATGTGAACCATGTGCTAACATGTGTCTGGCTCAAAGAGTTGTTAAGGCTTTCCCGCCGCCGCCCACATGCACTCCACACATCTTTAAGTGGGCTCCTTTGTTTCTACTTTTATGTTTAAAAGATTTATCAAATAGGAAGAATAAAGGCACTGAGTAGCTCATGGGAGTGCTTATGTGGGAGAGAGCCAGTGCAGATCCACCTAGTGTGGTAGTGCTCCAAAGTTGTTACCCTGTGATGTATGTGCAGTGGCCTGTGTGAAATGAGTGGGGTGGTCCCAGTTACAGCAGGGTGAATTATTTGTAGAGCACAAGTCGTTTAATGCAGTTAGTCTCTTTTGCTGTTAGCAAATTATCTGTGAACAGACTTTGTGTTTTAGAGACGTGTTCATTATTGAACAAATGGTTTATGCAAATATATTTCAGCCTGTGAATTGACTCATGAGCTATTTATCACAGCTATTATTCTGATTATGGGCTTTTTCATAACATGTGCTTTGTGATTGGCCACTTAAGCCATATCACCCTGTGTCTGACTGGATGGTGATGGTGACGATGATGATGATTTATTTGTATTATCATAGCACCTGGGAGCCCTAGTCTAGGAGCAGGATCCCGTTGTGCTAGGGGCCGTACACACAGAGAACAAAAAGACAGTCCCAGGATGATTCCCAAACCCACAATGAGCTTTCAAAAAGGCAGAGTGAACGTTTCCATCACAAATGTTTCTGAAAATACATATTTGCATGATTCCTCATACCACTGTCTTTCTGTGAAAAGTTTTGATTAAAGAAAAAAGCCTGTACAAATATTAGTGGAAAACAAACACAAAGGAACCTGAAACAAAATATTCAAATATCCTTTCCCCCTCATTTTCACACTCCCAATTAAAGTACAAATATTTTAAAATTATACCTACTGTATGTATTATATGTTTCTTTATTACTGTAAAGTCTGAGCTCCTCAAAGTCTTTAATACTCACAACTAGACCTGGTCAGAAATTTTCCAATGGAATATTTTTCTATTAGAAAATACTGATACATCATAAGCTAAATGATTTGTGGAAATGTCTTTTGGGGGAAAATGGAAAAAAATAGCAGTTTGAGATGATGAAAATGTTCCATTTTGCTACTTTCAAAAAGGACCATTTTGATTTTTTGTTTTGCATCTACTTATTTTTTAAGAGAATTGAAATGTAAAAAAATTTCAAAATTTGAACAAAACATAGTGATTTTATCAAATGAAAATGTTTAGATCAATCCAAAATGTGTGTGTGTGTGTGTGTGTTTCTCTCTCCCCCACCCCCCAAAGAATTGTGCTTCACAATAATTTAAAATGTTTTGGTTTTATTTTATTTTTTAATAGAAACATTTTTAGAGCTTGCAGGAACAGTAAATTAAATTCCCATCCCACTCAACTCACAGAACCTGTGCCTTCCCCTTTCACAGGTGCTGAACTGAGACATGGAGACTTTGGCCTTGTCTACACAAACAAGTTGTGCCACTTTAGATATACTGGTATACAGGTAACCCTGCTTAGTGTGGACACCATGGGTGGGGCTTAATGGAGCCTGGGAGAGGCTAAGCCTCCCCAAACCTCATGCCATGGCAAGGAGGAGGGGCAGTGGCAGATTACCACATGGGGCCTGGCCAATTTGGGGCCCCTGGAAAAATCTCCCCCTGCCACAGCCCCAGGGCTGGAGGAGCTCTCACTCCCCACCAAGGCTGTGGCAGGAGCACAGAGCTTTTCCAGTCTTGGGGCTGCAGAGAAGGGAGGGGAGGCAGAAAGGAGCAAGTGGGGGCAGGGCCTCAGGAGAAAGAGGCAGAGTGGGGGTGGAATGGGGTGGGACCATGGGCATGGCCACGGGTGGAAGGGGTGGGGCCTCAGCCAGAAGAGGTAGGGCAGGAGGCTAGTTTCCCCAAGGGGAAGCTTCACCCACCACCCATGGTGGACTCAGTTATACCTGTATAAAAATGCTTACACTGGTATTGCATATTCCTATATGGAAAGGGCGGTAATCTTACTGGCAGAAGTGCTCTTATACTGGTATGTCCACATACATAGGGGTTGAAATGGTATAATTATATCCATGAAAATAGTTGTACCAGTACAATAACTCTGTGTAGACCGGGACTAAGTGACTTGCCCAAAGGAAGCCTGAGGCAGAGCTAAGACTTGAACCTAGGTATCTACAGAGGTAGGTGAGCTCCATAACCAGCGAACCATCATCCCTCCTCAATTAACATTTGTATTAACATGTCATGCATGCACATATAAAAATAATACACTTTCAGATCCTTATAAACCATGTTGCCTTCCTACACATATAGCCTTCAGCCTCCTAGAACAGCCCTCCAAAATGGCTGCTGTGTGTCAGCATTTCTGGTTCTTTCCCTGACCTGGGTTAGATGCCATTCACACAGTTTAAAACACACATCGCTCACACATACACAAAACTGAGAGATTATCATGAAAGAGTGAACCCTGCAAGGGTTATACAAGCAAGCCATCAGCCCACATGGAGTCATTAAAAGGCTTTGTAGAAAAGTTATGGCTACAATTTAAAAAAAATGTTTGTGTCACAAATATTTTGAGAACAGAACAAAGGACCAAAGCCACTGAATAAACTATTTGCAAAAAAAAAAAATGGTTTGACCAGCTCTTATTGGTAAGCCTAGTAGATGACTGAATGCACATGGAAACTAAAATACTATTGTGCCACACAGAAGTGACCCGCACTCCAGGTCAGGATTGAAGCATATTGGCATGGCACAAGGGGGAAGCTTGTATTGTGGTGTGAATGCTGCACTTGTGCTTTAGAATAATGATAATAATTAATGCATAATATTTTGTATTGTGGTAGAACCTGGGAGCCCTCAGTCATGGACCAAGGCCTCATTGTGCTAGCACTGTACAAACACAGGACAAAGATGGTCCCTGCCCCAGAAAGTTTAGGATTACAACTGGTTGAAAATAGGTACATTTTTGGGGAAATGTTTTCAAAAAAGTCATTTTGACTAGCTCTCTAGTGGGTCAAAAAGCAGGATTAGCATTTTGTGAAAACTTCTGCCAAAAATAAATCCCAATATTTGAAATTTCCACAAAGAAGGCATTCAAATATTTAAACTCAGAAGATAAATTGCAAAGAAATTCATTTTTTTAAATTAAAATTTGCATTTTTAACAAAAAATAATCAAAAAATTGAAATTCGGAACATTTCTATTGAGGACTTCACTTGCCAGGGTTGTCAATGCAGCATCTTTTTAATAAGAACTAAAAACACCCCTAAAGCAATAATAGTAAATTATTAAATAATCAATATTCGATTAAAATAATACATGAATATTAAAAAAAAACCTGTAAACAATACTGGCATTAAATTTAGTTGTTATGACTCTAAATGTGTTTTCCTTTTCTCCTTATCAATGCAGTCATTAGCTGATGTTTAAGGGGATGTTATTCTTGCACTTAGCTGTACCATTGTTGTCTCCCAGTGTATGTACGTATGAAAATGAGTATTGTTTGATATGGGGGGGCTAGTGCTTGCCCCCTTTACATCCGCTTTGCATTCCTCTGGTAACGCAAAACAGACTTCATGCTGGCCTATGTAGTGAGGGGATTCCTCCAGTGGCATAGATACAGTGTACCCAGCCATCCTTCACAACCCCTTTCAGCTGGTTGGGGACCTGGCAGAAGGGTCTGGAGCATGATCCTAGTGCTACTGCTGAAACAGATTCACAGTGGCAGCTGGGTAAAACTCAGAGGAGCCCCAACTCTGCTCTTATTTAAGCTGGTGACCAAACTGACCCCCAGCCAGCTCCAGGATAGGGGGAGTGTAAAAGTGGTCTCTTGCCCCACTATGAGCACTGTTCTGCAATACCCATAGGTTCAGCCCAAGGTCTCATAGCTATATTTTCTCTTGGAATTGAAAAGAAGAGCAATGTTTAAGCAAAGTCTGTAATAATGACATTTCCAAATTCTTTTAGCTTGTGTTTTTTTCTATATAAAGTATGTCTCCTACCCCAAGATTCATAAAAGGTTGCAACATAATAAATCAGCACTTAAACATCTAAGGCATAATGATTAATTATAACTTAATGTCACACAGACAAAAATATATAAATCAGCAATCAATTCTACTTGACTTTTTAACTAGCATTACATCCATTTAAAAGGCTAAACAAACTCTCTTTCGTCAGAAATATTATTCTTACAAGAAGCAACAGGCCTATTGTGGCACTTCAGTGCTGAGCTCAGAATCCACGTGTTTGGTCTTTGAAGCATAGATTGGCCTGTGTGTCTTGGAAAGGACCTTGGGGATCTTGTGTAAACAATTCTGAAGATAATGCTTTGCTGTAATGATGTTTGTGTTTTCTTTGTGAAACTGCAGTGGAAACCTGGCAACTCATGGAAAACATTTGTGGTTCCAATGAATTCACCTATAACTGTGAGGGATTAGACTACGCAGAACTGAACTGATACAATCTTTCTGTTTAATTTGCAGTTGGGGATTAAAATAAAACATGAAAGGAAAGCACGGTGGAGAAGCATGAGCGCTGGAAGCTGTTTGCTGAATTGTAGGTCTAAGAAAGATCTCAAAGAGTTAAACTACATGGTCACTGGAAGTGAGCTTTGCTGCTCTGGTTGTGGTTGGGAGGTGGCTCTCCCAGGGCTTCTGGGAAATGGGTAATAGCTGCTTGATGCACAATCACTAACAGATTCTGGGAAGGAGAAGATCGATGGAATAATATCAGAATCTGTGTCTGGAGAGGCCTTTTATGTTCACTTACTCCTAGCTGGCACAAGAACCAGCTACTAGTGCTGGGCAAAACTCTAGAATAATGATTTGTGAGTTTTTGCCAATTGCATGGTGATATTTTGTGAAAATAGAAGCATTTTCCACCTGCAATCTACTCCTTTCCCCTCTGCTCAGACAGAGAAATTACCCCAAAGCCCCTGCTCCCTGCAAGAAAGTTAAGCAGCGATACTCAGATCTCAGTGGTTCAGGAGCCAAATTAGCAATCTCCATTATCCAAAAGAGCCACAGTTAGTTTGAAGTCATTGTTTGATTTACCCTCTCTCTCTATATATATAGTCTCACAGCAAAATGACCAACCAATTATTATTATTTTATCAACTACAATTGGTTAATAACATAGTAACAGCATCCTAATTGGTTAATAACTTAGACTGGTTAATAATTAAATCAGAGTGTTTTAATATCTGCGCTTCAAAAAGGCACAGAAGACACATTAAAGAGCCTCTTGAAGCCTCAGTCTGAGTATCACTGCACTATATATCCTGTACTTTAGGAGGCCTGGAATGTACAGGGGCAACCACTCTTGCTAGGTGTGCACCGGGTAAATGTATGCAAACAGAGTATTTCAAAACAGAGTTGCTGTGCAGATAGGCTAGATCATCGAACGGATGAGCAAGGCAACCAAGTATTTCCTGCAAGTGATGTCCCTGCAGAGATCTTCTTGTTTAGCATAAGAATATGTACAGAGGGCAAGCATTGCATCACTTTTCCCATTCTTATATGTCAATGTACCAGAGTTCTGAGTATTAACACTCCTTTGAGTGCAGCTCTGAGTGTCTTCTGAGTGAAGACTGGCAGTCATGCTGGATTGTGTTTGTGTGCTGGTTTGATGGGATAGATGTCTATTATGGAACCACATCAAGAACAACAAAATCCACTTTAACTTGTGATCCTATGCAAGTTTTGAACCCAGATCTTCAGAAAGAAAAGGCTGTTTTCTGAATTCAGTGTTTCTCAACCTTTTTGATACCAGAGATCGGCTTGCTGCCTGCCTAAACTGTGTCAGGAAGATTTCAGGGACTGGTGCTGGCCCATAAACTAGTCGTTGAGGAACACAATTCCTTTGACTCTAGCTTCATATTGTCTTTTCCCTCTGCCTTCCTATTGTACATGGACTGTATAACCTGCAGTCTCCAATCCTTGTAAAGTACCAGTCACCCCCGGCCTGACCTGCAGCAGCCCTTCCTGCTGCTGACCTATAGTAAAATATATTGCTCTATTTTATCAGATTACAATGAAACAATGCAAGAAATTTCTCCAGCACTATCTTAATGTGATCAAACAACACTTAAGATACCTTCACATTGAGCAAAGATATATTGGATCCTTCTGACCTGTAAAGTCTACTGGGAGTGTAGTTATTTGACAAGAAATAAATAAAAGATATTTAAGCTTGAAGTCTGTTAGAGACAATACTTGACAAGCGGGCCCTAAAAAAATGCTTGGAAAATTCCATGTTATATCCTAGGTCTTTGTAGCACCTTTTGATTTAGAGTTCAGCCCTGCTAAAGTCATTTATTTGAGAGGTGATTTTTGTGAACAATCAGTAACAAGAAATAAAGAAGGTTAAGTAATAGCCACTGTAGTACATTTTTGTACCTATTGTCAATTTTCACTGCTAGTCGTTGGTAAGAAGAGGAATCTTCATTTTACTTGAATTGTGGTGTACTTTAAATAAAATATAAAAATAATTTCCCAGCATTCTTGGGTGTTCTAAAGACAACTCTAAACCGTAAATTTCTCAGTGAGGTATAGATTGAAACAAAAACTTGATTTCTTAACTTTATCTAAGGTACTTCTATGGCCTCCATTAGCAGAGGACCTGAGCACCTCACAGTCTTTAATGTATTTATCCTCATGACACCCCTGGGATGCAGGGTAGTGCTCTTATCCCAATTTTACAGATGGGGAACTGAGACGCAGAGAGATTAAGTGACTTTTGCATGGTCAGAAAGAAGTCTAAGGAAGAGGTGGGAATTGGCTCCTCATCTCTGGCAAGCATCCTAATCAGCTTTTAACTTATTGGCCATACTCTGCTTCACATATACCAGTGTAAATCCAGAGTAGTTCTATTTCAGTTAGTGGCAGAACTCTCATAAAACATCTTGAAAATATCTTACCAGTTAGTTGTATGAACACAATACATAAAAGGGAACATTTGAATTACCTCATCTTTTCTTACTTATTTTTTTATGTGCTTTGTCTAATAAGTTACTATGTGCTCAGTAACATTAATATACAGTTTTGACAATGATGACACAAACATAATAAATGAAAAACATGAAAGCTAAAATAGAGATTACAGGCTTGACTCTGTACTCATCAAAGTCAATGGGCGTTTTGCACATACAGAGTGAACTCCTGGCCCCACTGAAAGCAGTGGGAATTTTGCCATTGACTTCAATGAAGCCAGGGTTTCACCCGTAGACTTTCTACATTTGATTGTCTCATTTTCCACCAGTGTACATTGCTTACTTTTATTTGGTGGTAGAAAGTATATTCCAAGCCTAAATGGAATCACAGTGCAGCAGTTTTAATGTACCATCCTTCATATGCATAGGTTAGTTTCCTACATTTATTTTTAGTTAAGTTCTTTCTTTCTTTTTTCCCCCTCCGTAATGGCTTTAGCTAATTTGCAGGGTTTTATAAATGTACCTTTGGGATAATATTTAGAAACACCCTTCATTTTATAATTAAAGTTTTACTTCTTCTCCACACACATGTTGGCCTCTGAGCAAAACGTAAACTCTCAAGTGGTATTTATTTAATTGCAATTTTCTGTAGAGTTATTTCAGAGGGGTTATTAGGTTAAAGCTATTTTAACCTATCTGACTGAACACAATATGCTTGGTAGTGATTCACATCAAAGCTATGTTGCCCATAATATAGCAGCACTTATGTTTTAATATTTCATTGATTTTTTTGTATGGGGAAAAAGTAGATGTATTCCTGAAAAACACCCAATGTCATTAATAATATTTGACCAAGAGAAAAATTATCCTTCTTGGGTAAGTTTGCTAAATTAAACATGGAGATTATGGTGTTCATGTTATATAGGCTTTGCTCCTTTTCCTCAGCCCTCTGACATTTTGTGATATGGCATGGGTCTGTACGAACTTTAAAGGTGAGCTTAGGATTCACTCTACATGCTCACCGAGGGGAGGAGCAGGTGGAAGGCATCCCCCTTTACTCTCCTGCCTGGGCTACTCTAGTGTGTGTGTGAGGAGGGAGCACTCTCTGCAGGGTGGGGAATGTGCATCTTATGTAGGTGAGTGTGCAGTGGATGGGAGTGTTCAGAGTGTTGGCTTCATCCCTCCCGCAGGGCCAGCAACACAGATGAGCCAGCCCATGGGAGATATAAGACTAACACCGACTACTTCCCCCTGTAGCAAGGAGGAAACCAGGGACTCTATTGTGACCGAATGAATGATGCTACAGTGGTCTACTCATGGGGCAGCGCAACCACATGCTGCCTCATGCTCAGGGCTTGAGGCAAAGCCACAGTTTAGTCTTAAATTAGTCAATCATCTTCACTGTAGGTTCCAACGGATGCCACAGAGCATGCATTAAATTCATATGTTAAACCTATGTGCCAATATGAAAAGAAAACCCATGAACTTGCTACACATGAATCTGAGAGCTGAGATTCCTTGGTGTTGGTTGTTGTGAAAAATGACTGGTTGTATAAAGAGAAAAATATTACTAAAATATAGAAAGGTGTCTTAGTACAATGTAAATAGAAATGTGATTTCACTTGCATTAGTATTTTCCTCATTGAGGAACTTTTAAAAAAATGTGTTGTTGGGGGGATGGGAAGTGTGTGGAGGAATTTTAATGTGTTTTTGTACCCTGACTTATTGTCGGAACGGTGTTCTGATTAGTTGTTAGCAACTCGGCAAATGTGTGTTTGTCTCCATGGGAAGGAAGATGGATATGTGAAGAGTCACCAGAGTTCCAGGGAGAAACTGAGCAAGACTGATTAGCTCCACCTCAGCATGACACCTGAGCAGTGTCCTTATCTAAGGGGGTAAATGGATCAGAATGTTACTGCCCATTTATTTATTCTCCTTCTGTTTGGAGACTTTCCCTGATTAATTGCTGTCTCGTAATTGCTGCTGTTAACTAATGTCAAACTTAATTAACCTGGAGTCTCTTCAGCCAGTACCTCAGCCCACCCATTTATAGAGAAGAGAAGGTCATCAGCTCAGAGGTTCTGAGGATGGCCACACTTTACCAATTCGTTTATTTGCTTTGGGCCTTGTTTGCTATTCCTGCTGCAATGCCTGGCGACAGCTTTCTAGAATTCCCATCACGTCTAATTGGCCTGCTGAAGCAGCAGTGAACACAAGATTTAAGAAATGTTTTCTTTAAAAACTTCTGGTCCTACAGACACTTTGAGATCAAGTTTCACTCTGCTGAAATCACACACGATTCCCTGTGATTTTCATGAGAAATACTGTAAGAAAGAATTAAAAGAGAAACACGTCTTGGTGGTTTGCAGGGAGTGATGGCCAGGGGGATGAAGGGTGGGTGGTGGTAACATAGCAAGGCATCTACAGAATCTATAGAGGTTGCCAAAATTAACACATACAAGGTATTCAGTATCAAAGTTTTCAATATTTGGCTCCATAAACAGAATACCGGTTGCAAAAACAAAGCTAAGGATTTCATGCTGATTACTTAAATAAAAACTGTTTAATTATGAACATTTGGGAAATGAAGTTATGAAGAACTGACCAATATTGCAATGGCTTCCTAGTGTTCATACCAGACTGTGAACACTGTGCCAGCATCCTACTGCTCAGTGTACTGTAGAGTCAGCTATAGTAAACAGTATCTGAAACTTAGCACAGAGCATGCTGATAGCATAGCGCAGAAGCAGTGCTGACTTGCCAGTAAAGCGGATCACTTTTAACATTAATCCATTGTCTGATTGACATATACTAAATGTGTAATAGTCCAAAAAAATAAAGCTTGTGGCCCAGTTTTCAGAGGTGCTGATGCTCACAGCCCTAAAGTCAGGCTGCTGTAGTTTTGTTTTGGTTTTTGTTTATCAAGTTTTTCCATATAATAGATGTATGAAGATTTATATTAGACAGAGAAATAAATCATTTGTGTATATAGCTACACAGTGGGTATATTTGCGACAAGAAATCAGATTTTTGTATCAGGATGTTACGTGCCATTAAATAGTATTTGCTTATCATTGACTTTAATAACTTCTTCAAAAAGAGTTTTACATCAAAGCAAAGTATAACTCTAGGCAATAGTTTTCCTTTCCTCTCTAAAACTTTTGTCCATTCCTTAATCAGCTCTCTCCCTGATTACTGCCATTTTATCCCCTTTGCCCTTCCTTCCTCTCATGGGCCTGCAGCCCCCCTCTGATTATCCAAAACACCACCATAAAGTCATCTTCCTCTCACCCTCATACTTCAGTGACTGCTGGCTCACTTCTTCTTTTACTGCATCAATTCCAAGCTCCTTGTTCTCACGTTGAAGGGCCTGCTTGATCTCTCCTTTATTTGCATCTCTGATTCTGTCACCTCTCCCCTTTCTTGTTCTTTATGGCCTTAATTCAACAAGAGGACTGGGCCGAAAGAAATCTGATGAGGTTCAACAAGGACAAGTGCAGAATCCTGCACTTAGGACGGAAGAATCCCATTCACTGTTACATACTAGGGACCGAATGGCTAGGCAGCAGTTCTGCAGAAAAGGACCTAGGGGTTACAGTGGATGAGAAGCTGGATATGAGTCAACAGTGTGCCCTTGTTGCCAAGAAAGCTAACGGCATTTTGGGCTGTATAAGTAGGGGCATTGCCAGCAGATCGAGGGACGTGATCATTCCCCTCTATTCGACATTGGTGAGGCCTCATCTGGAGTACTATGTCCAGTTTTGGGCCCCACACTACAAGAAGGATGTGGAGTCCAGCAGAGGGCAACAAAAATGATTAGGAGGCTGGAGCACATGACTTATGAGGAGAGGCTGAGGGAACTGGGATTGTTTAGTCTGCAGAAGAAAAGAATGAGGGAGGATTTGATAGCTGCTTTCAACTACCTGAAAGGGGGTTCCAAAGTGGATGGATCTAGACTGTTCTCAGTGGTACCTGATGACAGAACAAGGAGTAATAGTCTCAAGTTGCAGTGCGGGAGGTTTAGGTTGGATATTAGGAAAAACATTTTCACTAGGAGGGTGGTGAAGCACTGGACTGGGTTATCTGTGGAGGTGATAGCATCTCCTTCCTTAGAGGTTTTTAAGGTCAGGCTTGACAAAGCCCTGGCTGGGATGATTTAGTTGGGGATTGGTCCTGCTTTGAGCAGGGGGTTGGACTAGATGACTTCCTCAGGCTCCTTCCAACCTTGATATTCTATGATTCTGTGATTCTAAGATATTTAAGTATGTGTCTAACTTTAAGTATCTGAGTAGACAGGACATGGAGCTACTCATTTGCTTAATATTAAACATGTGCTTTAGCACCTTGTTGGATCAGGGCCTATTTTTCTCCCAATACCTGATACTTACTTCCTTTGTCTCCTCCCACTTTTTGGCTTTGCAACATTCTCTTGTGCAACCCCCTAAGCTCAGAACAGTCACCTACTTCATGTCCACCTAGTGCCTTCTTTCTCCACTTGTAAATTCATTTCTACTTGTCTGTGATCCTCAAACCTGTGTACTGTGTTTATTCTTTCTCTTGTGAAGATAAAAACTGAAGGAAGCAATCAAACTGCAAAGGATATGAACTTATCTGCTAGTATCTAAAGCAAAAAAGGAATATATGTATATAAATTTGCACAAAAAATATTAATAATTCTCCAGTGTATTTAAGAGAAAGAGTGTTCAAATGTGGTAAATGTCACCCAGGCACATACTATTTTATTGGGGGGAAAAAAACTGGTCTTTTTCAGTTATACAATCTTGGATCCTTAAAATCTTACCAGTCCTTCAGGAAGATAATGTATTTTACACAAGATCTTGTCATTACTCAGTGGAATTCACAATGTAAAGCAGGAAGTTCTCAGCTCAGCATGAGTTTCCAGGCTCGAGGAACGTCATGCCTTTTATTATATTTTCATTTTAATTAGGGATAGATGCACTGGTTTGGAAAATGAGAAAATAATTTCCCTCACCCCAGAACTTTCACTTACCTTGAGATCCAAACTCAAATCAAGTCAAACCTTTGAAAAGCTCAGAAAATTCTCTTCACTTCTGATGTCTGACTGGGAATGGACTCAGGAATAAAGAAATTCTAGGAGAAAAACTCTTCTTACTTTTCTCTGGACAGGGCCAGAAAAGGCATGACAAGAAAATGTACAGAAGAAGCCTTTCCCTTGTGAGGCTTCTAGCCAAACTGAACAGACTCAGAGAGGTTTGGATAATCTCTGTTTTAGAATCTCAATTTTTAAAAGTTTTTCTGAACCCCGAGTCTGC
Organism: Mauremys mutica; assembly: GCF_020497125.1. NCBI lineage: Eukaryota > Metazoa > Chordata > Testudines > Geoemydidae > Mauremys > Mauremys mutica. The sequence goes on from NC_059074.1 coordinate 24,626,518, forward strand.
TGAGATTTGCCCACCGGTAAATTCAGTCCTGTTATAACTTAGTCTCTGGCTTTGTACAAGTATTTCATGCCGATTTATTTTAATAGGTACTTACATGGCTACCGTGTAAGTGGATAGTGCAAAGGCCTGGAATTCAGGAGACTGGGTTCTATTTCTGGCTCTGCCATTGGCCTACTTGGTGACCTTGAGGGAGTGACTTTACTTCCCTGTGTTTCAATGTCCCTGTCTGTAAAATGGGATAATGATACTGGCCTCCTTTGTAAGACGCTTTGAGATGTAGCGATTATATAAGAGCTAGAGATTATTCCAGTATATGAGTACCTCCCAATCTTTATGCATGTATTCTCACAACTCCCCAGTAAGGCAGGGCAGTGCTATTATTCCCATTTTGCAGATGGGAAACTAGCATACAGAAAGGGTAAGTGAGTTCCCGAAGGTCAGTAGTAAAGCAGGGATTTGACTCCAGCTTTCTAAAGTCCTAGGATAGTGTTTTAACCACAGGCCCATCCTTACTCTCTCTAACATTGCTCACATTGTTAGTGACAACTTGACAGTATTTCTGTGGTCCAATAGTTAATGACATGAAGCTATACCTATAATTAGTGAGATCCTAAGTTTTGTCCTTTGCAGTTGAATTAAAAATGAAGTTCCAGGGCCTAAAATGTGTTTCAGGAAAAAACAGGAGTTAAGGGCATGTTTCAACTTCATTCCTACTGCTTGGAAAACTCCTTTGTTTTTTTGCTTTTATTTTCCCCTAGTGAATAAATATTAAAACCTGGTCTCCTTATAAATCCATGGTGCACAGCCAGGATGGAACCATAACTACATGAGTTTGCCCATGTGATGGCAATTCATCTGTGCAGCTGCAGAATCTCAGAACAAATGGGGTTGAGCCAATGACACCAGCCCCAGTGCTGAAGCCAATGGAATTACTCCAAATTTATACTGGTGTTGCTGTGACCAGAATTGGTCCCTAATTATAGGCCTGTGTTTTTACACTCACGTGTTTATGTACAGGCTAGGGCGATGATTTTCTTGGTAAAAATAGCAACTAGTTATAGATAGTCTCAAAAGTGTGTGTACAGGGGGAGTAGATGGGGGGAATGGAAGAAATTGCCTACATTGTTTTATCACTGAAAAACTTGAACAATAAGTTCAGTTGTAAGGAAAACAGAGTGTGGGTGGAACCTTTGTCTGTGTTCACTGGGTGCCTAAGGCTGTTTCGTACATGCAGAGCAAGTTCCAGTAGGGTTGTGCATTGCAGACAAATGTATCTTTGCATCTACTTCAACTTTTCTATAAGTCAATGTGCGTGTACTTCACTTGACATGACAGATTCATCTCCCCAGTTTCTCCTTGTAGAGATAGAGTCAGTGATTCTTTCATTACCAAATAAACAGGAAAAAGGGGGAAAATATTAGAAGTTACCACCAGAGCACATGGCACAGGATTTTCTACTTTGTTAAAAATAAGCTGTACTCATCATATTACTGGAACTGCTGCTATTGGTAACAGTTGTGCTAAATTCCATGGTTCTGTGTCTTTAAAGAGAGATAAATTGACTTGCTTGGGAGACATTGTGGCCTACTGGACCTAGGAAGCATGAACTGTGGGTGGCAATCTTGGTCCTCTGACTGACTTGGGCAAGATATAAAATTAATGAGAGCTTTGAGAGTTCAGTACCTCTGAAAATCACTACACCGATTTAGGTGCCTAACATTATCCAAGTTTGAAAGAATTTGGTTATATTTTTTCTGCCATAGTCTCTCTATCTGTAAAATAAGGATAATGATATTTATTCACTTTGTAGGCTTGTTGTGGACAATAAGACATAATTGGGAAAGTCTACACTGCAGTTGGGAGGTATGATTTCCAGCATGGGTAGACAGACTTGTGCTAGCTCTGCTGGAGTGAGTATGCTAAAAATAGCAGTGTAGATGTTTTGGCAGAAGTGATGGCTTGGGCTAGTCACCCAAGCCCAAGCCCATCTGACCTCCTGAGTATGAGCTCAGGTGGCTAGCCTGCTCCATTCCTGTTCTGCATCATCCACACTGCTATTTTTAGTGCACTAGCTTGGGTGAAGCTAGGATGAGTCTATCTACCTAGGCTGGGAATGATACCTCCCAGCTGCAGTGAAGACATACCCATGGACACATGCAAAAGTAGGTATAGTAACTCGAGAACTCTGCATTTCTTGTCTTCTGCTTATTCCTCTGGACTACATAGCTTCTAAAGGGACACTTTCTCCATGACTGCTATTCTAATGGCCTGGCCTTCCTAAAAATTTATAAGGCTGGGTGGACTTTTAATGTCCTAGAAAGTTTATGCTGCACTAAAGCACTTTGCTGTATCTCCTTATATTCAATACTGCCTTACAATGTGCAGAAATACCTAAGTCTGTTTTCCATGTGAGCTCCCAGAGTGTTTAGCCACTCAAAACCTAACAGAAAACCCTGGTAAGCATACATGGAAAAAAATCTTTCAGTTTTAATGACTTCCAAAGGGCTGAACCAGCTTTCGTTTGCTCTTGAATTTTGCCCAAGCCAAACTTTTGATTGGAACATATGGGGAAAGTGTTTTCTTTTGGTAGTATCTCCTGCACTCTGTCTTTCTGTAATAGATTATTTATTAATAATAATCTTAACAAAGCCCTAAACATTGTGTTTAAAGGAACAGAAATAAAACAGAAGGATGCACATTGTTATTCAACTTCAACTATTTCACTGCAGAAAGAATTACACTTCCTTTTGGGAGTTGTGTACTGTGCAGTTCCATGTTCTGAAACAAATGAGGGAGGTTGGATGATCACAGGCCAGTGTAGCCTTCCCTAACTTATTGCAAAGAACATCCAGTCTGAGAAGAACAGTTAATTTTTATAATAATTATAACCATTATAAAATCTATCTCCATATTCTGTGATCAGTAACAGCACCCTATATCCCACAATACATTTTCACTGAAGACACTTCTGTTCCTGTATATAGAGCTTTGCCTTAGAAGCTCTGTAGCCAAATTTAAACAATAAATAAGGTGCAAATTTTTAACAGTGAGGGTAATTTAGCATTGGAACAATTTGCCTAGGCATGTGATTGAGTCCCCATCACTTAAAGTCTTTACATCAAAACTGGATGTCTTTCTAAAAAGAAATAGAAGCTATGAGCTTGATGCAGAAATTAGTGGGTGAGGTTCTGTGGGCTGTATTATCCAAGAGATCAGAGCAAGGCTGTAGCCGGGGTTGGGCGAGTAGGGCAGCTGCCCAGAGTGCAAAGCCCCAGGGGCGGAATAATGGGGAGGAAAAATGATGGAAAAAAAAACAATAGGAGACTTGCTTGCCCTGAACACTAAAATACCTAGTTACAGCTCTGGGTCGGAGTAGATGACCATAATGGGACAGAAATCTATGAATCTATCCACTAGAGCACCATCAGCTTGTGCTTCATCAGTCAAGAATGGTTCAGCATAGAGTAATTCAAATGGAATGACAGAAGAAATAGAAGACTTTGGTTTTCAATGGAATAAAAGAATTTGAGAGTGTTCCTTCTTTTACAAGCTGCAAAATACCACGAGTTAAATGGATATTACATGAGAACAGTGCAATTTAACTTTGACAACTGCCAAAAGATATCAGAAAATGCTGTATAGTTGTTTGTATTACAGAAAATCTCAGCAATCTGAGACGAAAAAGCCTTATCAACAGATATTTTAGATAAGACACAAATGAAGTTTATAGTACAGTCAGTAATAGCTTATATTAGTTGTTTATTTAAAAACACCTTTTATGGTATTTGGCACCATCTAGTTGTGCCAAATATACATGGAGTGTATGTTGTTAGGCTTTGTTACTGCATGATTTGATGACAAATTCTGCTTCTGATCATTTATTACACTTACTTTTATTTCTTATACTGTAAATTCTGTAGAGCCGGAGTTGTGTACTCCTGTTGTACAGCACCTAACACAATGGCCCTCCATCACCTTGGTTATTCTCCCTTATCCCTTATAATTTATCTATTCTGTACATGCTTTCCCCCCAACATCTGTATCCTCAGGTCCCCTCTGACACTGGACTTTATCCAGTCTTGATGACTCCAGTGCTACTGCAGTGAAGAATTTCATCAGCTCATGCAGGGAACAATGGAGCCCCACTGCATGCAAACTAGTTCCTTCTTAACTCCATCCTGTGCCTCAGATACAAGAGGAACACACTGGGTGAAATCTTGGTCCCAGTGAAGACAATAGGAGTTTTGCCATGGATTTCAATAAAGTGAGGATTTCATCCACTGTATGCAATCCCATTTTTGAGCAGGAGACTTCCTGCATTCCAGTATGGCTGCAAACAGCACAGACAACTCCTTAGCAATCCCCTTTAGATTTATGCTTCATACCCCAGATGGAGCCAAACATGCCAAAACAGGTCCAGCAGCAGCATCCAAACAGGTTTTGATAATACATGCAGAGTTGGAGGCTTCATCTTATGTTAAATCATGAATGGTTGACACTTTGTTTGCCACCAGTTTTGCATTCACCAGCATTAACCTAAGAACAGGATCTTTGCCCTGACTTATCAAGCTAACTACAAGCAAAGCCCATGAAACCGAAACAAGAATATCTTAGTTCAGGTTTGTAGCTTGCACAAGATCTCTTCCTATTTCTTGCCAACTACTAAAGGACATGAAGACAGATACTGGGCTAGATGGACCTTTGGTCTGACCTGGTACGGCCATTCTTATGTTCTTATGTTATGGCAGGTGCAGCCATGACCTGGGCTATTGAAACCACCATTCACATATTGGATTTTCACAAAGGGAAGGTCTAGTTGGGGATCTGTAGGATGGAGCTTGGATTTTCTGTAGAGTCTTAGCTTTTGCAGGTCTTCGTGGCCCCACCCACTGCCTGAGCTCATCTCCAGCTGTAAACTGCAGCCCATTCAGGACCATCAAGTTCTGGGACAAATTGTTCTCTTCTGAGAACTTTTGCACAGGTCAGGAATATAAGAGCTATGGTCAATAATTATATTACAAAGGAATAAGAATAGTTCCTTGGTTATTTCTGTTCAATAGAAAAAGAATGAAATTTGAGGAGTTGTGTGCGCCTTGCTCAAGAATCACCAGAGAGATGTCAGTTGTCCATGAAAGACTGTTAAAGATCATGGATGCAGAACATCCTTCTTTTTCAGTGGCACATCCAATATATCTACAACTATCCAGTGATATTGTGGATATTTTTTGGTCTGTTTCTCTATTGTTTGCCTTTTGCAACTGTTGATATGCAATGGGCCAGACAGAATAGCCTATAAGGCCTTGTAGTCTGTTGTCAATCACACTCCAGCTGCAAAATTCATCCTCTTTCATCCATATGGTTCTTTAGCAATGGTCTCCGCAGTTTATAGACATTGTTTGGGCAAAAACCCTGAGATAGCAGAATGCAGCACACATGGTGCTAAGAGTTTTAGAGCAAAAACATGCCTAATGCATGTGAATGCCGATGTTATCCATTATGAACTGACATGATTTATGTGCCTGTCAGCAAGGCATCAATCATTACAACATAAAGCCAGCAGCAATATCAACAACAGTAGCAGGCATGGAGGGTTAGCGCCAAGATGGGATGGCCCTATCAGCCACCTGGGGGGGAAGACAACGAGAATGCTGAAGTAGTCAAAATCCCTATACCTTGTCATCTAAGGAGAGTGGGGTTAATTTTATCATGTCTCTTGACCCTAATTTTTTTCGCCACAGTGTGGCATCACTAGGGATATGAGACAGAAGTGACAATAGGGAACATTTGGAACTGCCTTTGAAGAGGTGAACTAGACTCACAGGAAAGGAGACAGTGCTTTACTGAGATCCAAGTGGAACATCAAATCTATTTATAGGATGTCTTCACTGGAGACATTTGTAACAGAACAAAGTAATACATGGTTTACTGTATAATACAATTGGCAAGGCTATTTGAATGTGAAACAACACTTTCCCAATTATCAGAGGGGTCGCCGTGTTAGTCTGGATCTGTAAAAGCAGCAAAGAGTCCTGTGGCACCTTATAGACTAACAGATGTATTGGAGCATGAGATTTCATGCATGAATACCCACTTCGTCGGACCGTAATTGCCAGTCCTTTCTTATGCAGGTTATAGTAGAAAAAAGATATTACAGCATTAATTTAACACCCTATTTTCTTCCATGTAGGCTATGCAGTTTTCTTAGAGGAATTTGCAGCCAAGAGTAGTTGTTCCTGGATTTTTTCCCTACCCCTGGTCAGATCTCTTTTCTCCATGATGCTCATGGGCCTTACCCCAGCATAGTCTCACTACATTTTTTAATCCTATGTCCTTGCTCCCTTCTGTGACATGGAGGGATGAGGCAAATAGGGACCCATGAAAGTACATAGCAGATAAGGCAGTGGTTTGAGCATTGGCTCGCTAAACCTGGGGTTATGAATTCAATCCTTGAAGGGGCCATTTAGGGATCTAGAGCAAAATCAGTACTTGGGCCTGCTAGTGAAGGCAGGGGGCTGGACTCAATGACCTTTCAGGGTCCCTTGCAGTTCTATGAGATAAGGCACCTTCTACCTGATAATGTCATTATGATGGTGCTCCTTCCTACTGAAGATGCTTGGCACATCATTTTTTTATGGAGTTTCCTAAGTAAAGTCCAATTGATTTCTATCCTCCTAAAGCATTTTGGTTACTCTCCCTTGTACAAAGCAATCCTCCAGATATGAAGAACATTCTAAAACATGTTGGAACTTCATCCATCTTTGTAATGACCAATAGGGTGAGGGTTCTGTAGGTAACAGGATGTGGCCTTTCAATGCAGCCAGGAATCTGGGATTCCACCTATCTTCTGAGCATATCTTCCAGGCAGTTGGCGAAAGATTCTAATATGGAACCACAAAATATGTCGCAATAGCAAACAATAGTTCCATGCTGAAATGCAGAATCATTGTAACATGCTATTGCACTTTGATGAATAAAGTGGAAACAGTGTTGTCCAGTTTGTGTCTTCCTGAGGTATTATTCTCAACTACTTTACTCCTTCTTGCATCCCTGCAGATTGGTTTTCTGGGAGACTTTGCAAATTGTAACATAGCCTTTCTCTTGACACAAAACTCAGATGGGAATAATAGGAACTGAGAAATATGTCAATCCAGCACTGACAATTTTTGAACAGGTTTTATTGTAATATTTTATATCACATGGGACCTTTCATACTTGGCAAGCGATTCACCTACAATAGCATTGAGATGCATTTCACTGTGGAGGGAAGGCGACAGCCACCTAGCAAGCTCCATGACAGTGGGAATGGAGAGATTTTGGCTGAGGATGCCAGAAACAAGCCCCTATTCTTATAAAAAAAAAATCAAGGGATCTTTTATGCCTCCATAGAATAGGTAGAGCATTGGGCCCAGATCATGAAAGACATTTAGATTTCAGAGGTATTAGATTTCAATGGGAGTTAGGCACCTACATACCTTCAAGGATTTGGGCTTTGGTATTCAAGGTCTCATCTGAAATATCACAAACATTAGGTGCCATTAGGAGCCAAATTGACCATCTCGTTATTTTAACCTGAAATTCTAGGACATCTGAGTATCTCAGACATGAGTCTTAACTCCCTAAGCCAAACTTCTACACCAGAATGGTTTATCATACACTCATAACTCCTCTTACATTTGATGTACTCTTCACTTTCATGCTTGCTACCAGCTAGAATAAAAGTGGAAGTTTTAAATATTCTTCTTGTGATATTGCAAGTCTTGTCTTTCTAAGTATTACAGTTACAATTAGGAAACTATTCCTGTGCATCTACAGAGTCTGTATCAACTCTACTCATGTGCTGTATCAAAAATATTATTTTACCTTTCTGGAAATAGTGGCGTATTTTTTTGCATTGATCAGTAATTCACAAATTAGCACATATAGTATGGTAAGTATGAAAGGACTCATTTTTATAATTCATTACGATTATGAATTGTGTGTACCAATGAGAACACTGTCTAATCAATGCTGCAATCAATCATGCACTCTGTTTTAAAATATTTCTGAGGGGAAAATTCAACTGGATGGGCTGCCATCTCTTTTATAAATTAAGGGGTAAACTCAATCAACAGCCAACCCACATTTATTCTGAGGTTCAGCAGGGTGATAAATATATAACTACTCAATCCCAAACTGACATCTATTGTTCCTGATGAGTATGAGTTATTCCAATGAACATTAGTGGGAGTTGTGCACATTCAAGTAAGGGAAGAATAGATCCAGAATTTAACACTATATCTCCTCTGCTGAGTGATAGCTCATTTTGGGGCCTTGCAAGTCAGGTTCCTCCAGGAAGAGAAAGTAGCAATGCAGAATCAGGATATATATACACTATATATACTTGTCATTGAACTTTCTCTTTATTAAACTAAATACATTGCACTCTTTGAGTTGATCACTATAAGGCATGTTTTCTAATCCTTTAATCATTCTCATGACTATTCTCTAAAACCTTTCCAATTTATCAATATCCTTCTTCAATTGTGGAGAGCAGAACTGGACACAGTATTCCAGCAGCATTTGCACCAGTGCCAATTCAGAGGTAAAATAATCTCTCTGCTCTTACTTGAGATTCTCCTGTTTATGCATTCAAAGATCACATTAGCCCTTTTGGCCACAGCAACACACTGTGAGCTCATGTTCAGCTGACTATCCACTGTAATCTTCACATCTTTCTCAGGGTCATTGCTTCCCAGGGTAGAGTTCCCTGTCTTGTAAGTATGGAGCATATTCTTTGTTCCTAGCTGTATACATGTCCATTTAGCCATATTAAAATGCATATTGTTTGCTTGTACCCAGTTTACCAAATAACCCAGATCGCGCTATATCAGTGACCTGTCCTTTTCATTATTTACCATCACCCAATTTTTGTGTCATCTTCAAACTTGATTGGGGATGATTTTATGTTTTCTTCCAGATCATGAATAAACATATTAAACAGAATAGGGCCAAAAAAACAATCCCCATGGAACCCCACTAGAAACACCTGTTCGATGATGATTCACCATGTACAATTACATGTTCGGCGCTATCAGTTGTCCAGCTTTTAATCCATTTTGGGGGTGCTTTGTTAATTTATATCTTTCTCTTTTTTAATCAAAATATAATGTGATGCCAAGTTAAATGCTGTACAGAAGTCTATTACACCAACACTATTACCTTTATCAGCCAAACTTGTAATATCGTAAATATAAAGCCAGTTTGACAAGATCTATTTTCCATAAACTCATGTTGATTGGCCTTAATTATATTACACTTCCTAATTCTTTATTAATTGAGTCCTGTATCAGCTGCTCCATTATCTTGCCTAGAATCTATGTCAGACCGACTGGTCTACAATTAACCAGGTCATTCCATTTACCCTTCTTAAATATTGGCACACCATTAGTTTTCTACTAGTGTTCTGGACTTCAGTTGGACGCATTGGAGTTCAGCTCCTTTATTGAAAAATCAGGCCCTCAGTATCTCAAGTCAGACATTGAAAAATAAAGGCACCCCAAATTAGTGGAGAATGCACATGCCTATAATGTTAATTAGGTATCAGTTCAGCCAGCTCAAAAACCTCACCACTTCTACATCAATTCCAGTGTGCACAGAAACTGTACACAACAGTTCACAGGAAGAAGTTCTATGCTGTAGTTCAAACAGGAATTAATTCAGGGAAGTTCTCTGGCCATGTTTTTCAGAAGGTCAGACTCCATGATCACAATGGTTCCTTCTGGCCTTACAAGCTATGCGTATGTCTGCAGTGCAATCAGGCGTGTGTCTGCAGCATGTGTAGACGTACCCAAGTTAGCTTTGATCTAGCTAGCTTGAATAGCAATATCAGTGAAGCCACAGCAGCATGGGCTGCACAGGAACTAGCCACCTGAGTATGTACCCAGGGTCCTGGGCGGGGTTGTAGGGCCCACACTGCTGCAGCTTCACTGCTACTGATATTCCAATTATCTAGATCAAAGCTATGTCAGGTATGCTGCACTAACATCTCTGATTTCAGTATAGGTATACCCTACATTTAAACAAATGCCAGATAGGAATGTAACTGTTGGGGGAACATAGGTTAGGTAGAATGAATGATACAATTTAGAATTTGGCTGGGACATGAGGGTTAACATCTGTACTCTTACAAAAAGTATTTTGGGATCTTCAATGACCCCAAGTCTCCCAATGGCATGTCATTGACTTCATTAAGATTCTATAGAGTGGAATTTTTTGGCCCAACAAGTTACTGATTACATAGAGCTGCAGGATTTAGATTAAATTTGGATAAACATATAATGTTCTAATGCTTATTTGAATTATTTAAATGCCTTTGCTTTCCATTATTGGGTTGGAAGTCTCATGACAGCAGTCTCATGACATTTCTGGTTAGTCAGAAAATAATGTATAAAAAAAGCAATTACGGTGACATTCCAGCAGTTCTGCTTCCAGCTGCAACTCTAAAGTGAAGCAGCCTGCAAAAGTGATGACAATTTTGGAACTTCAGGAATGACTCTGATTTGCTTTTAAGCCCCTGGATGAAAGTCTAGGAGGCATTATTTTATCCAGTCTGGCTTGTTCACCTCTATCATTAAAACAAGTGTTTATTACCCAAATTTGCTAATGGGCAATTGGTGCTAGTAGTGCTGAAACTCTTAATGCAATTTGTTATGTCTCTAATAAATAGAGATGGACCCAAGATAAAATTGCATTGCTGTACAACTCTGAGTTTTAGGGAAGTTTGGATCAAGATCTGAAATTTGCATAGCTTGCAACACATCTTCATTATGGGCCAAACAAAACCCCAGATTAGAATAACCCTCAAACTTTGGAGAAGTTTGAACTGAGGGCCAGCCTTAGTGCTAAAAATAAATCATCGGTTCCATTTCTAGTTCACAACTAGCAGAGCTTGTGGCTGACTATTTCAAAGGAACTAATATTGCCACATTTTAATGTACATGTATAATATACCTTGTACAAAGAAGGCACTTATAAGGTGTATCTGCATGGATTTACACTGACCTAAGTCTATGAAAGAACGCTTACTAGTATCAATGACACTGGTTCAAATGCAGTCTTCTATGTATTTTTAAGTTACTTATCACCATGGAATCTGAGTGGAAATGCCTTGAATGTCTTTAAAAAACTGCCTAAATGGGTTAGTTTTTAAAATTCATCATGTCCATCATGTTATTCAGAGTTAAGTAGTTTTAAATGAAACACAAATTTATAATTTTACTGGTGATTGTACCGGAACAAGATGGCTATACTTATGCAAGTAAAAGTCATGTCATGTTCCTGTTTAATTTTCTTGGCAGTAGTGAAGAGAATTCTCGACTGCAGAGATATTGTATGACGTCCGAACCAACAGCCTGGCTTAATAGAGCATTTTCCCTCACTTCTGACTGTCTGGATCAGTTATTTGATGAGCTCACTAACAAAGAACAAGCCTGATTCTGACCTCTCTCTGATTCCATTTTTACCCTTGTGTGACTCTATTCACTTCAGTGAAATTAATCCTCATTTACTTGTGTAAATAAGATTAATCAAAACCTGGGGACTCAGCTGGTACAAATAAAGGTAGTTCCATTGAGTGGATCTGGCATTTGTACCTCTAAACAAAGGCAGAAATGAAACTGTCTTCTGATCACATCTGTCTCTCTATTGAATCTCAAAGTTAATGTTTGCACTATGAGCATTTAAAAAAAACGTACATGAAAATAATTCCATAAATAACGTGTGTGACATTCCAGAATTTTTACCCTGTAAAGTCAGCTCAACCATATATAGTAAAAAGGAGGAAGGTTGAGGTCCACCTGTAAAATTATTTGTCCCCTTAAGCGACAATGACAGGCATACGTCAACATCATTTTGGGTCCAATTTCTGTGGCATGGAACCAAAGTAAACATATTTCTCTGATGTAATTGTTGATATTACTTGAGTAATTACTTGAGTTAGTGCAATGCAGCCATAGCTGTGTGAAACTTTTCATTTGGACCAGCTGTTAACCAGTGCTAGGAGAGCACAGAATACGCACCTTGCAAGCTAGCTACAGTAACCTGTTTTCACAAAGCTTACCAAGTTTTGTATCCTGTGGAGGATATAAAAACATTTTAAAGTATGGGGCCTGATCCTTCTCCAACCTACAGCTGAAGAAGCCAGGAGGAACTCTAGTGAAGCTCCTGGAACTATTCTGGTTTACATGAGCAAAGAATCAGGTCTGATGTGTTCTTCTCCCTAGCTGTTTTACATTCTGACACACTTAGAACCCAAAAGAACATAATCACATACTGTTTTGGTGGCTCACACCATCACCATTGCTCCTATTTCTTCTTCCAGTCTCTCCGACACAATTACTGCACATGTGCACAATGTACAGCAGTGTAAATAATGGTGCAGGTTATGACAGTGCTTTCTCTCCTGCCTGTGTTGCACCAAAATTGTTCCTCTTTAATGACATCTCTCTGATGCACTGCTAAATGCCCTGGTACAAATGCTTAAAAATATGGAAATACAGGAAGGAGGAATAGGTAACCTTTTCTCTCTTCAGCAGTAACAACTGGTTTACATTTGCAAGATTAAACAGGTCCTCTCATGAATCAGTAACTGGGTCAGACAGAAAACAAAGGGTAGGAATAAATGGTCAGTTTTCACAATGGAGAGAGGTAAATAGTGGTGTCTCCCAGCGTTCTGTACTGGGACCAGTGGGGTACAGCATATTCATAAATGATCTGGAAAAGGAGGTGGAAAGTGAGGTGGCAAAATTTGCAGATGATACAAAATAACTCAAGATAGTTAAGTCCAAAACAGACTGCGAAGAGTTACAAAGGGATCTCACCAAACATGGGTGACTAGGCAACAAAATGGCAGCTGAATTTCAGCATTGATAAATGCAAAACAATGTAAATTGGAAAACATAATCTCAACTATACATACAAAATGATGGGATCTAAATTAGCTGTTACCACTCAAGAAAGAGATCTTGGAGTCATTTTGTGGATAGTTCTCTGAAAACATCCACTCAATGTGCAGTGGCAGTAAAAAAAAAGTTAACACAATGTTAGGAACCATTAGGAAAGGGATAGATAATAAAATAGAAAATATCATAATGCCAAAAGGCAACAAAAATGATTAAAGGTATGGGATAGCTTCTCTTTAAGGAGAGATTACAAAGACTGGGACTTTTCAGCTTGGAAAAGAGATGACTAAGAGGGGATATGACACAGGTTTATAAAATCATGAATGGTGTGGAGAAAGTGAATAAGGAAGTATTATTTACTCCTTCATATAACACATTGAAGCAGTTGGTACCAGCCACTGTCAGAGACATTGCTCTGATCTCATATGGCATGTTCCTAGAAACCTTCATTTAAAAAAAAAAGAAAGCTGGGATTCTCTTGTATGTGTGTTGGTCCTCCAAATGAAGTGGGGGCTCATGTAGGTAGTTTTGAAGGCTTTGAGGTATGACCTGCTGTAAAAGGAACATGGAATTACTGTAAGTACTGGTATAGCAGTTCACAAAATCTGGAAATGGACTTCTAGACCATCACCCTGATGTATAGGATTGCATTATTAGTCTGGTTTTAAACATGCCAAGCACTTCCTGTGGGTGAATATTCTACAGATCTCATGGTAATTTCTATTTACACTACCAAGCATTGAGCTGGTCACACCTTCAGAGAGGGTATTACACAGGACCTGATCCAAAGACCTCTGAAATCAATGCAATTCTATTGACTTCTGTAGACTTTGGTTCAATTCCATAGTTTTTCATCTACTTTTTGGAAAGAAACAACCCTTGAACAATAATAATATCTACCTCTTCTATAACACGTTCCCATCCATCCATCTCAAATCCTTTTACAAAGATGGTCAGTATCATTATGCCCATTAAGAAGAGATTTAGGCGCAGAGAGAAAAGTGACTTGCCCAAGGTTACCAATCAGGGCAGTGGCAGAGCCAAGAAGAGAATCCTTGACTTGAGTCCCAGTTTAGTACTCTCCCCACTAGACAATGCTGTTATTACCCACCATGATGAAGATTATGGTGGAGAAGGGTAGGAGTAGACAGTGAATAGGATTTTCTTCTTCCACTTAGCTTTCCAACAGTAAGTTCCGTTTAGACATATTCACACCATACCCACTTTCTCACACACACAAACAACCTAACAAAAGTAGAATCTAATCAAGTTCTTTGTCCTCTGTGCTGGGAAGGAAGAAAGAAAGAAAAAGCATGATTGTTACTTCTACTTTTAGGTACTTGAAAGGTGACCCATAATTATGTACCCAGGTAGATACTTTCAGGAGCAAATACAAAAGCTTTCCATAGTAGAACCAGTATAATTGCTCCAGTACCAGTACAAACTCAGTTGGTGAATCAGGCCTAAATTCTTCAATCTATGTTCACACAGCAACTAATGAAACATGTTTATTGATCTTGCTTGTGCACACGAAGAGTCAAAGAACACAACAAGCATATATCCATTCAGTATCCTCAAGTTATTTACAGAAACGCTTTCCATTACTCAAACAGATAAACACACATTTTTTGATAAGGACACAAATAGCTTACATTGAAAGCCATCTTTCTTGTGTTTCCTATAACATTGTACAGGTGGTTCATTCAGTGAAAACACCTTACGCTGTTCCAGATAGATTATCAGGAAAACAAACAATAGTGACCTTTGCCACAAAAAGGAAAAAACAACCATTACATTTGTATGTGTTCTCCTTTTTTTACTCACTTACTTCAATCAAATCCTGCTGTGAATCAAGACAACTTATCTGTTTACCATTTTAAATAAAATATAGACATCTGGAAATAGATTACCTAAGCACAAATGTGCAACAGAAGTCTGTGAATCACAAAATTACCATATCTTTCTGGGTTCCTGGAAAGCAGACATTTTAAGGCAAAGCTGACAAGTTAGTGTTGTGATAAGTGTATGTTTCCTCACTGTGTCTCTTCCACATTTATATATTTGCAAATTGCTCATTCATTTGTGGGAGCTGAGCACGTAACTAAACAGGTAGACTCATCTTTTTGTAGTGTTGAGCACTGAGTTTACGTATTTTAACTAATGATATTTTCCCCCTAATGTAGACCTTAGCTGAGGCTAAAGGCTTCAAATTAATCCCTGTACCTTGTTCTTTACTTTTGGAGTTGCAAAGAATGCTAATTGTTTCCTTTTTCTTTCATTATTTTTTTTTAAATTTTGCATATTTACATGAAAGTATGGAACAACAACTAAGAGCCTGCATGTTGTAAAGACCCTTCTAAAAATGTTTTAAGTATTTCTTATTTAAAAACAAGGATTCCATAACAGTTTCAGGGGAAAATCATCTCCCTACAGAACTAATAGAAAAGGAGTGAGAGAAAGCCAGCCACAAAGGGTGGGTGGGAAGGGTGGTGGGGGAAGAGTCTATATAACATCAGTAGACACATAGAAGTTCAAGAAAAATATACATTCTCAGCATCAGGAACATCTGTTTTCTTTGCCACTAGGAGCATATATCGCTCCTAACAGAAGTGGACTTTAGTTTGCATTTAGCTGCCAAAGGGTGAAATTCACTCAGGTGCAGAGGACAAGTGCAAGCTGCCTTCCTTAACTCTTTGATGAGGCTGTACGGAGGTGGGGGAACAGGTAGAAGAGCCATGCAGTGACTTTTGCCCTAGGCTGGTGCAGAGGACAGTGATGGGGCAAACTTGGAGAAGCAATGGGATCCATGTTTATGGGTATGTTACAGGACTAAATTACCACATAAAATGTATGGACAGGCCAAAGCTTCAAAGACACAAGTAGTTGCTGCAGAAATAATATGCTACAGCCACACGCCTTCATTCTCCACTGGGTGTATTTCACATCCCCCTTCTGCACTTCAGCCACATCCAGACCAACTGATTCAACTTTGTGCAGGCAAAGTGAGCTTCACTTGAGCAGAATAGACACACCCGAACCTATGTGACTTAATGTAATATTATTTTATTTTCTTCATTTAATTTGTGCCTTCCTTTCGAGGGTCTCAAAAATGCTCTACAAAGATTAATAAAGTAACCATCAGAATATCCTTGTAAGCTAGATATTAGTATTATGATGCTCATTTTACAGATAGGGAAACTGAACAGAGAGGTCAAGTGCTTTGCTCAGTATTACATAGGATTTTTGCATCAGAGTCAGGAAAAGAACACAGATCTGTTGAATCCCATACCAGGGCTAGGGTTGGATATTCACCAGGGGCCCATGCATAGGACCAGCCAGTAGCTTATTCATTTATTCATTATGACTTTTTGACTTCTCATTACTCACCCACCCAACAAAAGCACAACAATCTAAAAGGTCCTGGTGATATCATTGGGGTTTGAAATATGCCAATGAATATTGTTGGTGTCATTTTCTGTTATGAAACCTCACTGAGAATATGGTGAAACAATAGGGTTTTTCTATTTCTACTCTATGAAATTACTTCTGTCATTGTTATTGGAGCAAAAATCAGTACTTGGTCCTGCTAGTGAAGGCAGGGGGCTGGACTCGATGACCTTTCAAGGTCCCTTCCAGTTCTAGGAGATTGGTATATCTCCAATTATTATTATTATTTTTTTAAATGTTAAAATGAATTAGTTAAAAAAAAATAAGGAAACCTGTTTCCTTTTTCAAAGGATTTATTTACTTATTTTTAAGTAGCAAGGCTTGAGTTCTCCTCTGCCCCCCTTCACGTAACTGTGGTGCCTTGTAATGCATCTGAATATATGATCAAGTTGTCCTAAAATGCATTCACTCTCTTGAGCATTATGATTTTATTATGTGTATACCAGGTGGACCAGTGCTTTTAAGAAACCACTCCTGCCGTTGTGTTTTTGCAATTGTTTTCCTCCTGGATTTATATTTCACATACCGATCTTTATTAATGGAGAAAGAAAAAAAAGCAGAAATGTAAAGGTCCTGCTTTTTTCCTTAGCACTCATTTTGGAGTTTTATCAGGGGTATACTGAACAACCCTGTTTTAAGCCATGAACTTATGAACTGATGATTTTTATGAAACCCAACTCTCACTGTTCTAATATAATCCTCATTCACTTCACCACCCAATTTTTCTCTAAAGTAGGTCTAGCTTTCTTTTCCTGTTAGGGAGACATGTTATAGACATCCATGTTTCGTTCTATCCACCCCGCAGTGTGGCCAATACCAGGTGCCCAACTAGGCAGTAACTGAATATGAGCAATTCCCACCGACTTCAAAGGATGGAAGTTGTTCATATGCAGTGGATGCATAGTCACGTCCCAGGATGACAATTTATTTGGTCTTCTCACCTGCTTCCTGACAGCCAGCTATAAATCTGTCTTTTGGAGCTTTATTAATTGCATGTTAAAAAGTGAATTGGGCAGCCATTTGCATTTTCCAAACTGGGGGATAATAGAAGATTCTATTATATTACAGGGGGCTTCTTTATGAGATTAATACATTTCCATCAGCCATTCCACTTGCTTGTTCACAGGTAATGTTGTGCCACTTTTCTAGTGGTCAAAAATATTTCAAAGTTTAAAAAATATTAAAAATAGCGGACAATGAGAATTTGGAAGCAAATCAAATGCTTCATTTACTTATGGTCTTCTTTAGGGACAGAAATTAAAATATATTTATAGAGTATTCCTTCCTATCTTGCAGGTGGAGAAACTTGCCTGAAAGCCCTTAGCTATGTTAATCACACAGCAAGGAAATGTTGGTATGGCAGGAGTCACCAGCTGGTGCTGTTACCATGTAATCTTACAAGTTCTTTTCCTTAATGTGCAAACTAGGTTGTGTCTCTGAAGAAATGCTGTATTGCTGTTAGTTTTGTGATGAAGTTCTTTTCGGAAGGGCTGTAGGAAACAGCAACAGAGTTTGTCTCTGCTGTAATCTTTGTAAAGTAAACTCTTGGGAAGAGTTGCTTCCTGAGCATTTGCATTTGGGCTGTGATTTCTGAAAATGAGGATTCTCTGAGTGCTATTTGTACTATCTCTATTTGAGGACTGGAGATAAATGGATACTAAATAAAAACAGTTTCACTAAAAATATACTCAGACTCTGCACCACTGATTTCTCCTCCCATGAGAAATTGACCTGCATCGGCTTGGTAGAGCAGTGACAAAACCGAAGTCCTTCCTCACAGCATTGTTTTCAATTCTCTCAAAATTTGGGTTTGGATCAATTCATGAAGGGAAATGAAATTTGTTTATCAGTAATTTGCGGTGTAGTTGTAGCCATGTTGTTACAGACAGTGAAGGTGGGTGAGGTAATATCTTTTGTTGGACCAACTTCTGTTAGTGAAAGAGACAAGCTTTCAAGCTTACACAAAGCTTTTCTTCAGGCCCTGTCTCTTTCAGGGGCAAGGATCTTGGGATCTGTGTCTGGCCCATCTTCACTCTCTGGCCCTAGTTCAGTTCTTGCTGAGCCATATGAATTTCAAATAAAATAAAAATGGTTCAGAATATCAGGAGTCCATGAAGTCTCCTGTGGATGTATAAGGGCTGACAGATTGTACTGACATACTGTAATATTGCACTGAAATGCAGCCAGCTCTAGGGTAAAATACAGAAGCAGCTGAACAGAGCGTAATAATATTGTACATAGTAGTTTGGGGCAGGAAGTAAGGAAGAATAGGCTTATTCAAATGAAACTATCAGAGCACATAGATAGGTATAATGTATTCACCAGAGCCGGTCAAAAATTTTCCGTCACAACTTTTCTTCCAATGAAAATTGACTTTTTTTCCTGAATGAAAAAATGTTATGAAAAAATTCAGTTTGTTCAAATTTCCCCATTTTTCAATGAAAAACTAAAATGTTTTTGGTTTATATATGTTAGTTTTTCACTGAGAAATCAGATAACTTGCACAATAAAAATCTGGGGGGAGGGCACGAAAATTTTTAATTTCTTTTGGAACTATTGGAAGAAAATACTTACAGTTTTCTGACCAGCTCTTGTAATGACCTACAATAGAATTCAGCC